>NC_142492.1:26987438-27587438 GCF_965113065.1 Corylus avellana
AATACTTTTACCGAAACCTCTTCATATGCCAAATCTCCTTGTAACTGCAAAGGTTCATATCGAATTACGTGGGAATGGTCAGGAATGTATTTTCTCAGCATAGAGACATGAAAGACATTATGTATATTTGCAAGTCCTGGAGGTAAGGCTATACGGTAGGCCACAAGACCTATTTTCTCCAGAATTTCAAACGGTCCGATGAAACGGGGGTTCAACTTCCCTTTCTTACCAAATCTAGTGACTCCCTTCATTGGTGCCACTCTAAGAAACACTTTGTCGCCTTCTGCAAATTCCAAGCTTCTTCGACGTATATCTGCATAGCTTTTCTATCGGTCTTGAGCTGCTGACAGTCTTTGCCGAATTAAAGCAACTTTATCTATGGTATCCTGCACAATATCTAGTCCTAAAATTCTCCATTCTCCAAGCTCGTCCCAATAAAGTGGGGATCGACATTTTCGTCCGTACAATGCTTCATATGGAGCCATTTCAATGCTTGCTTGATGACTGTTATTGTAAGCGAATTCCACTAGAGGAAGATAGCGTGCCCAGCTACTACTGAAATCTAGTACAGAGGCTCGTAACATGTCCTCCAAAGTTTGGATGGTCCTTTCTGACTGTCCGTTCGTCTGAGGATGGTATGCAGTGCTAAATCTCAACTTAGTCCCCATTGCTTCTTGTAGACTCTTCCAAAATCTTGATTTGAAACGAGGATCTCTATCCGACACTATTGATATAGGTACTCCATGTAATCGAACAATCTCCTGCAAATACAGTTCTGCCAGCTTCTCCAGTGAGTATCTCACCCTTATTGGAATAAAGTGAGCGACTTTAGTCAATCTATCCACAATCACCCATATTGCATCGTATTCCGCCTGAGTTCGTGGTAACCCCACTAAAAAGTCCATGGCTATTTCTTCCCATTTCCACACTGGTATTTCTAGAGGTTACAGTGGTTCTGCAGGTCTTCGATATTCTACTTTGATTTGTTGACATGTCGAGAATCGCCCTACAAATTCAATAATGTCCCGCTTCATTCCGTTCCACCAAAAACGTTCCTTAAGATCCCGATACATCTTAGTGCCTCCTGGGTGTACTATATATGGTGAGACATGTGCTTCTTCCAATATCAACTTCTTTATCTCCTCATTATTACGCACACAAACTCTATTTTGGTATCTGAACAAAACATCTGATGTGGTACCAAAACCCAAGACTCGACCTTTGTTGGCTTTCTCTTTAATTAGAATGATCTCTTCATCTTTTTCTTGAGCCACCCTAATATCCTCCAGTAGTGTGGATTTAATCTCGAGTTTCGCCATTAACGCTTGTACCTCTCCTATCACGATCTCCATATTGAGCTTCTCAATGTCTGTCTTTAAATTATGGGGCAAGGCTTTTAAACATGCTATCTCACTTCTTGATTTTCTGCTTAAAGCATCTGCAACCACGTTGGCTTTCCCGGGGTGGTAATTTATTACACAGTCGTAGTCCTTTATTAGCTCTAGCCATCGCCTCTGCCTTAAATTCAGTTTTTTTTGCGTGAATAAGTATTTAAGACTCTTGTGATCTGTATAGATTTCACACTTCACCCCGTAAAGATAATGTCTCCAGATTTTTAATGTAAAAACTACTGCAACAAGCTCTAAATCATGGGTGGGATAATTCAGCTCATAACTTTTAAGTTGTCGAGAGGCATATGCTACTACTTTGTTGTTTTGCATGAGGACGCAGCCAAGCCCCTTTCTAGAAGCGTCGCTATAAATAACAAATCCACAAGATTCTGATGGAAGTGTTAAGATTGGAGCAGTTACTAACCGCCGTTTTAGTTCTTGAAAACTTTGCTCACATTCATCAGTCCACAAGAAACGAGCATTCTTTCTTGTCAGAGCAGTCAGCAGTCTAGACAATTTTGAAAAACCTTCTACAAAATGCCAATAATAGCCAGCCAGACCCAAGAAACTTCTGATTTCATGTACATTAGTGGGTCTCTCCCAATTTACTACAACTTCAACTTTCTTGGGGTCTACTGAGATGCCGTCTTTTGATACTACATGCCCGAGAAAAGTGACTCTATCCAACCAAAATTCGCACTTTGAGAACTTTGCGAACAACTGTTTTTCTCTAAGCCTTTGCAAAACACACCTCAAATGGTCTTCATGTTCTTTCAAGCTTTTGGAGTAGATTAAGATATCGTTAATGAACACCACCACAAATTCATCTAAGAAATCATGGAATACTCGATTCATCAGGTCCATGAATGCTGCTGGGGCATTAGCTAATCCAAAAGGCATTACTAAATACTCATAATGGCCACATCGGGTGCGGAAAGCCGTCTTGAAAATATCTTCCTTCCTTATCCTCAATTGGTGATACCCCGAACGAAAGTCGATCTTTGAGAAAATCAAAGCACCCTTCAACTGGTCGAACAAATCGTCTATGCGAGGTAGTGGATATCTATTTTTGATGGTGATTTTGTTAAGTTCTCGGTAGTCAATACACATCCGAAAAGTACCATCCTTCTTTTTCACAAAGAGAACAGGCGCTCCCCATGGCGATACGCTGGTGCGTATGAATCCTTTGTCTAACAATTCTTGTAGCTGGGTCTTCAATTCTTTTAATTCTACTGGTGCCATCCTGTAGGGTGCCTTGGATATTGGAGCTGCTCCCTGAATTAAATCAATGCAAAATTCTATTTCTCTGTCAAGAGGAAGTCCTGGAAAGTCTTCTGGAAAGACGTCAAGAAATTCTTGCACCACGGTTATCTCTTCCATTTTTCTCTCATCTTGAGGCGACTCCTTTAAGCATGCCAGGTAGACTTGACATCCTTCTAGTAATAATAGCTTAGCTTGTATTGCTGAGATTAGTTGTGGAGTAATGCCCACCTTGGTTCCCACAAATTTAAATTCGGAGTCAGTTGGAAATCTGAAAATTATCTCTTTGTTGTGGCAATCAATGATGGCATGATTTTTTGATAACCAATCCATTCCGAGGATAACATCGAACCCTTCCATATCAAATACTATCAAATTAGCAGTGAGAGTTCTTCCCTCAATAAGAATTGGGCAACCCAAGACTATTTTCCTGCATAACACTGATTTGCCTACCGGGGTAGATACTAGTACTCCTACTTCCATAGGTTCTATATTAATACAAAATCTCCTAGCATAATTAGCTGATATAAAAGAATGAGTAGCTCCAGAATCGAATAAAACCACAACCTTGCCAATAAAGAGAGATAGAATACCTGTGACCACTCCATTCTTCGTTTCTGCTTCACCTAGTGTGAGGGCATAAACCCTGGCTTGAGTGGGTGGTAAGCGATTATTCCATGCCTCTAATGATGCAGCACCTCCTTTTGCCCTTGGGCAATCCCGTGCAAAGTGACCGGCTTGACCGCATCGGTAGCACATAGGTCAATCTTTTTCGTTGTTTTCTAAATGTACTGGTATGTTCTGTCTGGTTGCTGAGAAAATGTATCATAGAAGAAGAGAACTTGGAACTTGGTTACTGGGGTTCTGAGTTTATCTTTTCTCTTTTATGGTATTCTATAATTTGTTTTTTGACAACTAAACTGATGATTAGGTGGGGTTTGTGATATATTGAATTGTTTAAAGTCGATTTTTGGTTTCTGCTGCTCTATTCCAATTTCTTGCTGTTACTTCCATGATTCAAGAAATGGGAAATTCATGCAAAGTACAAATCAAGTTTTTTAATTCATGGGATTGATTTACTAGTGGACCTAGTTAAGTTATTTCTGTGTAAATGAGCTGATTTTTAGTCGAGTTGATCTCAGGGTTAATTGGATTAAGTTTTTGGCCTTATTTGTTTAGCGTAAAATATTTTTTGGAAAGGGTTTCTTCTGTGTTTGGCACGGCGTAAAATATCGGTCAACTTGAAAATATTTTTAGATCGCAAAGGAAAATAACTTCGTAAGGCATAAAATGGTTTACACCTAAACAATTCTTCAATGTTTTCCCACACTTCTTGATGAGTTATTGTGAGAGGTCTCTTATGGGGCCTACTTGCCTGATTTATCTTCCAGACTGAAAATAAAGGCAATTGAGAAACTGAAACAAATGGGTGCGGAAAGTTGGTTTCTGAGTTAAGGTCGTTGATTAATGCATTAGTCTATATTTGGGTGGATAATATAAAAACTCTTGGTGTAATTTGCTATCTACTTAGGGTTAAATCGCTACTTGTCTCAAAAGTTTAAACCGATAGAAAAAGATGAATTTAATCATTTAATTATTATTCTAACACTTATCTCCGACGTATGTTGGTATGTAATAGCAATGAAAAGAAAAAGAACTTCAACGGCCTCTGGTGCCCAAAATGGTGACAAGGAAGCAGAGGAACTTGCCCATGAAGAAATTCGAGGCTGGGAAGATCTCCCAGAACCCATCTTTCTCACAATTCTGCTTCAAATTCCCTTGAAGACAATTCTCATTTGCAGGTGCGTGTGCAAACCTTGGCGCAGGCGTATCTCCAGTTCCCAATTTGCCAAGTTGTACTCTAGAAAGGCACGTGCTTGTCTCATGATTCGAACCAATGATCCTAAACTTGTTTCAAGAAACATCCACCTCCTTGAGCTTGAACATGAAAATTTCGATTTGGGCCATGACCTTCGTGTAAACATGAAACTTGACACCAAAGTCAAGCTTCCACTACGTGATGCCAAGATGGTACTCAACAGTAAAGATGATGCCAGTGAGAAGCTTAATCCTAAAGGGGGAGAAACAAAGAAGTGTTTTATTGCCTCAAAAGACCTCAAAGACCACAAGTTTAGCATAGTGAACATGTGTGAAGGGTTGCTTTGCTTGTCTGAACCAAAACAAAATAACCCTGTTGTTGTATGCAATCCAATGACTGGAGAATTTATCAAACTTCCAGAAGCAAGCAAGGTTGAGAAACCTAGAGAGAAGATTGATTCTGTTATGGGCTTTAGTCCAAGAGCTAAACAATATAAGGTGATAAGAATTTTAACTCGGCAGATTTGTAATCCCATTAGAGGCAGGAAAGAGTATGAAGATAAGGTGGCTGAGATACACACGCTTGGGACTAGATCGTGGAGAAGGGTGGAATCCGCTACCTTCATGCTGTATGGAATAAAATTTCCCACCTACCTGAACGGAGCAGTTAATTGGTTTCGTCCTGAGTTTCAGAAGGCAGATTCCATTGTTTCTTTTGACGTTTATAATGAGCAATTCCAATTAATGCCAGCTCCCCCATATACGTATAACAGTCATGATGGGGAGGATAAAGATCTCATAAGCATGGGTGTTTTAAATGGTCATCTCTTCATATGTGATGCTTCTGAGTTTGGCTGTATTGGCATATGGGTGATGAAGGAGTATGGTGTCCCAGAATCTTGGACTAAAGTGTTTTCTATTGATACTGAGAATGAACAACGATGGCCTCAAGGTTTATATCATCCATTGAGAAAGTTTAAGAATGGAGCAATACTGATGTACCATGCTCGCAACTGCCTGCTTTATTATGATCCAACAAGAAAAGAACACAAGTATTTTAAGGTTCGTGGAAGTGAATCAAACTTTGAGGTTGCTGTTTGTATTCCAAGCTTCAGTTCGATCAAGGATGCTGTGATGGGAGACAATGTAGAGGTGCTGAATGTCAAATCAAGGTAAATTTTGCTGTTTTGCATAACATATCTACTTTAACTCCTGATTGATTTATTGAATGAAGTTACCATGCACTAATCAAGATCATAATTACATGACATATTAAACTTTAAGGTGCATTTTGTTTTCTGATTTTGTATGCAATAAAACCAACTGTTGCTTTTCTGTCTCATTATACTTTTCTTGGTTTAAAAATTGCATCTATAATTATATAATATGCATTTTTCAACTTCGTAGCATTGACAGGAAAGTTGACTTTAGAAAGGTAAACTAAGTGCTTGTGGGGTATGAAGTTATCATGATGGTGTGAAGGTGGAGTAGCTCTCACGAATTTCTTTTTTGCCTCAGTAAAGAGGATTTTATATTTATACCCATTGAAAATTATAAATCAAAATGCTTAGTAGAAGTTACCTTTAAGCTGGAAATGACCATCTCCAATATGGTCGAGATTGAAGTACAAGGGAATTGAGATAGTTGGGCTAGGGGCTTGAAATACTAGACAATAAATTAAAACTCTGTTGACTAATGACAGAGGGTTCAGGAACATTGTTGCATTGGTGGAGGTTTACTGTGGAGACATGGGGAAGATAGGTTTGGGTACTCAGTTGATCGATAGGAATTAGCAAAGCAGCTGATGGACTGCAGGCTTCATTTGGGAAAAAGGTTGGCTTAACATAGCTATATTTTTTAAATTTAGGGTCCCCTAGCAACAAAGTGCATTAATTAATTTGGACTAGTCTTAATTTAATTCATTAGGTTTTGCAAATTTAGCTTATGTAATTATTAGAAAAATTTTAAAAACTTATTAAAATAAATAAAAGTAACACAGCTATATTTTTTAAATTTAGGGTCCCCTAGCTACCAAGTGCATTTAATTTGGACTAATCTTCATTTAGTTTATTAGGTTTTGCAAATTTATCTTATGTAATTGTTAGGAAAATTTAAAAAACTTATAAAAAAAAAAAAAAAAAAAACAAGTAACCTAACTATATGTTTTTAATTTAGGGTCCCCCTAGTTAGCAAGTGCATTTAAGTTTATGATAATATATATATATATATATATATATATATATATATATACACGTTTTTCAACCTTACATTATGTACATGTAAATTAAAAAAAACTAAACTAGTTTTAATTATTCCTTTTTAGGGTCCCTATGAGCTATATCAATGCATGACGTGTATGTGTTTAGGATAATTCTTATATATTTGTTCCTAATTTACGTAGTAACGCTATGGACAAGAGTTGGATGACGAAGTCCAGGGGTACGAAGGAATATAGAGACGGGTGTAGATCGTTCGTGGACTTCGCAATTCAAAACTGTACAACTCCAGATAGATTAATTTATTGTCCGTGTAAGACATGTCGCCTTAACAGGCGACACCTGCCGGGTTTAGTATACGACCACTTGACAGGAGGAAAAGGAATGCGGCCCCAATACAAATACTGAATTTATCACGGCGAAAGGCCTGTACGAGCTCCTATTGAAGGCTCTAAGTCGAATTGCCAGGCCACAGGTGCAGGTGCATGCACAGATCCAGGTGGCAATATCCACGTCATGAGAGTGTTGGTTCTAGTGCTCTTAAACTAATCTGTTAAAGAATAATGTTTTTTGTTTTAGTTTATTTTACATAGGATCAGGGCCTCTTATGTTTTTCTAACACTACTTTACAGGTGTGCAAAATTCGAGCTACGAGAAGAAGTAAAACCTCTCTTTTTGGTGGAAGAAATTAGTGATCTGGGGTCGGATTTTTACTCTTTGTCTGAGGAAAGCTGCTGAATTTGTTCAATGTTAGATACTTGGATGCTTTAGAACCTTAGAATAACCAGTTTTTGGTCTGAGGTTGTTATTTTGGGCACCTTTCCTTGTTTTGGGTCATTACAAAAAGTTACCTCCTGATGGTTTTTGTATACTGCATCCAAGGTTTGGCCAGTTGACTCTAAACAAACTCTTTTGTTAATCAATGACTTCTTTGAAAAGTTGCATGCTTGCTATTGTAAAGAGTTTATTCCTTAAATCTGTTTATCTGATGTTAACCTGTGTAGTTGCTATCAGGTTTATCTGTTTGTTATAGCAGCAGAATCCTGTTTGATTGAATCCACTTAATATTTCATGTTTATTTATTTAGGAAAAGAATGATAAATAGCAAGAATCTTTCTTTTTTTTTTTCTTTTTTTTTTTTCTTTTTTTGAGGAAATAGACAGATCTGCACTTAGCATGCAAAATTTATCAGCTTAGTCCTTTCTTCATGTAAAAAGTTGTACTTCTATTATTATTAATTTTGAAAATTCATATGATCAAAGTAGGGTTTCTTCTCTCTGTTCTTTCTAATGTAATGAGCTCTTTAATTATATGGTTATTTAATAGAAGTTATACTTTGTTTTTGTTCTTTTGTTTTCTCTTCTCAAAATAAAAATATTTTCAAACACAAAACACTCTTAAAAATACATGAAAATCCCACGTGGCAGGAAATATCAAAAAATTGTCACATGCACAAAAATCCCACATGGCGGGAAATATAAAGTTGCATATTCTCAATTCTTAGAAGATATTCTTAATTGAAAATCATACTCGAGTTGAGAACGAAATTGAAGTGAAATAAATTATTGTCTACTTGGGAAGTTGGAACGGCTGAAAATCATAATCCATATGAATTCTTATGCTCAGCCACACTATTCTCAATCTCTCTCTTTTCTTTTTCTTTTTTAAACTCTAACACAATACACAATCTAATATCTTTTTCTTTTTATTTTTTTGGGTTAAATACTTTATTAGTACTTGGATTTACAGTTTTTTATTTTTTTCCACAAAAAAATGGTCATAAATAGTACTTGACTTGTGGGAAAATACCAATTTAGTAATTCTGTTAAGTTTCCTTAGCACAAACTAACGGAATGCCACATGTTGTCACAAAGAAATGTTACATATCCTAAAAAAATAATAATAAAACTATGCCCCATGAATTTTTCAATTTTTTTTTTTAGTTTTTTTTTTTTTTTTTTTTAAATTTTAAATTTGTAGGACACATAGCATTTTGATATGATAACACGTGTGACAGAACATAACAGAAGTATTAAGTTGGTCTTTTCTTGTAATTTAGGTAATGACCGTTTTTGAGTGGGAAAAAATAAGGAAAAAAAATAAAAAGCTGTAAACCCAAGTAGTAATAAAGTATTTAACCCATATTTTTTTGAACTTGAATCCAATTTCTCTATTCAAGAATTGTATGTTAGGAATTTTTTCTTTTTTTGACATGTCTACACAATAGGGGGGAGAGGATTCAAACTATTGACCTCCGCTTCATAAGGCGTGATCCCTAGCCGATTGAGCTATCTCTTGGGGACCACGCCTTATGAACTTAGGACTTTGACATGGGCATGTATTATGATTTATGAGGAACAAATAGAGACAATTCCTTGGGATAGGATTTGTGGAACAACATGGATGTAAAATTTATTTATTGTCTGGCTTTCTACTTGGCTATGGCTTTGGCCGCATGAGAGGATGCTTTATAAAGCTAGCGATGTTCTTGTTTACTATGATTTTCAAATAATATGATAGCAAAAATCAGTTTATAAAGATTGTCATATCTCTAGTTGTATATGAGTATAATAAAAGTTGAGTATTTAGAGATACTCTAATATATATATATATATAACCCTGCTGATCCAAAAATTGAATATATGGTAAAATATAGCAAAAACATCCATGACATTGCATGATGTAGCTCAACAGGATCCGAGACTAAGCGATAAAAACAGCAACCAAACATTTCCAACCTCAAAAACCCATATTGGAGAAGTCCATCATGGTTGGATTCTGAGCCTTGAATTGCTTCAGCAGCTCTTCCTTTTGGATATCATCGCTGGTCGGACGCCCCAACTGCTTCTGCCTCTGATCAAACATCATCTTCTCCACGGCAGAACGAGTTTCAATGTCCAAGTCAGACAACTTGCTCGGCTCCGGTTCTACTTTTTGGGTATCAATCTCCGGACCGCCCTTCAACAAAGACTTCCACCACTCTGTCTTGTCTCTCTTGCTCATCTGAACAGAAATTTCCCTCCGATCTTCTAAACTCCAAAAGCAATCGTTAACTTTCACCGGCTTATATAGCTCACCGTCGATAATTGGCGGCTGACCCTTGAGCCCAATCTTCAAATAATTCGTCTTTATGTCGCACAAAAGGGCGCTGGATTTTGTTCCGGGAGGGATTGTAACGTTGATGGTGACCTCTTGAAGGGACTGACCCCACGAATAATTTTCCATATCCAGGCCGTTTCCTGTGTTTGGAACAAGTTTTTTCTCCTTCTCCTTCTGCTTCTCTTGTTCTTTCTCATAAGCGGCCTTCTTCTCGGCTTGTTGTTTCAAACGCTTCTTCTTCTCAGCCGCCTCTTCAGCCTCGATTCTTTCCTTTATTGAAAGAACCGACGACATGATTTGTTTTTCGGCAGACTCTGTCTTGAACAAATTGGAGTTTTGAGAGACAAAGTTGAAAGCAGATTCTATGAACCCAAGAGGGTTTGAAGGATCAAGAACCGCATTGAAAGTGAAGGAGGAAGATTGTTGAAGTTGTTCAACTTCTTCTAGGATGGCCATTGCTGACAACCTGGATTAATTGTTGGGATTTGCTGGGAGGCTAAAAGGGTTTGTCATGGATGGTGTTATTGGGTTTGGCGATAAATATATAGAGGCGAAGTGAAGTAAGAAAGGCGGTTCCATGTATTCCGTCTACTATTTGGATTTGGAAGTCTCTAGAGTTTTCCGCGCCGTTTTCGAATAGGATTACATTCGGATCTGGCTTTAAAACTTTCTCTCATATTTGACCCGTTTAGCCATGGGCTTTAGTAGAAGCCATCCGTCCCACCAAGACAATTTTCTTTATATTTTTAAAAATTATTTTTAATAGGGGTATACAAACGGGGCTGTTATAACCGCCCTGCAACTGCTAACTGTTTATAACGTTAGCCTAGGGCAGGGCGGGGCGGTTAGCGGTTTTAGGGATAGGAAAAAGCGGTTAATAACTGCTAATTAACCGTCTACCCTTATATATAATAATATAAAAGGAAAAATATAAAAAAGCTCTACAAACTAATAGTTGTTTGCAATAGAGTTTCACAATGTTTAAAAAGTACTAAAGTAGTTCATCAAACTACCAAAATGTATAAAAAAATACCACTTATTTTTTTATATTCCTATAATACCCTTATTCTTTTAAAAAAAAATTAAAAAATTTAAAAAAAAAAAAAACAATAGGCGAATAAATACAAAAAAAAAAAAAGGAATAAATAAATAATTAGTCATTATATTTGGCCTAAATTATAAATTGCTTCATATCATATGAAAATAAAATCAAAGGTTCCAGAGATATTCTAAAAAAAACAATTTAGTCCATGGAGTCAAATTTCATTAAAAAATGTGACGAATTCTGTCAAATGTGACGTCAAAACCAATAAAAATGACGACACGTGTCATTCTTAATAAAATATATATACATTGAACTTAAAAAAAAAAAAAAAAAAAAGGAAAGCTATCCCTTTCCTTTTTCCTTTTTTCTTTTTGTTTTAAAAAAAAATTAAATTTTTAGTTTTTTATTTTAGTTTTTAAATGAATAAGGGTATTATTGGAATATAAAAAAAATATGTGGCCTTTTTGACACACTTTGATAATTTGATAGGCTACTTTAACACTTTTTGAACATCGACTTTTTAAAAAATTGCTGTTAATTTGGGGGCTTATATATATATATATATATAAAAGCCCCCAAATTAACAACCATTTTTTAAAAAGTCGGTGTTCATATATATATTGTTTATGTAGAATTTGTCGGAGGATGAAAATGTAAATGAAAAACAAAGGAAAAGGTGACAAATGAGGGAAAGAGATACAATGAAAATAGTCCACTAATTCAATATGTTGAACCATAGACCCAATCCCACACTATTAATTTGGAAAGCTTTAGAGCCTAAGGCCCAAAAGTTAAAAAAAAAATTGGTCATAATTATGAATAAAAATACAATTTTTATTTAAAAAAAAATACCAAATAAAAGAATGACCAAAATAAAAATTAATGCTTCAAAAACTTATTTAATTTTTAATTTTGTTATTTTTTTTAAAATTAAAAAATAAGAAAAAAGTTGGCCCTAAATTGGGATGTATCATTCCTCTTTCGCTAAAGGGGACATCTCTAATAAGAAAGTGACATGTAGTAGGTGATTATAAAATAATTCATTATAAAAGTAGAAGAGAACCTTCGTGTGGCACGAAGTTAACTATTCTAACACGATGTATTAAATTGACATTTATCTCTAAAGGATCATTAACTCATTTTAAAATACAAATTGTATGATTGAAAGAAAGGAGTTTACACTATATTCACATCTTAAACTTTGACATGCAAGACGTCCAATTGATAAAAAGAAAAAAAAAAGAAAGTAAGAATTGGCGTTCAACTTTGTTTGACCACAATTTCGTTCTGACCAGCATATAATGCGCGTCTAAACAAGTATTTTAAGATGTATTTTTATTGGAAGAAGATTACAATTTGGGGTGTTCATAGGATCGAATTGAAATCCTCAAAAATTTAATGAAATGAATTAACTAAATATTGTTAAGAAATTCTTTGAATTCCTGCATAACCAACACAATCCAATGAAAACACCAAATAAAATAAATTTTGTTAAGGATGCTGTGATGGGAGACAATGTAGAGGTGCTGAATGTCAAATCAAGGTAAATTTTGCTGTTTTGCATAACATATCTACTTTGACTCGTGGTTGATTTATTGAATGAAGTTACCATGCATGCACTAATCAAGATCATAATTACATGACATATTAAACTTTAAGGTGCATTTTGTTTTCTGATTTTGTATGCAATAAAACCAACTGTTGCTTTTCTGTCTCATTATACTTTTCGTGGTTTAAAAATTTGCTTTTATATATAATTATATAATATGCATTTTTCAACTTCGTAGCATTGACAGGAAAGTTGACTTTATAAAGGTAAACTAAGTGCTAACCGCAACTATTCACTATTTAATAAATTGCTATATAACTCTTATTACTTCTTCTCGTAGCTCGAATTTTGCATACCTGTAAAGTTGTGTTAGAAGAACATAAGAGGGCCTGATCCTCTGTAAAAAAAAGCTAAAACAAACAAATTATTCTTTAACAGATTAGTTTAAGAGCACTGATAGTGAAAATCCGTTATAACTGATTTTCACTATCAGAATAATTTGTTAAAGATTGACACCATAAGAGTTAGGGGTGTACAAACAGGGTAGTTATAACCGAACTGCAACCGCTTATAACGCTAAGCGCTAATCATATACCCGCTAATCATCTACCCTTATATATAATAATATAAATATATATTTTTATATTTTATATTAAAAATATAACATTAAAAAGATGCAATTTTTGTGTTAAACTTCAAAACGGTGTCATTTTAAATACGAGTTTGGGATAGGTTTCATCATATTTATTGTGTTTTTTGAACATTTTGATCAAAAACTATTTAAAATAAGCCAAAAAAATAGGCACAGAAAGACCCAAAACACTTTAAAAAGCCTAAATATATAAAAAAATTATAAAATTATAAAAATCTCGGCCTAACGGAGTGGTTAGGGTTATTAAAATTCAATAACCGTCTTAGATAGTTGCAATTACCGGTTACCGCTTGTACACACTAATAAGAAGTATATTGGTGCACATCCAAAACTTGAATATATAGTAAAATATTGCTAAAAATTGAAGATTTACTATTGTGAATCAAAAATTGAATATATGGTAAAATCTAGCAAAAACATCCATGACATTGCATGATGTAGCTCAACAGGATCCGAGACTAAGCGATAAAAACAGCAACCAAATATTTCCAACCTCAGAAACCCATATTGGAGAAGTCCATCATGGTTGGATTCTGAGCCATGAATTGCTTCAGCAGCTCTTACTTTTGGATCTCATCGCTGGTCCGAAGTCCCTACTGCTTTTGTCTCAGATCGAACACCATCTTCCCCACGGCAGTACGAGTTTCAATGTCCAAGTCAGACAACTTGGTCGGCTTCACTTTCTGGGTATCAATCTCCGGACCGCCCTTCAACAAAGACTTCCACCACTCTGTCTGGTCTCTCTTGCTCATCAGAACAGAAATTTCCCTTCGATCTTCCAAACTCCAAAAACAATCGTTAACTTTCACCGCCTTATATAGCTCCCCGTCGATAATTGGTGGCTGACCCTTAAGCCCAATCTTTAAATAATTCGTCTTTATGTCGCACAAAACGGCGCTGGATTTTGTTCCGGGAGGGATTGGAACGTTGATGGTGACCTCTTGAAGAGACTGAACCCACGAATAATTCTCCATATCCATGCCGTTTCCTGTGTTTGGAGCAAGTTTCTTCTGCTTCTCTTGTTCTTTCTCATAAGCGGCCTTCTTGGCTTGTTGTTTCAAACACTTCTTCTTCTCAGCCGCCTCTTCAGCCTCGATTCTTTCCTTGATTGAATGAGCCAATGACATGATTTGTTTCTCGGCAGACTCTGTCTTGAACAGATTGGAATTCTGAGATACAAAGTTGAAAGCAGATTCCAAGAACCCAAGAGGGTTTGATGGATCAAGAACTGCATTGAAAGTGAAGGAGGAAGATTGTTGATCTTCTTGGTAATCGGAGATGATGACCATGGCTGACAATTAATTTGCAGGGATTGCTGGGAAGTGGGAAGTTAAAAGGATTTGTCGTGGAGGGGGATTTGCTATATATAGAGACGAGAGAGAGAGAGAGAGAGAGAGAGAGAGAGAGAGAGAGAGGCGTTGGGAAGTGAAGTAAGAAAGGCGGTTACACTATTTTGGATTTGGAAGTCTCTAGAGTTTTCTGCGCCGTTTTCGAATAGGATTACATTCGGATCCGGCTTTAAAACTTTCTCTCATATTTGACCCGTTTAGCCATGGGCTTTAGTCGGACTGGGTTTGAACCCACCAGTCTTGTTATGGAGCCATCCCCAATCCCACCATTACCAAAACAATTTTCTTTATATTTTGAAAAACTATTTTTAATAGTGGTGTAAAAGGGGCGGTTATAACTGCCCGCAACTCCAAACTGTTTATAACTGTTTTTCATAACGGTATTCTTAAAAAGTAATTATTCCACTTGCCTGAGACGAATTTGGTGTACTACCACTTTCACTTGCCTTGTTCGTCAGATCGATTATCTTCCAAACTCCCTCATAGCAAGCTCTGCAAATTACCCTTGTACCACTCCCACTCCCACTCTTAGACAAATTCTCTGATTTACAGATACTGCAGTACTCTAGCCATCTCTGTGTAAAGGGTCTATTGTAGAGGGGGTGGCGAGTATTTATAAAGGGAAAGGAAGTTGAAGTCCTTTTAGACGTCTGATTTTGGATTAATTATATATTTAATATAATTGTGGTTGATTTAGGATTGTGCTTATTAGATAATAATTGGTTAAAAAAGAAGATAAAGATATAGCACACGTGGAAAATAAAGAAGATTGCATGTAGATCCCACGTGGGTGGTTTGCCTACCTTCTTTCATCTTGGGTTGGTCGAATTCTTGAGGTTTTTTTTTTTTTTTAAAGTCAAATTTGTAATTTTATTTTTTCAATAATATTAAGGATTTCTACTTTTCATTTTAACACCAATTCCTAATAAAGTGTCTAATTTGATAGCATGAAAAATGAAGGCCTATGATAATGTGGTGGATCTCTTGCTCTTTTTTATGCCATGGGGCGGCGGACAATATTCTCAATTATGACTTATTATTAAGATGATGCTACGAAAGTGATAGTCTACCTTTGAATTAACACTTGCTAAAAAAATTGATTGCGAATTTTCATTGTCACGTTATTTTAGTTTGAAATAATACTAAATAAATAGTATTGCTTCAAAAATATAAAAGTATTGCAATAAGTATGACTTTTTTTTCTTTTTTTTCTTTTTTTTGTTAAATACTTTTTTGGCCCTTTGTGGTTTAACAATTTTATTTTTTGCCTCCTTGGTTTTATTTTGTATTCAAGATGGTACCTCAATAATGGTTAAAAACGAAGATAGTATCTCCATTTAAATAATGTCCAAAAATTGACGGAAATTCACGTCAACACTCCTAAAAAGTTGACATATGTCCATATACATAATTTAAAAATAAAAATTTTAAAAAACTAAAATGACTAAAAACATTACAAAATTAAATTAAAAATAAAAAATAAAAAACTGAAAAGGGGTGGCTCCAGGGCAAACGGGGGTTCCAACAACCTTGGGGGTGGATAACTTGCAAAATGGGGGTGGCCGAACCACCCCAAGGACCCCCCAACCCCCCCCCCAAAAACTGGTTAGAGGTGGCCGGCCACCCCTTAAGGCAAAATGGGGGTGGCCGGCCACCCCTTTTCCAATTTTTATTTTTTTATTTTTTTTAAATTTAATGTTTTTAATCATTTTATTTTTTTAAAAAAATTATTATTATTATTTTTTAATTTCTAATTAGGTTTATGGACACATGTCAATATTTTAGGGGCGTTGATATGAATTTTCGACAATTTTTGAACAGATGTACTATTTTCGTTTTTAATCATTATTGAGGTACCATCTATAATACAAAACGAAACTAAAATGATAAAAAAATAAAATTATTAAACCACATGGAACAAAAGGTACTTAACCCATTTTTTTTTTAATCCATATAACTTTTACAATTACTATTAACCTTAGAATACATCACTATTAAATTTTAGTAATTACTCTTTTAAGCGTTTTTTTGGGGGGCAAGTACAAGTTCGCGCCTTAGTTTCCCGCGCCAACTTTCCCGCTTATCTATTGCAATCGGACATAGGTAACCGCACCCCAAAAGCAAACCATCGTTTTCGGCCTCTCTCTTTCTCTGTGACAGGTTTCTCACTAAGGTATTTTCTCTTGTTTATCTTTTCTCAACCCATTTGTCATATATATATATATATATATATATATTCAATCAGGCATGGTTGTACTAATTAAAGCAATGTTTTTGGCCCATCTAATTCTTTTGCATTATTATGGGCCATGGCCGATGTTAAAGTCAGCTGAAGACTGCAGTTTAAGATAATAATATAATACTAAACCCCAGTTTCCTTAGTTCCGTTTTTTCTCAAATTTATTTGGCTGTTTTGAAGTTGAAATAGAAGGCAATGAAAATGTCTAACATTAATTTTTTTCTAAATGCACTTGAAATTAATTTCCCTTTCGGCAGAAAAAAGAGGGGAAAGTAGTAAATAGGTCAATCTTTTTCGTTGTTTTCTAAATGTACTGGTATGTTCTGTCTGGTTGCTGAGAAAATGTATCATAGAAGAAGAGAACTTGGAACTTGGTTACTGGGGTTCCGAGTTTATCTTTTCTCTGTTATGGTATTCTATAATTTGTTTTTTGACAACCAAAGTGATGATTAGGTGGGGTTTGTGATATATTGAATTGTTTAAAGTCGATTTTTGGTTTCTGCTGCTCTGTTCCAGTTTCTTACTGTTACTTCCATGATTCAAGAAATGGGAAATTCATGCAAAGTACAAATCAAGTTTTTTAATTCATGGGATTGATTTACTAGTGGGCCTAGTTAAGTTATTTCTGTGTAAGTGAGCTGAATTTTTGTCGAGTTGATCTCAGGGTTAATTTGATTAAGTTTTTGGCCTTGTTTGTTTAGCGTAAAATATTTTTTGGAAACGGTTTGGCGTAAAATATTGGTCAACTTAAAAATATTTTTAGTTCGCAAAGGAAAATAACTTCGTAAGGCATAAAATGGTTTACACCTAAACAATTCTTCACTGCTTTCCCGCACTTCTCGATGAGTTATTGTGAGAGGGTCTCTTATGGGGCCTACTTGCCTGATTTACCTTCCAGACTCAAAATAAAGACAATTGAGAAACTGAAACAAATGGGTGCGGAAAGTTGGTTTCTGAGTTAAGGTCGTTGATTAATGCATTAGTCTATATTTGGGTGGATAATATAAAAACTCTTGGTGTAATTTGCTACCTACTTAGGGTTAAATCACTAGTTGTCCCAAAAGTTTAAGCAAACAGAAAGAGATGAATTTAATCATTTAATTATTATTCTAACACTTATCTCCGACATATGTTGGTATGTAATAGCCATGAAAAGAAAAAGAACGTCAACTGCCTCTTATGCCCAAAATGGTGACAAGGAAGCAGAGGAGCTTGCCAAAGAAGAAATTCGAGGCTGGGAAGATCTCCCAGAACCCATCTTTCTCACAATTCTGCTTCAAATTCCCTTGAAGACAATTCTCATTTGCAGGTGCGTGTGCAAACCTTGGCGCAGGCATATCTCCAGTTCCCAATTTGCTAAGTTGTACTCTAGAAAAGCACGTGCTTGTCTCATGATTCGAACCGATGATCCTAAACTTGTTTCAAGAAACATCCACCTCCTTGAGCTTGAACATGAAAATTTCGATTTGGGCCATGACCTTCGTGTAAACATGAAACTTGACACCAAAGTCAAGCTTCCATTACGTGATGCCAAGATGGTACTCAACAGCAAAGATGCCAGTGAGAAGCTTAATCCTAAAGGGGGAGTCAGAAAGAAGTGTTTCATTGCCTCAAAAGACCTCAAAGACCACAAGTTTGGCTTAGTGAACCCGTGTGAAGGGTTGCTTTGCTTGTCTGAACCAAAACAAAATAACCCTGTTGTTGTATGCAATCCAATGACTGGAGAATTTATCAAACTTCCAGAAGCAAGCAAGGCTGAGAAACCTAGAGAGAAGATTGATTCTGTTCTGAGCTTTAGTCCAAGAACTAAACAATATAAGGTGATAAGAATTTTAACTCGGCAGATTTGTGATCCCATTAGTGGCAGGAAAGAGTATGAAGATAAGGTGGCTGAGATACACACACTTGGGACTAGATCGTGGAGAAGGGTGGAATCCGCTACCTTCATGCTGTATGGAATAAAATTTCCCACCTACCTGAACGGAGCAGTTAATTGGTTTCGTCCTAAATTTCAGAAGGCAGATTCCATTATTTCTTTTGACGTTTTTAATGAGCAATTCCAATTAATGCCAGCTCCCCCATATAAATATAACAGTCATGATGGAGAGGATAAAGATCTCATAAGCATGGGTGTTTTAAATGGCCATCTCTTCATATGTGATGCATCTGAGTTTGGCCATATTCGCATATGGGTGATGAAGAAGTATGGTGTCCCAAAATCTTGGACTAAAGTGTTTTCTATTGATACTGAGAATGAACAACGATGGCCTCAAGGTTTATATCATCCATTGAGAAAGTTTAAGAATGGAGCAGTACTGATGTACCATGCTCGTAACTGCCTGCTTTATTATGATCCAACAAGAAAAGAACACAAGTATTTTAAGGTTCGTGGAAGTGAATCAAACTTTGAGGTTGCTGTTTGTATTCCAAGCTTCAGTTCGATCAAGGATGCTGTGATGGGAGACAATGTAGAGGTGCTGAATGTCAAATCAAGGTAAATTTTGCTGTTTTGCATAACATATCTACTTTGACTCGTGGTTGATTTATTGAATGAAGTTACCATGCATGCACTAATCAAGATCATAATTACATGACATATTAAACTTTAAGGTGCATTTTGTTTTCTGACTTTGTATGCAATAAAACCAACTGTTGCTTTTCTGTCTCATTATACTTTTCGTGGTTTAAAAATTGCATCTATAATTATATAATATGCATTTTTCAACTTCGTAGCATTGACAGGAAAGTTGACTTTAGAATGGTAAACAAAGTACTTGTGGGGTGTAAAGTTATCATGATTGTGTGAAGGTGGAGTAGCTCTCACGAATTTTTTTTTTGCCTCAGTGAAGAGGATTTTATATTTATACCCATTGAGAATTATAAATCAAAATGCTTAGTAGAAGTTACCTTTAAGCTGGAAATGACCATCTCCAATATGGTCGAGATTGAAGTACAAGGGAATTGAGATAGTTGTGCTAGGGCCTTGAAATACTAGACAATAAATGAAACCTCTGTTGATTAATGACAGAGGGTTCAGGAACATTGTTGCATTGGTGGAGGTTTACTGTGGAGACATGGGAAAGATAGGTTTGGGTACTCGATCAGTTGATAGGAATTAGCAAAGCAGCTGATGGACTGCTCGCTTCATTTGGAGGAAAAAGGTTGGCTTAAGGAATTGATTCAAATGAGCATTTATGCAACTCCTTTGATCGATTTGTAACTCGGTTGATTGAAGACATGCGATTGCCTCATCTATTGTCCACATGTTGATATTGTTGCTGTTGCATCTAACATGCATATTTTAGGTGTTAACAATCCCAGACAAATAAGTTGCTGATTATCATTTAGTAGGTATTAATGGTCCATTTTTCTTTTTTGTAATTATTGGTTTGTGCAGAGCTAAGTTAGCTCTTTGCACCTCCCAATGGATATAACAACTACTTGTTCTCATGCCCTTCAAACCTACTAAGAAGGGCCTTGATCTTCAAAGAGGATCAGTGCTCTTAAACTTAACTGTTAAAGAATAATTTGATTGTTTTAGTTTATTTTACAGAGGATCAGGCCCTCATTGTCCTTCTAACACAACTTTACAGGTGTGCAAAATTCGAGCTACGAGAAGAAGTAAAACCTCTCTTTTTAATGGAAGAAATTAGCGTGCTGGCATCAGATTTTTATTCGTCATCTGAGGAAAGCTGCTGAATTTGTTCAATGTCATGGAGTTCAAAAAAACATGGAGACTCTTGAGTTAGATACTTGGATGCTTTAGAACCTTAGAATAACCTGTTTTTGGTCTGAGGTTGTTATTTTGGGCACCTTTTCTTGTTTTGGGACATTACAAAAAGTTACCTCCTAATGGTTTTTGTATATTGCATCCAAGGTATGGCCAGTTAACTCTAAACAAAAGGTTTTCTTTTGTTAATCAACGACTTCTTTTAAAATTTGACACTTTTGCTATTGTAAAGAGTTTATTCCTTAAATCTGTAAATCTAATGTTAACCTGTTGTTATGGCAGCAGAATGTTGTTTGATGGAATCCACTTAAAATGTCATGTTTATTTGTTTATTATGACAGAAGTAGAGCGACATGAGAGCAGAAGGAAAATAATGATTAATAGAAAGAATCCTCCTCTTTCTTTTGAGGAAATAGACAGATCCGCACTTAACATGCAAAATTTTATATCAGCTTAGTCCGTTCTTCATGAAAAAGTTGTACTTTTATTACTATTATTATTGAAAATTCTTGTGATAAAAATGGGGTTTCTTCTCTCGTCTTTCTAATATAATGAACTCTTTAATTATATGGTTATTTAATATAGATTAAACCTTTTTTTTTTTTTAAGTTGTTCTTTTGTTTTCTCTTCTCAAAACAAAAACATTTCCAAACACAACACTCTTAAAAACACAACTCTTGGTGGAAAACAAAAATATATGGAAAAGTTGTTGCTAGCTATAGACCCGGATCTTCTAGACAAAGTTGTCTTGCTTTCCCCAAGATCAAAGGTTCAGAGGTTGGTGAAGGAGAAAGAAAAGGGGAAAACCCAGCCTCATGGAAATCCCACAATCATGGTGGGAAATAAAAAGTTGCATATTCTCAAATTCTTGGAATATAATCTGCCACATGGAGTTGTGAATGTACTAATCCTAAATTGAAGACCAGAGAATGGCATATAAAAGAGGAAATGAAAGCTAAGTGTATAGAGAAATGCTATTTTTTCATCTTTCATCCGTATTTTTTTTCAAATCTACCATTAGATGTGTAAGACCCACATATCTAATTGTAGATTTGAAAAAGAGATGAATGGGAGATGGAGGAATAATAGATCCCTTAAAATTATTATACCCGGACATTAAGAGGGAAGCATAATGGAAAAGAAAGACGTTGCAGTTAAAGAGAAACACTATTTGAGAATGTCATACAATTTAGTAATCCTAGTGTAGCACAAAAGTCATACAACAAAGCACAAAGAGATTCATGATGTTGCTTACTCCATATACAGTCCGCTCAAAGGTTTTCATCTTCTTGTGTGTCATCAGCACTTAAAAGGTGACCGAGTGCAACTCGTGCCTTCTTTGGTTCAGATGAGGCTTCCTTCTCATCGTCTTCATCACCCTTCCTCTTCACCCTTTCACCATCTGCTCCATCATCGACAACCGAAGGGGCTTCATCACCAGTATTTTCTTCTTTTTCCTCCACAGCAGATGGCTTTGGATCAGATCCTTCAGCCTTCTCTCTACCGTTCAGATCTTTTTTCATAGATGATGACCTTTCGCATTCCTCCAGAACAGAGCGAATTTCTTCTTTGCTAGAAAGATCCAGGGGAGTCTTCCCCGCTTTTGTCCTGGCACTAAGACTCGCACCTTTCTTTGCCAAGTACTTAACAAGTTCAAGGTGGGATCCTTGGACGGCGTAGTGTAGCGGAGTCAGGCCCTTGCGGTTAGAAGCTTTAATGGAGACCCCAGATGAAAGCAGAGTCCGCACCACTTCTAAATGCCCCTTTTGGGCAGCAAAGTGTATTGCACCCATGTCATCCATGGCTGCGGCACGGACGTCAGCCTTGTTCTTGCAGAGGTAACTCACCACCTCTGCTTGCCCAGACCATGCAGCTAAATGTAGTCTATGGTCAAGTTTCTTGTGTCAAGGAAACAAAATCTGAATGCTAGGATGCTGAATAACAGATACAGTTTCACAGACAAATTGAGAAGAGTATAATCGAACGAACTACTATCATCATAAACAAAAGCTCACAATAAGAAGAAAACTATGAAAATAATTAAAAAGGAAAAAAGAATAACAAGGCCACACCCATTAGGATTACTTAATAAACACAGATGCCATGAATGGTTATCTTCTAAGGTGCCTGTCCAGCATCAAATCCATCTTGAAATCCTTTAGCTTTGTACTGACTACATCCTTTTCTTTTTGTTTGTTTTTTATAACAGAATTAAGATGAAACAAAAATGAGAACATTCAAAAGGGAGTTTTTGGGACTTCAAAGTCTGGATTTCAGAAGGGATTGTATTTCCTTGTGGTCTCAAAATGTCTCTAAGGGGCCATTTGGAAGTCCTATAGATATCAATAAATCACCAAGTAACTAGAAATGTAAAACGCTAAATAACAACAAATGTCACTTAAAAAACACAAGAGACACACTAATAAATTGGCAAGTCCAGAAGGCCTGTCACCCTTGGAGACTAATTTAATTTCCTGGATATCAATCCCAGGAAAATATGATTTAGAAACTAATCTTTTCATCAGATTGACCTTTTAAGAATTTACAGATGCACAGCTAGGCCCCAAAGCTATACCCTGCTGACCCATAAAATAGTAACGAGATTTGAACCTGATAAATTTCCAATTGTGTCAAAGGTTTAAACTGATGAGAAACGGAGAATTTAATCACTTGACTATTATTCCCACACTCCCCCTCAAGTGTAGATGTAGGCTCCCCTTCAATAAATGGGCTCAAATATGAGATTTTTTAAATTTAAATGGGAGGTAAAGTGGAGTTAGGGTTCGAACTTAGGGCAACCTGGCCCTGAAAATCATGAGAATTACAACTTATCCCAAAATTTTGAAAAATTATAAATTCAATCACTTAAATACTATTCTAATAAAACCCGAATGTTGAGAGAGGAGTGTCCAGAGTTACGATTCAAACTTAAGACAATTGGTTCTAATATTATGATAAACTACTCGTTGTCTAAAAAAATTTAAACTAATAAAAAATAGTAAATTTACTCACATTACCATTATTTAGCATAACCTATAAACTGAGAGAGTCAAAAAGCAAATATACTACTCATTCACCTACCAGGGTGTCGACTCAGGCTGATCAAGAATCACTTAATTTGACCAAGACCAAAAACATTCAAGGCTGAGCGAACTATATAACATTTTAGAGCAATTAGAAGTTTGTTTCCATGAAGGAGAGAGTATAAGCTATTAGAAATAAGGGCATTTCTACAGTACTATTTATTTGGGGGTCTTTTGCAACTTCCAATTTTGGTCCACCCGTTATTTAGTTTCCTTTTTTTTCCTTTTTTTTTAAGGTAACTTTTGTGTTCACTTTGAGTCCAGGTTTGCTGATTTCGACAAACTTAATCCCCAAGTTTGGTTGGTATTGATCTATATGTCATGAATTGGTCTTCTCTGGGAAATGTAAGGGGAAAACAAATAATAAAAGAAAGAAAGAAAGAAAGAAAGAAAGAAGAAAGTACTATCAAGCCCCTCTATTGATTCGTTTTCTTTTTTCTTTCTTATTTGTCTTTTACATCTCTTGTATACTTCTCTTGTGCTAGGAATACAGCCCTTCTATTTATTTTTCTTTTTATGAAGTTCAATAACCTAGCAAGAAAGGAAAATAAACCTCTTACAAGTCTACGATGATAAATCCCTATCTTGGATGTGATGTCCAGAACCATAGGTATGATGCTTCCCCTTTTTTTTCTCCATGTTTTCTGTCACCAACTTACATTGTTCGTGATTTCCAGCAAGTATAAACAGATCTAAATAAAACCTTATCAATACCCAATCAGTTTGAATCCCCAGGCCCTAATTTTCCGTGATCCTAAATTTTGTTGTTTATATCCTACATCCATAAACAGCTCCAAGAAATAGTTAACACTACCTAACCGATTATTGTTTAAGACCAGAGCTCTGACTTTAAAAGTAATCTCAAATGAAGTTGAGTCGTTAAAAATGGGACAGCCAAAGAAAAAGATCAAATAGTTGGATAAGAAAATCAGTAATTCAGGGTCAAATGAGAAATGAAAAAGAGAGAACACAGCTAGAATTTTCTCGCAACCCTGTCACTCTCTAGCCTAGTGTAGTTTTGGATTTTGTGATTGTCCTTGGTTGTGGAGTATAAGATATGGATAGATGTAGATAAATTGAGGTTGTCAGCACCAACTCCAAAAATAGCTTTACAATACAATATTGCCAGTCATTTGTCACTCCAAACTAATCCAAAGACGTGTATGTTGCCACCTTATACTCATATCAAACAGTAATTCAGTTTCTTTATTTTTCAAAATAATCACCTTTTTACCCCGAATCTTTACCAAAAGCACTAGCCCAATGCAAGAAGAATAAGTGAGAGCCTCACAAAGTCAAAGGTCCCCCAACTGCAGAAAGTGGTTAGACTTAGAATGATCATATATGTGCTCAACATCCTTAAAATATTTTCATTTCGTAAATTTGCAATGCCATCAGGCACTGTCTCATAAAGTGCAGATTTGTCACATTTAAGTGAATAGAGCCAATGTATGCAGAACCTTGCTAAAAAAGCCTAACGTGCTGATGAAGAATACATGATAAGACCACACAACAGCCAAAACCCATGAATAGCATTTCGCAAATGATAATACTCATTGAAAAATACATATTATGATTATGGTGAAGAAGCTAACGATGCCAAAGGCGTTCAAACACTAGATGTGCATCTGAAACTGAAAGTAACCAATATCGAACAAAGAGATACGAAAAGCTAGAGAGACTAGGAGAGCGGCCCACAAATTTCAATCTCACAACGAATAAAAACCTGTAAGCAACTATATTATCCAATAAAACGAAAGTTACGAACTGGGTCATATAGAATTCTCTCTCTCCCAAATCATGGTCACTCATAAGTCATAAAAGAAAAGACAATAGTAACGAATCAGATAAACTTCCGAACTAAATTCGTCTAACTAAATTTCAGAATTTAAAGTTGTAAATTCTTTTTGTCATATTTTCTCGGGAACCAAACAAGGCACAAAAAAGAATCCTATTAAAGTAACGAAAAGGTAGAGTAGAGGATACGGTGTTCTAGAGTGCTTATCTCTAGAATTGACAGCCAAAGGGTTTGAGACCAAGATAGACTGCACCGTATTCAGGTCACCAGACCGAGCCGCCGTGTGAAGATCTTCCCCAGTGCTCAGTTTCTGAGGATTACCCATTTTCGCCTTCGCTCCGATCATTAGAAAGTAAGATACTTTATCGCGTTTAAATGCGCCTAACCCGCTCGTTCATACGGGTTTTTTTACAAGCAGGTGAGAGGCCTACTAAGAGGTGGGCTCTCTCCTTTTTTTCTCTCTTATTTTTTGATAAGAGGTGGGCTTTCTCGCACTGCATTGTCGTGCTGCAGACGCCAGGGGCGGTCGGAGTTCGATTTGATTTTTTAGTTTACTTATTAAACGAATCCGTTTCTATTCATTTATGTATAATTTTTTTAGAATATTTTATATTTAAAAATATGAAACAATGTTATTTTTAATGCGATGGGTATACCAATTTTAATATAAATATTTCATTTCATGATAAAATATTTGAAAATAAAAAGTTGGTAGTTAATTTTTTTTATGCGTTTACTGATAAGTTTATGAGTTTACAGATAAAATTTATTTTTATTAACTTGAATGATAAAAATATATATTTTTATTTAATTTAATTATTTTTAATTAACCAATAATAACCATAGATTTATGAAAATATATTAACAATAGTTATTTTATTTGACAAAAGAATAAGTTGATCAAACAACTTGTGAAAAAGTTTGAATTCCTTCAAAAAAAGAACTAAACTTATACTTTTAACAATTGGTTTGATTATAGCCCTGCATACATTGTAAATTCAATTTATTTTTCAATTACATGAGTCTTACTGTGTTATTATTTTCATTGTTGAATATCATCATATAATTACTAATTACAAACTCTACAAGACTACAACACAATGAAGTTGTATTTGTTCTTAACAAGTAACAATTAGATATATTGTTTTATAAATTATAACGGAGATTTCTATTGAATTACTCATTCAGTAAGTAGCCTCACTATTATATAATCTTCCAAATTACATCACTGATTTTTTTGTGCATGTTTTGATAATAATGTCTAATAGATCTAAATGAGATAGATATCAGCAAAAGAAGTACAATTTGGTTTAAAAAAGGAGAAGAAATGCTCAAGAGGTGCCTGAGGTATGACTTATTTATCAAATCACTCTATAAGGTTTAAATTTTATCAATTTACTCTCTTAGATTTCAATTGTTATCAAATAGATCATCTTGTCTACTTTTCAATAAATTTATATCATTAAAAAAGGGGAAAAAATAGAGGTATGGTGGCTGGCGAGGCTCTATGAAAAAGGAATTGTAGAGGATCAAATCCTGGGGGTAGCTGCCGTGTTGTACGTGTCTAGTGTCTACTATGAATTGTGAATATACGTAGGATTACCATATAAAAGGATAGAAGTGTCACTGCCTCTCTACAATATTATAATAGCATTTTAATCTGGAGAAAGAAACACATTGTCGTAATGAAGTGAAAATCAGAAGTGCCCAACAATAGTCTTTTCCATAGCATCTCATCTGCTAATTGTAGTAGACCCTCCGGAATCCAGACTGATTTTTTTTTTTTTTTTTCTTTTCTCGTCGATCAATTCCTAGAAGACACATTTTAACAGAAAATTATCAAAATTTGATTCCACCAAAAGGTATGAAAAGTATTTTCTCAACGTTTCATTAAATTATAATATCCAAGAACACACCAATAATGAAAGACGTCAAGCATCAAAGACTCACCTAAAAGCTTCTGTTACTGAGTGGCATGGACAAGTGAAGGCTATGTTGATGGAATCCCAAATCGACTTCGGAGAGCATCCATTGCTTTCTCACAGGATTGTGAAAGCTCAGTGATGGATGTTTTGCATGCTGAAAATTTTGAATGAAAACAAAAGATGTATCAAAAGGAATGAGATGATGGTTTATAAACTGCTGAAACAGAATCAATGATATTTATGACTTCAACATAGAGTAATGAAGAACATATCCTTAATCTCATCAATAAGTACATGGTAATGCAACAGGATCATGAATCCCATCCAGAGTCGAGAAAAACAGTTCTATCATGAATTGAGTACATGCCCTTGTGCAAATGGCCGCACCCTCATAATAGGGTATATATCCAACCCCAGATATCAGATATGGGATACACTAATCATAAATAAGATGTAAACAGGCCATAAACTATTTTGGGATTTCTCTGTTTCTATTGTTTTGTTAGTTTGAGTAATGTTTTTTGTCACTCTCTTATCCCTCCTATATATTCCCCAATCCCCATGATGCAGCAAAATAATCAGGTTTGGTTATCTTAACAAGGTCGCAGAAGCAAAGTCTTTGTAACATACCACGAGATGCGCTGCCATGTGCATCTGCAATGAACTCTCCATATGAAGCCTGAAAAAGAATCATCCGGACTTCTTTGAGAAATTACTGAAAGACATCAGAAAAACTCATCTAGTGTTTGTCACCGAGGAAACACCTTCATTGCTTCACGACTCTCACTGATCCTTTCAGACATCTTCTTGTATTCCTTCTCTGATTCATCCATCAATTGTTGGCATGATTGAGTCTGAATCTATGGAATTAGAAAATGGAAAACAGAGACAATAATTAGCTGAGAAAACCCTGCTAACATTTTAGTTTACGCAGATTACAGCTTTCAGAATCCATCAATTGTTGGCATGATTGAGTCTGAATCTATGGAATTAGAAAATGGAAAACAGAGACAATAATTAGCTGAGAAAACCCTGCTAACATTTTAGTTTACGCAGATTACAGCTTTCAGAATCCATCAATTGTTGGCATGATTGAGTCTGAATCTATGGAATTAGAAAATGGAAAACAGAGACAATAATTAGCTGAGAAAACCCTGCTAACATTTTAGTTTACGCAGATTACAGTTTTCAGAATCCATCAATTGTTGGCATGATTGAGTCTGAATCTATGGCATTAGAAAATGGAAAACAGAGACAATAATTAGCTGAGAAAACCCTGCTAACATTTTAGTTTACGCAGATTACAGCTTTCAGAATCCATCAATTGTTGGCATGATTGAGTCTGAATCTATGGAATTAGAAAATGGAAAACAGAGACAATAATTAGCTGAGAAAACCCTGCTAACATTTTAGTTTACGCAGATTACAGCTTTCAGAAGTTCTGAAGTTGGTCAACAACCGTGTAAAGGATTCTGGCATTTGTTTCTCCTGGTCTGGTCAACCAGGTACACTTAACAAATAAATTACAGAAATCGAAAGTAACCGAGGGGTCAAATTCAGCCATAAAGAATGAAGAGCACCATGCATTCTTCACAATCACAACCAAAGAAAAGAATGAAAAATATGCAACTGAAAGGTTTGGACCCTCGAAAGAAGATAGATATACTCTTTTTACTGGCTTTTTGAGTTGGACCTTTGAAAAGAATTTTTCACATGTAAGTGGAAGTAGTTCATGTGAAATTTGTGGAAGCTTGAAATGGTTAAAGCATAAGATCAAATTGTAAAATCCAAAATTCAAGAATTCAAGCTTAGGTCAACCTTAATTACACCTGAAAGCTTGCAAAATTTTGTCAAGGCACTCATAATTCTAAGATAATTCTTTTACTGGAAGCAAAATTATGTCAAAGCACTCATTTGGGAAGTCCAATGCATGGTACTATTTGAACACTAAAAATAGATTCTGTGGTGAGTAATTCAGTAACGTAGGAACACAAAAGATGATGTCAAGTAATTGTTGATAAAGCACAAAATCCTTTGTTTTTACATCAATCAACATGATTTTGAGAAAATGTATCTTTGAGCAATTGGTTAAACCACAATTCAACTATTTATACACAGTTGCAGATCCAGTGGTTGCACGTTGACGGAGTTACAAATAAAATCTTAAATATAGAAATCATGAAAATAATTGATCAAAAAGAGTGAAAATGATCAACAAGTTTTATTGATTAGATCCAGAACTTGCGAAATTTTGCATTGCCTTGTTGAAAATAAGTTTTTCGATTAATGGAATATTAGCCATTGTAACACAGCAAAACGATTTCATTAAGTGACACGTGGAAGTCAAGAAATTAGAGGGCTAATTAACATAGCCTATTAACAAAATCTAAAATGGAGTTTCAGGAAACAAAATGAATGGCTTAAAATCATAAATGAACAAATATCTAAATATCACTCTTAGATATATCGCTTTTTACACTGATCCGTTTGGCAGCTCAGAAAATGAAAGAAATGTAGAGAAAAAATTTCAAATCTCAAAAAAACCTTGACATTAGACACTCAAGAGCATCACTCAACAGAGAAAGTTATAATAATTCCAGTTTTCTTGGACTATTTTCTCAGCAACCAAACAAGTCGTACTCAACAAAACTCAAAATGGCAATAAACGCAAACGCAAACGCAATCTTACTCTAGAGAGAGAGAGAGAGAGAGAGAGAGAGAGAGACCTTGAAGCGCTTGTGGAGGCGAGACTGGGAAGAGTCGAGCTCCTTAAGGATCTCGGCGTGAGAGCGATCGATGTGGCGCTTGAGATCGTCGAGGCGTGAAGAGGCGAGGTCCTTAAGTTCGGAGACGCTGCTTAGGGAGTTTAGAGCAGTAGGCAGCGACTTTTCCTTCTTGATCTTCGAGGCAGAGAGCGTTTTCTTGCTGCTGATGAAGATACCCGATTTCGGAGACTGGTTTGGAGGAGGAGGAGAAGAAGCCGCCTTCGGTAATGGCGTTTCCAGAAGCTCTGCTACTGAGGACCTGCGATTCCCTTTCTTCTTCATATTTCTCACTGCGCTCAAAGTTTCTGGTGCAGAGTTCGGATTTTGGAATTGTCAGGGAGGGGCCAATTTTGTGGTCTGGATATTTATAGTGGAGGGTATTCTTCGTTTTAAATTTTGGGGTAATGAGTTTGGAAAATGTCTCGTTATTTTTCTTCCGTCCCCAATCTTTTTTTTTTTTTTTTTAGGTTTCTTCCTATCGTTTTATTTACCGGATAGAAATGACTAGATTCTGAAAATTACCAACAAATTTTAGATGAATTGATAATTTTTGGGGAGTAAAAAGAGAGCCATAGGAACAAAGGTTTGCTTGGGATTTCAATAACAATTGCAGTATGTTTTAGAGGGGTATTTAAAACATTTCAAATGACTACTATGGATAATTTGTACGTTAAATACACTTTTAACCCTCTAATCGACAGGTCTTTTTAAAATGGACAAAGTTTTTTTTAAAATTGGGTTGGAGGAATTTCTTTCAACCTAGTTTATAAAAGTGACACGTGTTCATTTTTTTAATAACATATGAGATGCATACGAGTTTTTAATAAATTTTATTCCAACTGTTTTTCCTATTAAAAAAATATGTGCATCTCACATGTTTAAAGGACACATGTTACTTTTATAGATTGTTAAAAAAAATTGCTCTAGCCCAATTTGAAGGAAAAATTTGTCCTCTTAAAATAGCCTCATAAATTGACAGATGTGACACTTAAAGGCTCACTCAAATAAACAGTTAAATAGCCTCACGAATGACATTTAAAGCCCACTCATATAAACAGTCAAATAAGTTTATAAAAGCTTTATTTTTTCAAAACTTTTTAGTCTTCGTGGCTTTTGCATATGAAAAAGGGCACAAGCGAATGAGTATATTGAATCGGCCTTCAATTTCCAATTTAAGTTCAATTGCGCCAACCAGGACCATTTCCTGAAAGTTAATTACGGCCATAACCCCGTTTCTTCTACGGCCGGGTATATTTGATTTTGTGATTTAATAAACAAAGATGTGATTTTAAACCAAGAAAATGAATTGTTTAGATTGTATTTTTAAAAAATTGTGATTTAAATTATGTGCTTTCAGATAGTAAGTAAAGAAGTGTTTTTATTTTTTTTTTTTAAATAAACAAAAATGTGATTTTAAACCAAATTATAGAAAATGAATTGTTTAGATTGTACTTTTAAAAAAATGCGATTTAAATTATGTGCTTTCAAATCGTAAGTAAAGTAAAGAAGTGTTTTTTTTTTTTTTTTTTTTTTAAATGCACAATTTCAAAGACTAAGTTGCGATTTTAAAAGCCAAACAGCGATTTTGCTAAACGCTTTATTGAGTTTTTAAAAATCACACTTTTTAAAATCACAAATTTAAACAGAGCTAAATTGAAAAAAATAATATCATTTCCAAACCATAACAGCACTAGTCTGATAGGACAAATAAATTGAACAATTCTTTATCTCATTAATGCTTAACAATTATATGGTATTTGGCTTCATGGAAACTCTTTAATAGCTCGTAATTTAATAAATAGATACTTCTTAGTCACATAGACACAAGCTTCTTTGACATGCCATAAATAAGCCATAGTCACCAATTAATTAGTTACAATTTTTAATAAGAAAGCATGCATGGCAAGATGTTGAAAACCAACAAACCCTACCGTATATATATATATATTCATCGTCTTCTCTACTATAAAGCACCACCATCCTCCATTGTCCTGCCATGGCGACAATGAGAATATTAGCATTTCTCAACATCCTGTCAAACTTATTGCTGCTGGGTCATGTTGTAGGGGAACCCAACGCTAATGGCTTGACTATCAAGCTCATCCATACAGACTCACCAGCATCACCTCTTTACCCTAGAAACATTACTTTCATTGAAAGGATTCAAAGACTCGTAAACCAATCTAAAGTTCGTGCTGCAGGTGCTGGTTACCTGTCCGTACACCCTAATGAGGCTACTCGTGCGCCCATTGCTATTCAAGCAAAGTCTATATACATGGTGAGACTTGGCATTGGCACCTTCAATGCAACTTTCCCTACTCGGCCATTCAAGGCATACCACCTGCACATGGACACTGGCAGCTCCGTCACATGGACACAGTGTCAGGATTGTGCACTCCCTGGTAATCGTTGCTTCCCTTGTAGTGAACCCCCTTTCCCCAACAGGCTTTCCACAACTTATAGGCCTCTCCCTTGTAATGTGCACCCACTTTGCATACCCCATCAATGCATTGGGGACTCATGCTCCTACCAATCGAGGTACCTGGATGGTGCATACACAATTGGGATTCTTGCAAGCGAAGCTTTCACTTTCCTTTCCGCTAGTGGCAGGCCTCAGACTATTCCAAACATAGTTTTTGGTTGCTCAATTGACACTGCTGATATGCACTATGGTGGGAATGACAATCGAGTAAACGGGATATTTGGGTTGGGATGGGGCATCCGTTCCTTTGTGAATCAAATACAAGATCTGAGTCATGGAACATTCTCATACTGCCTCAAGTTCAATGATGGCCATGCCTTGGACACATATCTAAGGTTCGGGGGAGATATATCTCAACCAACAACAGTTTTACAGACAACTAAACTAGTCCAATTTAAAAGCTCCCAGGCCTACTTTATTGAGTTGCTAGGCATCAGCATTAATGGGACAAGGCTTGACATCAATCCAGAGCTATTTAGTTTACAATTTGACGGTTCTGGAGGGTGTGCTATAGACTCTGGAACTACTTTTACAACTATCATCAAGTCTGCTTATGATGTAGTAATTAGAAAACTTCTGCTTTATTTTTCGGGTTTCCCTAACATGACAAGGACTAGGATTTTTGAATCATGTTTTGATCTTTGCTATGAGCGCAGTGTGCCGGAAGGGTTCAGAGACCTTCCTGGTATGACCTTTCATTTAAGAAATGCAGAGCTTGAAGTTGCACCACAAGGGACATTTGTTGTGAATCAGCTCGACTCTGGGGAAGAAGTCTTTTGTTTGGCGATAGTTGGAGGTGATCACGTTACTCTATTGGGAGCATACCAGCAAACAAACCAAAAGTTCATATATGACATTACAAGGAAGCAGTTGCAATTTGCACCAGAGGATTGTGCTCAAAATGCTTAGAGCGTCTATTATTCTTTTGTTTGAGTTATCATATAAATGAAATTATCCATTTGAATAAACTCTCTCTATCTAGCCTTTTTTTGACTCTCCTTTCACTTGGGCTCCGTTTGTTTTGACATAAAAGGTTTTCTATCAGCAAATATTTTCAATGAAATCATTTATTAGGAAAAAAAAAAAAAAAAAAAGATTTTCTGGAATACAGAATCCTGAATCTGACGGACAAAAAAGAACTAAATTGCTGCCACTTAAATTGTCTAGGGAAGAAATTAGAACTTATTATTTCCATTGATGAAATGAATTATTGAATTAAGAACTTAACTTGTAGCCAACTACAAGCTATTTAGACTATAATGTAAGGATGCTTCTCTAACATGTAAAAGCTTGTTTCAGAGATTACCAGAACCGCAATCCTTCATTACAAGATTATGTCTAACGAAATCGGGAATTAATTATAGAAGACACAATACTAAAATTTACTCTGAGCAAATCTACGTTTTCCTTACACATTCAGTAATGTCTAAATTTTAAATCATCCCTTCCATCTATCATCAATCTAAAAACAAAGATGATAAACAGCGAGTAACCACAGCATTGAAACAAGCAAATAAGCATATTAGTTAGAATGCTACCTTTGCATTCTTGTTTCAATAGAGACTCTGCCAACTTGATCAGTGTGGCATAAGGATTACTACCCAACAGCTTAGCACCATCATGGAATATTGTATGCGCTTATTTTCAAGAAAGGGTGTGGAAAATAGGCTGCACGAACTGATTTATGTATAGGATTCCATTCACCCCGCTGTCCACTTCCCTTCACTTTCTTTGCTGGATGGAAATGCACTAATCTATTAAGGGATCATTACTGTTCCGAATATTGCCATGAAGATCTGGGAGGTCAGAACTAGTGGAGAACTTGATCCATCTCTTTCTCTCCACATACTTGAGACTGGGCTGCATCACAAGGCCAATTACCACTGCAACCATACTTACAAGAAATACTTTGAGTGTAGAAAGAGCCAATACAGCACAAATCAATATGGTTGGAGGAATACACATAAGAATGGCTCCAACTGTCCCCATGGGTATCTTGTAAGGCCGAGATGCAGCAGGGTGTTTTATCCGTAACCATACAAAAGCCATGAACTCCAAAATCATTCCAAAACAGTACAAGAAATTCTCTGCAGCTACAATTTCTTGGAAGCTCAGCCACGATAGCAAGAGGACACCAGAAGCTGAGAATAAAATCCCTATCAGAGGAGTTCCATATCGAGACCTCTTAGCAAAGAATTCAGGCAGCATCCCTCTTTCAGCCATTCCCAGAAGTTGGAAAGAGTCACTGCTCATCTCAGCTACAAACATCCCCATATTTGACATTGCTGCAGCTCCTTGGATCCACCATCTCAACCAAACTCCTCCAAGAATTTTGGCAATATCCGAGAAATACCCATCAGTCCACAACTCACGGTTGACTGGAACAGCCCCGGTGCCAATTAAAAGTGGGAAGAAATACCCAAGCACTACCAATATCAAAGCATAAAGCAGAGCCTTTGGAAGAGTTCTCTTCGGGTTGTCCACCTCACCCGCAAGTGTGCTTATAGAGTCCCAATAATTTAGATTCCAAAACAAAGTGTTCAAATACAAATTCCAGTCCACATCATGTAGGTTTACCTCTAACCATCGGGAAGGCTTCAGTTTTGGAATTCCCACAAGTCCCATAACCACAAAAGGAAGAATTGAGAATATCCCTAATAGAACCGCAAGCCATCCCACAATGGCTAAACCCCTATAGTTCATGTAAGTGAGGACAATGGTCAAAGCTAACACCGCTAGGACTCTTGGTAAACCACCACCTAAAGCCGGGATTGCCGACTTCAAATAGTCAAGAAACAGAACCGGATAGAGAGCATTATCAATAACCCCACTTAGCCATTTCATCCAACCTTGCTGAAACCCCCAATAAGGACCCAAAGCAGCCGAAACCCAAACCACGTAACCACCATTCTCAGGGAACATGGTACCCATCTCGGCTGTTATTAATGCCTCAGGAACACTCCATATGAACGGAAAGACCAAGAACCCTAGAAGGGCTAAAAGAGGACCAGCAGCACCAACAGCGTCCTCGACTCCAAACGGCCCCCCAGAAACCTCATAGAAGATTAGGAAGACAAGGGGCAGAACCGAAACTCTCTTCAAGTTATCTGCCCTAGGAAGAGGCACTTCACCAACTGACACATATTCATCACCACTATACTGTCCCATTGCAATAGAAGCTTGCCTATTTGCTGTGTTCCTCAATTTCTGCATTCGGTATCATGTACTCAACAAAATAAAGACTGGGTTTTCTCTCAATATACCAAAAAAAGAAATTTCAAAGCAAAAACGTTTAATTACACAAGTGAACAATCAAATAGAGAAATTTATGTACACGCAGCTATCAAGTAATTGTCAAAGTAAAAACATGCAAGTATAACCATAGAAGAAGAATCACACATAGCAATTAACGAAGACAGACATTCAAACAAATAGAAAGGCATCAGAAATAGAGGTGGGTCACTCGCAAATTTGCAATCAAAAAATAAAGAAAAGGAGATAAAATTATATAAACAAAATCCAAATAGAGAGTTGAGGAAAGAGAGATCTGAAAATCCTGGACATTAACAATCGCTAATATGGAAATGAACAGGTAGGTTTTTCTGAGTAATAGAAGGGTAAAATAAGAGAAAATAAGAGATGGGACATCGGACAAACCATGAAAGAAAAGGAATTCCTTATGGGGTCGAGCAGATAACCTCCGGCATTGAAGAATAAAACCTTGAATTCAAAGCTCAGATCATATTACTACACCCCAGCTTCAACTCAGCGCGAGAGAAAGAGGGGAATCAGGGTCCGACATTCCTCAACCAACTTGCAAAGTTGCACTTACATTTGTTTTTGATTTATTTATTGCTTTGTGCGTCAAGTTTTCAGGCAATTGGTCGGGACTCGCACTGTGGCGAGATAATTCTGGAATAAATATATGCACGTGGTCATTTGGGAAAGAGCATGACGAAGCGTTTGATAATTAATTTTTATCGCTATATTTGATAATAATAAGTTTCAAAAGCGATTTTGATTTTGGGTTGAAAAAGAATTTTGATGGAATATAAAAAAGATTAGAAGGGGTTTTTTTAGAACTGAAAAATATTGCCTTTTTTAGAAATGTATCCTATCTTATCTTGGGTAGTTGGGTTAATTTATTTATTTTTTACTCATATATGTTAAATTCATTACCAAACCAAAATCAATTCATGTAATTTACTTGATTTGAAGTAAGTTCTGTTGGCATCAAAATGTGATGAGTGAATACAATAAATAACAAATTACTCTCTACTGTCAATTTCCGTTAAAAAACTTGACGAATTTCATTAGTGTATTATGTCAAAGTCAATAAAATTATAACACGTGTTACTCTCAATAAAAAAAAAAAAGAGATATGATAGGAGCTCATATGAAAAGGCCTTGGGGTAGAGGTTGAACCAATCAAAAACGTTGATTTTTTTTTCAGTTGTAGTACGACGACAGTTGGTGGGGCCATCAAGAGAACGAATCAAGAATACACTAGATGAGTTGGAGTCAGATGGGGCTTTCTAAAGGTCGTGGGGGGTATGGGGTTCCGAGATTTGGTGAATTTCAACAAGGCCCTATTGGCGAAACAATGTTGGCGACTGTTGAAGTCTCCAGAGAGTCTTACTGCAAAAATCATGAAGGCAAAATATTACCCAAATTCCCCTTTTTTGGAGGCGAACCTTGGATCGAAACCTTCTTTTGCCTGGCGAAGTATTCATGGAGCAAGAGACCTTCTCGAGGCTGGTTTAATTTGGAGAATTGGGAATGGAAAATATGTGCATATATGGGGAGATAATTGGATTCCAAAACCTTCAACATACCGAATTCAGTCTCCTCCAAAGGTTTTGGAACCAAACAGTAGAGTGCACAAACTCATTAAGTGGGACATGGTCTGGTGGGATCAAAATATGTTAACAAACCTATTCACGGTGGAGGAAATAAAGGTAATTACTACTATCCCCATTAGCCATACGAACCAACCCGATGTCCAGATTTGGTGAGGTAATAGATCGGGAGAATTTTCAGTCAAAAGTGCCTATCATTTGGCAATGGAGGTGGAAGGTAGAATAGTCCCAGAATGCTCTAAATAGGTGAAGGAGAGCTCACTGTGGAAGACGTTATGGCATTTACCCATGTCAAATGCTGAAAAAAAATAAATAAATAAAAAATAAAAAATAAAAAATAAAAATTCTTCTAGCAAGCATGCCACAACGTGCTCCCTACAAAAGACAACCTGCTTAGAAGACAAGTGGTAAAGGAGCCTTTTTACCCAATATGCGAAAGGGAACCAGAGACGGTCATGCATGCAATATGGAGTTGCCTAGCACCTACGGTTGTGTGGGGTTGCAGCAAGACAGTTTTCTAAAAATGTGCAATTGAAGGTAATGATTTTATGCTTGTGGCTGAGTTTATATTGGGCAGATGTGGGAAAGAAGATGTTGTGCTTTTCATTCACCTTGCTCGTCAGATATGGATGCAGAGGAACAAATGGGTTCATGAAGGTAACTTCATCAACCCAAATGTTCTAATGAAGGAGGCGCAAGTATATGTTCATGAATTTCAAAAAGCGAATGAACCAACAATTCTTGCTACGGACGAGAACGTCAACAATAAAGAGATTAAATGGTTAGGGCCTACACAAGGTTGGCTTAAGGTCAACTGGGATCTAGCTATAGACAAAGCTGGTGGAAGAATGGGGATAGGAGTTGTTGCCAGGGAAGAAAAAGGAAATGTAATCGCTGCAATGTGCAAGACACGAAGTGGGAGCTTTGAACCAACGACGGGAGAAGCCCTTGCCTCTTTTCATGCAGAGAGTTTATGCAGAGACTTGGGCATACAACAGCTAGTTCTAGAGGGTGATGCCAAACTAGTAGTGGATGCAATTAATTCATGCAAGAATAATTGGAGCCCTTTCGGTCATATTGTGGAGGATAAGCAGGGTGTTTTGCAAAACTTCTCAAGGTGGAGATGTGGGTTTATACACAATGAAGCTAATGAAGCGGCACATCGACTTGCAAAGGAGGCTATTACAAATGTCAGTGGTATGATTTGGAGGGATCAAATTCCGGATTGTATTAGTAACATTATTTTGATGGAGCAAGTTGCTCTATCTTTTGATTGTTGATGGAGTCTTATGCTCCACCTCAGTTATTATTATCAATGATAATCATCATATTTCTTTTCAAAAAAAAAAAAAAAACTAAGCCTCATTTAAACCCAACTTTTACTTACGTGGCACAAAGTCACATAAGAGTTGTGTCAGATTCAAAATTGAAATTTAAAAAAATTTAAACATATGTCCAAAAAGTTAAGTCTTTTTGAGAAGAAACTAATTCCTCATAAATCAACGAACTTCTTGCTCAGCAAGTACAGAGCTGTACTATTGTTACTAGGATTATGTTTACTTTCTTTACAAGTATTTCTCTTCTATAAATAAGCTAGCTTATTATGTAAAACTCAATCAATTGAATTATTATCAAATCAAAGAATTTTCTCTCAAATACTTTGTGTATTTTTATCTTTCTTTTTGCATACAGGCTTGTTTTTATCTTTTTGGGTAGAAAACGAAGACGCTTCCCTTTGCAGAACCAAAGACACTACTCTTTGATTAGTTACCTTAGTATTCTGCTATGTTATGATTGAACTTTATATGAAGTAGGAGTCGTCAACCACTTGTCATGCCAAATTCTGATTTTCTCCCCATTGCCCACACGCCATACCATTCCCTCCTTGAGCAGCTCCCAAGCATTAAAAATACTACGCCAAGCATAAGAAGGACTAGACCCAAGAGATGCCTCCAAGAAATTCCCATTTGGGTAATATTTATCCCTAAATATTCTCGCCACAAGTGAATCTTGGTGATGTACAAGACGTTATCCTTGTTTAGCTAACAAAGCTAAATTAAAACATTCAAAGTCCCTAAACCCCATTCCCCCATAATTTTTTGACATTCACATCCTCTCCTAACTCATCCATGTCATCTTTGACTCATTCACCTGTTGACCTAAATGGGGCTCAGTTGAGCCCCTATCATATCTCTAAAAAAAATATAATTATACAAAAACTCTTGGGGGTGACTAGAAGCCTTATCTTTTTATGGATTGGAATTTTGCCTCCATCATTTTAGACATCAACTGTAACCTCCTATCTTCTCATAGCTGAAAAGCTTGTAAGGTTGCTAGAAGTGCTAATTTTAGAGTACATTATTTACTTAGATTAGTCGTTCTTCGGAAGCATTTCAATTAGTCTTTCATTTTCTCTTTCATCTGGATTCAAAGTGAAAAAGACCATTCTTTGTAAACATTTTCCCATTTGAATAAAAATAAAAAATAAATACAAATAAGGGGTGACCGAACCACTCCTAGCCAAGGGCTCGGCCACCCCAGGGGCGGAACTACATGGCCCCTTGGGGGCTGCCCCTCCCCCCCAAGGGGCCATGTAGTCCAAAAAAAAATTTTTTTTAAAAAAAAAATGCTTAAAAGTTTTTTAAAATTAACATTTTATCCCTAAATTTTTTAATTTTGCCTTCCAAAACTTTGAATGCTAGTTCCGCTTCTCCCTGCCCCTTAAAATTTGTTTCTAGAATTTATAAAAATATTTTATCTTATTAAAATTTTTAAATTATTTTTATTTTTTTAATAGTTTGAGTTGTTTGGAGGTGACATTGACTCCGTTGATAGTGTGGGAACATTTATGTAAATATGTACTTTTTATATAAATAATGTAAATAAGCATGGGACCATTTCTATCGGTTCTCTCGCCATCGCCATCGCCACCAAAACCAACATGACAGATTGACAGGAAACAGGACCCACGTGGTGTTAAATTCGTCGGACTCAAATTATCACTATATATGTACAAGTGGATGCAATACTCAGTAAAGAATATTCATTATTCATCAAACAAAAAAGACACCAAAAATTAAAAAGAATCTAGCATTATTGACGTGGGTTTCGCACCAAACCCATTTGGAATATCCCTTTCATACAAATTCAAGTCATTTTCAGTCGTAGAAAAAAACAGAAAATATATAGCATCATCGTTGATAGCAAGACAGATTTTTAGCACATCTAGTAATTTAGATATCAGAAAAATGTCAGATAGTATTTATTAGAATAGTCCTATAAAGGCATTGTGATTTTTTACTGTCCAAATTGTTAAAGATAAGAAATTTTAAGGATGTTTCTTACCCTTATGGTAATTTTTTTTTTTCAATTTTTTTTTTTTTACATATTTATTTTGACCTGAATATACAACTTATTTCTTTACACTAATAAATAATATTTTTTTAACTTTTTTCTCACTAAAAACATTAAAACTCTTTTCACCCTAATATCATATTGATTCTTGTTGCTATTAAATAAATAAATAAAATAAAATAAAACTTTGCCAAACACATGCTGGACTTTTTAGCCGATGCTCATGTTGGGGAATATTAGATGTTCTCATGTTATTTTTCTCGTGTCCTCATGATCTTATGTGCAAAAGTGCATCTGGTAAGTTTTTTAATCTAAAATTTTTTTAAAAATTATTTAAAAACAAAAAAAAAAAAATTTATGCTCAAATCTTCTACTAGCTCCAATTAAATAAACCCAAATTTCATATCTTTGACACCTTTAGCCCCTATTAAACTCAGCCCAGCCCAAATTTCAGCCAAAAAATCAAAGTAAACTGAAGGAGAGTGTTTTCCACTACTTTTTACCTACTAGGCAACCACAATTTTTTTTTTTTTTTTTTGCTTGTTCATTGTTGTTGGCTGCTACTACGTTGTGATTCTGTTATGTAAGGAGTGAATCGTTTTCCACTGGCCCTACCTTCATTATATTTTATTTCTACTTCTATTAAAATAAAGAGAAATTGTATATAAAATCCTTAGGTAAACGCGCCTTTATTAAAAACTCCCTGGGTTTTTTTTTCCGGAAATTTAGTTCCTGGGTCACTCGAAACTACTAGAAAACTCCCTACCGTCAATTTTTGTTAACTGCCGTTAGTCCACTCAAAACTCACCGTTTCATCTGATTAAAATATTATTTTTTTATTAATTTAATTTAAAAAAATTAATTTTTTTTAAAAAAAAAAAAAAAGAAAAAAAAAAATTTGAAGGGTGGCCAGGGGTGGCACGGCCACCCCTGGCCACCCCCCAACCCCTAAGGGGTGGCCTGCGGGCCACCCCTCCAAGCCAGGGGTGGCTCGCGGCCACCCCAAACCACCCCTGGGGTGGCCGCGAGCCACCCCTGGCCACCAGGGGTGGCCTTCGGGCCACCCCAAGCCACCCCAAACCACCCGGGGGTGGTCAACCCACCCCTGGGGTGGCTTGCGGCCACCCCTTAAGGGTTGGGGGGTGGCCAGGGGTGGCCCGGCCACCCCTGGCCACCCTTCAATTTTTTTTTTTTTTTTTAAAAAGTTTAATTTTTTTAAATTAAATTAATAAAAAATTAATATTTTAATCAGATGAAACGGTGAGTTTTGAGTGGACTAACGGCAGTTACCAAAAATTAACGGTATGAAGTTTCTAGTAGTTTCGAGTGACCCAAGGACTAAATTTCCGAAAAAAAAAACTTATGGAGTTTTTAATAAAGGCGCGTTTACCTAAGGATTTTAAATATAATTTCCCTAAAATAAATTCTGGAATCCACCACTGTCTATGTGAAAATAATTTTATTAAAAAAAATATAAAAAAAAAAAATTGCTCTTATTTCTCTTATTTAGTCTTTATAAAATAATTTTCACCTACAACAATGAAGAGACAAAAAAAAAAAAAAAAAAAAAAAAAAAAACACTGGCATTTCTCGCTTTTGCTAAATAAGATTGGAAGAGCCTAGAGCAACCACTCAAATTTTTTTTTTCAAAAAATAAAAAATAAAAAGATAAGATTGGAGCACAAAAGTCCACACAAGTACAGCCTGTATAGAATATATAAATTAATTATAATACACAAATAGACAAGAACGTGGCTAAGCACAAATATAATAGAAGCATCTCATTTTATTATTAATTAATAAAGATTTGACCCACATATTTTATCCCACCATTCACTTTTAAACTCCATCCAACCCCGTGCACGCCACCAATTATGGGCAGCCACGTCAAATGGGCGGTCGTAAACCAACCACTCCAAATTCCTTTCCCTTAAAACTCATGCAATTCTGCATGACTATATATATATATATATATATATAAACATTTTATAAATTATTAAATTTGACGTGATAGGATTTAATTAGTAATATATATTACCAAGAGATGACTATTAAGTTGTAAAATATTTATATGGTATCTAGCATTAATTAATATCAGCAATACTCTCTTTCAACTCCAAACAAAATAAGAGGAAAATAATTAATGAAGAATTGCAAAAGGAAAAACTGTTAAAAAAAAAAAAAAAAAAGTATTAACTAGTTTCAACTGGCTTCCGGTTTTCTAGGAGAGTGACCCACAAAAAAAAAAAAAAAAAAAAAAAAGGTAAAAGGAGTGTGTATTTGCAGTGCACTCACCTGATCCTCGTCGGAAGTATGCGGTGGTGCTGCCTCACTGTTGGTGGTCTGCGAGGGAGGTGGATCTGCTACAACTATGCGGCTGCCGGCTGCTACTCCTCCGCCATCCAGACCTCCCACGCCTGCCTGCATAGCCCTACTTTGAGATCCCATTCCTCTCTTTCTTCCCAACCTGTAGCTTTCCACGCATAAGTACTGGACTCTCTCTCTCTCTATATATATATATGTGTGTATGTTAATATGTATGTGTAAATAGAGAGAGAGAGAGAGATAGAGAGAGGGGTGGCTGCTGAGTCTGCTGACTGCTGAGCTTGAAAAACAGCTTGGTTGACCAATGACCACAACTTTTACATCGTTTCTACCCATGCCATGCCAATTGCCAACAAACCTCATAAAAAATATCCTCTCCATTTCAAAATTCTTCCATCTTTTTTATTTAGTGCATTTTGAAAGGTAGTGTTGTCCAAACGTTTTAATAAGGGTAGTGTATTAAATGCAATACTCTTCAAAATGCACTAAATAGAAAAAATGGAGGGATTTTGAAATGGAGAGGATCCTATTCCACAAACTCATAAGGGCATGTTTCTGATTGAGTTTGAGAATTCTAAAAGTGCTTTTAATACTTAAAATGTTTATTTAAAGAAAAAAGTATTCGTTTGATAAAAAAATTAAAAGAGCTTTTAAGAGTCAAAAAAGCTTAAAAATGGTCAAAAAAACACTTTTGGCAAAAGCTTAAAAATGAAGCTATTGTCCAAATTTTTTTTTTTTTTACTTAAAAACTCTATTTCTTAAACACAATCTCAAACATGCTCTAAGTAAAGTGACGTTTCAAAACGCTGGACCTCACTCCTGCCTTGCCCTTTTGTTTTAAATTATTGTATCTATTCTAATTACTTAGTAAGGGCATTTTTTTAAGACACTTTTGTTAAAATAAAAAATAAAAAATCAATAATAGACAACTCAATACAAAATATATTCACAAAATATTTATAGCATATTTATGATTGAAAACTTAAAAATGCTTTTAATACATAAAAAGTTGTCAATTTGTTTTTTTAAAGAAAAAAAAAAAGAAAAAAAAAAGGACATTTGTAAAGAACTTAAAACGCACATTTTGATTTTTTCTTTTTCTCTAAAAATGCATAAAATTGAGTTTTCTAGGAAGCTTAAGAATGAAATTTTTTTTTCTTCTTCTTCTTCTGAAAAGCTCTATGAGGCTTTTTTCTATAGACGAAATAATTTTACCTTTAGATTTACGCTTTTGTTTGTATGTTATTCTTTTGTTGGAAGTCATTTGATGTGCAACTAATGGACCTATAAGGTGACGCCATCTAAATCGACATATATAGCACCTTTCTAATTTAAGAGTAAGTCTCCCTAATTTTATAGGTGGCTTTTAAAACTCGCATTGAATTTGTGGTAGGTCTTTATTGAATTTAAATTCAATGGTGATTTTAAAATTCACCTATAGATGTAGAAAGATAGGTGTGAGAATGTGTGTAACTAGCATTACTCTTAATGTAATTGGCATTCATGTTATAGTTTGCATAAAGGGCGTTATTGTTAAGGATTCTAGATTTTTTACTAAAAATTCTCTTACAAACTAAAGTGACAATAAACTACTAATAATTAAATTTACATGTCAAATTTTATATATTTAATTTTTTCACACATGTGGTGGTGTATATGTGGCACTCATTATATATAGATACGTGAGCTTATAAGAGAATTGTAGTAAAATTTATAGTACCCTGTATTTTCCTTACATAAATTGCAGTATCTTTTATCCTTATCCTTGTTGCAAGTGTATTCTCATTGTTTAATATAATTACTTTTTATAAGTAGTTATTGGATTTATATTTTACTTTTAGTGGGGAATTAGGAGAGTTGATAAAACTACATAAGCGTAAAAGATACATTTTTCTTGCGTTGAAAGCCACGTGTGGAGACCTAGGGGACAAACTAGCCAAAGAGAGAAACCCCATGCATACAACGGGTTAAATACTCCTGCCACGTGACAAATTTAGAAACTTTGATGTGGTGCATCATAAAAACTGAAACATTAGAGGTCAAATTGAACAATGGCTCAAATTTTGGGAGGCAAAGTATAATTTTTCCTTGTTATTTCTTATTTAATCAAATTAGTTTTTTTTTTTTCTTAATTATTTTTTTATATATATATATCTAGTTCTTTTTTATCTTTTTTGAATTTTTTATAGACATATGAAGAATGGATACAACTCTTGCATGGTGATCGAACATTGGTATACTTCTTGTAAAATTTGGGAATTTGACCAAGCTAGCAACTTAATAGGATTTGGTTCAGGTGGTCATAAAAGTTTTAGAACAATTGACCACAAAATCCATTCATATCACTTGTCATCATACTTCTGTGGTGAATTGTACAGTCGATTATGAATATCAATAACACTCGAGTTACGCATTTCGTTCCCTTTTGCTTCAGTAAATAATGATAGTCGATTTGATGACGATGTGTCGAATGACTTGGTACACTTTCACTAACCGGTAGCTTTTTTAATCAAAGCCACTTTATGTATTGGGTTTTCTAAGCTTCCAAAAGACTACTTTTATTTCTTTTCTAAAATTTTTACATGCCGTCTCTCGGTGCTAAATAGAAAAAGAGGCCTTCTTCTATGAGGCTTTTCACCTAATTTTTTTCAACCCTAATGATGGGGTTAATTTTATTCACGCAGTAGTTCATTTACGAAATCAACCCAGAGACACTGGCATCATCTTTGATAATAACTTCAGTCTGCCCAATCCATAATACAACCTACATCATGTCTGGTATGAAAAGATGAGAGTGAATCCTAACTGAAACTACTTACTTGTTTCAAAAACAAAATTTGGTACTAAATATTCCAATACCAATATTACCTCCCTTCCAACCTTCTTAAGGAACATATATAATCACCTTCATAACTATAAGAAGGATCAGTATACGAAGGATACGCATGCCACTCGTTAATCCTGTGAAAAAGATCTTAATTGTTTTTTCCCAGGTATATGTACGAAAATCTTGGATGCTATAGTGAGAAATTTTGATAATTCATTTCAAGATTTCGGAACTAAGTTTTTTATAACCCTAGAAGATGCGACACGAGGCCTTCATTCCAAAAGCTACAATCCAAGCGTTTTTGTTTGGTAATGAATTTCTGCATAATCCTTCTTTGCTATTTTCTTTCAAATTTCAAGCTTAAAGTTTCAAATTATTTTAGTCCTGATATTGTTGTTTTATAGCGGTGTTTCTCAATGTAGCACTTACGGTGGATGGTTTTATGAAATTTCAGATGAAGTCTCTATGATGACAGGCTGTTGGGTGGTGTTTTGATGGATTTCAAAATAGACTGTTTGTTTTGTGTTGTGGTTAAGCGTTTATCCGACGTTTTGTTTTCTTTATACAATGTCGCTAGACTTAAGAATGGTAAAACTTAATCTAGATGGTCAATTGTTGTAACAGCATATATCCTGTAAATATTTTCTACAGCACTGAAGCTGAGTCCTCTTTTTTTTTAATTTCATTTTGACCTCTAATGTCTCAATTTTTACAATGCACCAAACCAAAGTGAAAAAAAAAATAAAATAAAATAAAATAAAATTCAATGGCCCATCGGTTAACCATTTCTATTTTCTCTAATAGAAATAATGGAAAATACTAAATTGCCCCTACTAGTTTATTTTTATTTAAAAAAATCACAAATTTTTATAAAAAAAATAAAAAAAAAAAAAAATTGGGAGTGGCCGTAGCCATTTCTTTGGCCATTTGGGCACCCCACACTTTTTTTTTGGGAAAATTCACTTTACTCCCTTAAAGTTTCAGGAGTTTTTCAATTCGAACCTTAATGTTTAAAAATTGGCAATGTACCCCCTAATGTTTCAAAATTTTTCAATTTTGACCATCATTTACTAATTTCCGTTTAATTGGACGGAAATTATCCCACGTGCATCTCACGTTGGAATTTGATGCCCTCTATTCCAATTTTGTCCTCATTAAAACCTATGAAATTACGTAATTATCCTCATTAAAGCCTTTGAAGTATAGGGTAATTATGTAATTTTATAGGTTTTAATGTAGACAAAATTGGAATAGAGGGCATCAAATTCCAACGTGAGATGCACGTGGGATAATTTCCGTCCAATTAAACGGAAATTAGTAAATGATGGTCAAAATTGAAAAATTTTGAAACATTAAGGGGGTACATTGCCAATTTTTAAACATTGTGGTTCGAATTGAAAAACTCCTGAAACTTTAAGGAGCAAAGTGAATTTAACCCTTTTTTTTTTTTTTGGTTGTTTTGACTTGGGGGCATTTTTTAAATTTGTTAAAATACGTGGGGACAATTTTAAAAATTAAAGACAAAAAAATACATGTGTTTCTCATGTGACCAAATTTAAGTCAAATTGGATGGACACTGTTAACGGATGGCCAAAGGGGGTGGCCAACATCTTTTTTTTTTTTTTTTTGACTTGGGGGCATTTTTGGAATTTGTTAAAATAAATGGGACAATTTTAGAAATTAAAGACAAAAAAATACATGTGTTTCACATGTGACCAAATTTAAGTCAAATTGGAAGGAAATTGTTAACGGATGGCGAAAGGGGGTGGCCAACATCCTTTGTTTTTGTTTTGTTTTGTTTTTTTTTTTTTTTGACTTGGGGGCATTTTTGAAATTTGTTAAAATACATGAGGACAAATTTGAAAATTTAAGACAAAAAAAACATGCACATGTCTGGCACGTGACAAATTTTGAGTCAAATTGGACGGAAATTCTTAACAGATGGGTCACATTGACAAATTTTGAAACTTTGATGTACTACATTGTAAAAATTGAAACATTAGAGGCCGGATTGAAAATTGGCTCAAACTTTGAGGGCTAAAGTGTGATTTTCCCTTGTTATTTTGTATTTAATCAAATTAGTTTTTTTATTATTATTATTATTATTATATATATATATATATATATATATATATAGTTCTCTTTTTCTTTATGAATTTTTTATAGACCTCTGAAGAATGGATACAACTCGTGCGTGGTGATCGAACATTGGTAACTTCTTGTAAAATTTGGGAATTTGAGAATTTGGTTTAGGTGGTCGTAAAAGTTTTAGAATAATTGCCCACAAAATCCGTTCATATAACTTGTCGTCGTTCTTCTGTGGTGAATTGTATAGTGGAATACGAATACCAATGACACTCGAGTTACGCATTTCGTTTTCTTTTGCTCCAATAAAAGATGACAGTTGATTTGATGGCGGTGTGTCGAATGACTAGGTACACTTTTGCTACCTGGTAGCTTTTTTAATCAAAGCCACTTTGTATGTTGAGCTTTCTAAGATTTCAGAAGACTTCTTTTATTTCTTTTCTAAAATTTTTACATGTCGTCTCTCTGTGCCAAATAGAAAAGAGTCATTCTTCTATGAGGCATTTCACCAATTTTTTTCAATCCTAATGTTAGGGCTAATTTTATTCACGCAGTAGTTCATTTACGAAGTCAACCCAGAGACACCGGCATCATCTTTAATAATAACTTCAATCTACCCAATCCATAATACAACCGACATCATGGCTGGTATGAAAAGATGAGCGTGAATCCAAGTTGAAACTACCTACTTGTTTCAGAAACAAATTCTGGTACTAAATATGCCAATCCCAATGTTACCTCCCTTCCAACCTTCTTAAGGAACATATATAATCACTTTCATAACTATAGGACGAATTAGTATAGGAAGGATACGCATGCCCCTCGTGAATCCTGCGAAAAATATCTTAATTGTTTTTTCTCAAGTATATGTTCGAAAATGTTGGATGCCATAATGAGAAACTTTGATAATTCATTTCAAGATTCGGAACTAAGTTTTTTATAACCCTAGAGGGTGCGACACAAGGCTTTTATTACAAAAGCTACAATCCAGCCGTTTTTGTTTGGTAATGAATTCCTGCATAATCCTTGTTCGCTATTTTCTTTCAAATTTCAAACTCAAAGTTTCAAATTATTTTAGTCCTGATCTTGTTGTTTTGTAGCGGTGTTTCGGTGGATGGTTTTATGAAATTTCAGATGAAGTGTCTATGATGATAGGCTGTTGAGGTGCTGTTTTAATGGATTTCAAAATGGATTGTTTGTTTTGTGTTGTGCTTAAACGTTTGTTCCGACGTTTTGTTTTCTTTATACAATGTCGTCAGGCTTAAGAATAGTAAAACTTAATCTAGATGGTCAATTGTTATAACATCACATATCCTGTAAATATTTTTTACAGCACTGAAGCTGAATTCCCTTTTTTTATTTTGTTATTTGGGTTAAATACACTTTAGCCCCCAAATTTTGAGCAGTTTCTCAATTTGACCGCCAATGTTTCAATTTTTACAATGCACCATACCAAAGTGAAAAAAAAAAATAAAAAATAAAAAATTTCAATGCCCCATCCGTTAACCATTTCAATTTTCTCTAATAGAAATAATAGAAAATACTAAATTGCCCTTAAAAGTTTATTTTTATTTTTTAAAAAATAAAATCACAAATTTAAAAAAAAAAAAAAAAAATTGGGGATGGCCGTAGCCACCTCTTTGACCATTTGAGCACCCCCACACTTTTTTTTTTTTTTTTTTTTTTTGACTTGGGGGCATTTTTGAAATTTGCTAAAATACATGGGGACAATTTTAGAAATTAAAGAAAAAAAAATACATGTGTTTCACATTTGACCAAATTTAAGTCAAAGTGGACGGAAATTGTTAACTGATGGCCAAAGGGGTTGGCCAAGATTTTTTTTTTTTTTTTTTTTTTTTTTTTTTGACTTCGAGGCACTTTTGGAATTGTCAAAATACATGGGGACAAATTTGAAAATTTAAGACAAAAAAATGAACATGTCTCGCACGTGGAAAATTTTCTGTCAAATTGGACGGAAATTGTTAACGGGTGGGCCACATTGATAAATTTTGAAACTTTGATATGTTGCATTGTAAAAATTGAAACATTAAAAGTCAAATTAAAAATTGGCTCAAACTTTGGGAGGGTAAAGTGGAATTTACCCTTGTCATTTCTGATTTAATCTAATTAGTTTTTTTTATATATCTAGTTCTTCTTTATATTTTTGAATTTGTTATAGTCCTATGAAAAAAAGATACAGCCCTTGCGTGGTGACCGAACATTGGTAACTTCTTGTAAAATTTGGGAATTTGACCAAGCTGGCAACTTAATAGGATTTGATTCAGGTGGTCATAAAAGTTTTAGAATAATTGCCCACAAAATCCGTTCATATCACTTGTCGTCGTACTTCTGTGGTGAATTGTATAGTCGATTACGAATACCAATGACACTCGAGTTACGCATTTCATTTTCTTTTACTCCAATAAAAGATGACAGTCGATTTGTTGACTGTGTGTCGAATGACTTGGTACACTTTTGTAGGGCCGGCAATTTTGACACGACCCGCGAATCCGACACGAACACGACACGAAAAAACAGGTATTGGGTTTTGGCTAATCGGGTTCGGGTCGTAATCGGGTCTACCCGATTAAGACCCGAAAATTTCGTGTCTGGCGGGTCGACCCGCCAGACCCGGTTTTTTTTTTTTCCTTTTTTCTGGACCCGGCGACCCTGCGACCCGGTTTCTCGCCTCACGCATCTCGCGGTCTCGCCTCACTTCACGTCAGTGCCCAGTGGTCAGTTTACAACTTTACAGTGTTTACTTACTTTACTCTTTTGATTTTTGAACTAAAAGTCTAAGACTCTAAAAATCAATCTCTCTCTCGACACTCTCTGTAAAACCTAACCGGCTAAGTGCTAACCCTCTCCCTGAGTCCTGACTCCCTCTCACTCGGTCTCTCCCTCTCCCTCCGTCACCGACAGGCGACAGTCCGGCACTCCGGCTCACCGTCTCCCACTCGGCCACTCTTGACTCTCCCGATTCTCCCTCTCTCTCTCGGGTCTCCACAGTCCACAGCTCCACTCTCCCTCCTCCGCTCCTCGCCGTTAGGAACTTAGGTGCCTTAGGCGTTAGCAAGAGCCAAGAACGGACCTCACCGTCGCCGACTCGCCGTCCTCACCGAGTCACCGTCGCCGTCAGACCGACTCAGACGCAGCTCTCTGTCTCTCGTGGTATGTCTCTCAGTCTCTTACTCTCTCTAGTCTCTAACTCTGATTTTTTTTTTTTTTTGTTTTGTAAGTCTAGATTATGAATTTATGATTTTGATTGTTTGAATTTTTTATATATATTGTAGACTCTGATTTTGAATCTTGGATTGTTTGAATTTTTGATATATATTTGTCTTTCAAGCAATTATGTGATATTATACGGTTTAGGGTTTATACCTTAATAGCTTAATTACATTTTTTTACTATATATTAGTGTACATAATTTTGCTAAATCATTGATTGAATTTGCATTGTTGAACAATTTATGGCAAATATGGCCAAATCAATGATTTTTTTTAATTAAAAATAAAGATTTTAAAAACTTAAAACTGAAAATAAAATTGGGGGATTAAAAGTAGAATGGAACTTCATAAAGAGAGAGAGAGAGAGGAAAATAAAAAAGATATTTAGATTAACCATAGTTGCTTATTGCAAGATTTGGGTTGGATTATTTTATTTCACTTAGCTATATAGCTTTTAATTTATTCTTAAATATTCAATTTATAGTTATATAGCATATAGTCATTAGTCATATACTTTAATAGTTTAACTAATGATTATGTAATTTATGTGTGTAGATGAATATTGAAGAAGTTCTTGAAGATGCATTCGACATTGATGACGATGTGGTCGAATTACCGTCACTAGGAGGTGACTCTGTTTCTGTGGGGACTGGCCCGACTGGGAGTAACAAAAAGGGAAAGAAGCGGAGGAGGACCTCAACTGTTTGGCAATATTATGATGTCGTTCCCAATACTGATCCAAATGACCCAGAGGTGTGGGCAAAATGCAAGACATGTGGTAATAAGTACAAGGCTCGAAGTTCATATGGAACTGGGAATTTGAGAAAGCACATTCAAATTTGTGGGGGGGCAAACACTCGTGATGTTGGGCAGATGCTCTTAGCTGGGAAAGCAGGATCTCTGTCAGTAAGTGGCTCTAAATTTGATCCCAAAATATATAGAGAATTGTTGGTTGCTTTGATTATTAAGCATGATTTGCCATTTTCATTTGTTGAATATGATGGTTTAAGACAATTACATCAGTACTTGCGTGGTGATGTACCCTCTATATCTAGAAATACTGCTAAGGCAGATTTGGTTAAGATGCATATGAGGGAGAAAGAAAAGATTAAATCTATGTTGCATGCTTGTCCTGGGAGGATTTGTTTAACATCTGATATGTGGACGTCTTTGACAACCGATGGATATATGTGCCTTACTGCACATTTTATTAACAAAGATTGGGTATTAACTAAAAGGGTGTTAAACTTTTCTTTTATGCCCCCACCACATGATGGTGTTTCTTTGAAAGAAAAGATATATGATTTGCTACAAGAGTGGGGGATTGAGAACAAGATTTTTACTATAACATTGGACAATGCTTCTGCTAATGATCGTTGTGTTGACTTTTTAAAGCAAACACTGAACATTAAGAAAGCCCTTCTTTGTGAAGGTGAGTTCTTTCATATGCGTTGTTGTGCCCATATTCTTAACTTGATTGTGCAAGATGGATTAAAAGAAATTGATGATGCTATCGAAAAGGTTCGAGATAGCGTAAAGTATGTTAAGGGATCACAAGGGCGAAAACAAAAATTTCTTCATGCGGTAAATCAAATGTCATTGGACAGTCATAAGGGGTTAAAACAAGATGTGCCAACCAGATGGAATTCTACTTATCTTATGCTTGAGAGTGCTATTCATTATCGTAGTGCTTTTAGTTATTTGGCGATGACTGATTCAAACTATAAGCCGCATTGTCCTAGTGCACTTGAGTGGGAAAAGGTGGGTGATATCAGTAGTTTCTTAGCTTGCTTTTATGAAGCTACATGTGTTTTTTCTGGTACTAAGTATCCTACTGCCAACCTATACTTTCCCGTAGTTGCCATGATTTATTTATCCTTGAAGGAAGACCTTGTGAGTGAAGATGAGCATAAAAGATTAATGGCAACTCAAATGATCTCTAAATTTGAGAAGTATTGGTTAGAATTCAGTGCAGTGTTGGCCATAGCAGTTATATTAGATCCTCGTTACAAGCTTCATCTTGTAAATTATTACTATACGAAGATCTATGGAGTTATGGATTCTATACAATTCGAGAATGTTCGTGAGAAAATTAAGAACCTTTTTATGGAGTATAGTGCTTCTTCTAATACTTCAAGTTCAAGCTCCATAACTGCTCGGCGCCCCCAAGTACCTAGAGCAAAACTATCTTGGCAAAAGGTGAATAATATCATTAATTTCTTATCTTTTTTGTAACTTAGTATATATATATACTCAATTATTTATGTTTATATTCTCTTTGTTTCATACTTTCATGTAGGACTATTTAGCATTTGCTGGAGATGATATTAATTTTCAAAAGAATCAATTGGACATTTATTTGGAGGAGCCTAGGTCTGTCGATTTGGATGATACATTTGACATCCTTTCATTTTGGAAAGGAAATCAATTTCGCTATCCTGAAGTAGCTGCTATGGCTCGTGATGTTTTGAGTATTCCTGTTTCAACTGTTGCTTCGGAATCTACTTTTAGCGTTGGTGGACGTGTGATTGATCAATATAGGAGCTCACTCAAGCCTGACATTGCTGAGGCATTAGTTTGCACCAAAGATTGGTTATATGGAGATGAAGGTAATATTAGTTATTTCCATATTTAATTTCTTCGTTTATGTGTATTATTTTTTTATTACACTATAATAAAATAATACTAATTCTTCTTATTTTTTGATATAGAACTCACACAAATGAAGTTGGACTTGGATGGCAAAGAAGATGATGTTTTGACAGTTTCATGTGACATTCCAGATTCATCTGGAGCACAATCTATAAATATTTCTTAAACTGATCATATTTATAGTGTTTTATAATTTATATCTTTGGACTTTGATTATATGGGTGGATCATGGATGCCTTCATGGATCCTTAAGTGGAGTGGCATAATAGACATTGGCTCATGGGAACCTAATTTGTATTTTGCAAAGAATTATGAATCTAATGTTGATGTAGTTTTGAGTTTTGTTTCTTTTTGTATTTATTATTTTGTTTTTGTTAGCTTTTTTATTATTATTATCTTTTTCTTTATTGCTATGATGGAAATGTTGACACATTTTAGTTTATGGACACAATTTAAGTTATTTAACCCATTAATACTTGCTTTTGGGTTGAACTAATTTGTTTAAATTTTATGTCTTTGACTTTTTTGTTGGTTAAAACTAAATGCCATTTTTCATTCAAAAAAAAAAAAAATGAAATTCTAATGTCTACTAATGAAGAACTCTCTATTAGAAAGAAAAGATAGTTAGCCCTTGCATGGGAGATCTCGACCATTTTTTGGATTCTTTCGGATTGGCTAAGGTTTCCAGGGTACAGAGGAGATTCTGGGGAGAATCTAGGTATGAGTTTTAGGCTAAATCCTGCAGATTCTGAAGGAGTGAAGCAGGCTAAAGAGACTGCCATGAGGCAGAGAAAGAGAGTGTTTTGAAATTTGGCCATTTTGTGAGGTGGGGTTGAGCCTGCTAATTGCTAAAGCATTAGCACCTCTATTACTTATATTTTTTTTTTCAAGAAGTTTTAATGGCCATAATCACATACTTAAATAGCTTAATTAAAATCCTTCTAAAATATGAGTTCAGACTTTTAAGCATCCTAATAATTCTATATAAAAATTTTTTTAAAAAAAAATTGAATAAAAATGGACCATGATCAGACCATGTGATTTTTCAGTCTTATAATCCCTTAGTATCCATGGTTGGAATAAGACTTTTGGTATACAAGGCATTAGCATTTAGCAATCAATTTTTTTTTCTATAAAACTGAAGGGAATCTAAAGCAATCATCTCATAAATATTGTCTAAATATGTATTAGTATTATTATTACAATTTTGAATTTTAATTTTTTTTTTTTAAAAAAAATTATAGTTTAGGGTAATCGGGTCGTGTCGGGTCGTGTCTACCCGTTTATACCCGGTTATTTTAAACGGGTAAAACGGGTCGTGTCGGGTTACCCGGTTATTTTCGTGTCGTAATCGTGTCAAACCCGATTACCCGTTTAGCTAAACGGGTCATGTCTGGGTATAGGCTAATCGTGTAACGGGTACCCGCGGGTCATAATCGGGTCGTGTATGGGTACCCATTTTGCCACCCCTACACTTTTGCTACCTGGTAGCCATTTTAATCAAAGCCACTATGTATATTGAGCTTTCTAAGCTTTCGGAAGACTTCTTTTATTTCTTTTCTAAAAATTTTACATGTCGTCTCTCAGTGCCAAATAGAAAAGAGGCCTTCTTCTATGAGGATTTTCATCTAGTTTTTTTCAACCCTAATGATAGGGTTAATTTTATTCACGCAGTAGTTCATTTACGAAATAAACCCAAAGACACCGGCATCATCTTTGATAATAACATCAATCTGCACAATCCATAATAAAACCTACATCATGGCTTGTATGAAAAGATGAGAGTGAATTCTAGCTGAAACTACCTACTTGTTTCAGAAACAAAATTTGGTACTAAATATTCCAATCTCAATATTGCCTCCGTTCCAACTTTCTTAAGGAACATATATAATAACTTCCATAACTATAAGAATGATCAGTATAGGAAGGATACGCATGCACCTGGTGAATCCAGCGAAAAAAGATCTTAATTGTTTTTTCTCAGGTATATGTTCGAAAATCTTGGATGCCATAGTGAGAAATTTTGATAATTTATTTCAAAATTTCGGAACTAAGTTTTTTATGACCTTAGAGGATGCGACACGAGGCTTTCATTTCGAAAGCTACAATCCAAGCGCTTTTTTTTGGTAATGAATTCTTGCATGATCCTTCTTTGCTATTTTCTTTCCAATTTCAAGCCCAAAGTTTCAAATTATTTTAATCCTGATATTGTTGTTTTGTAGTAGTGTTTCTCAATGTACCACATATGGTGAATGGTTTTATGAAATTTCAGATGAAGCCTCTATGATGATAGGCTGTTGAGGTGCTGTTTTGATGGATTTCAAAATGGACCGTTTGTTTTGTGTTGTGCTTAAACGTTTGTTCCAACGTTTTGTTTTCTTTATACAATGTCGCTAGGCTTAAGAATAGTAATACTTAATCTAGATGGTCAATTGTTGCAATAGCAGATATCTTGTTAATTTTTTCTTTTACGGCACTGAAGTTGAATCCACTTTTTTTATTTTGTTATTTGGGTTAAATAAACTTTAGCCCCTAAATTTTGAGCCGTTTTTCAATTTGACCTCCAATGTCTCATTTTTTACAACGCATCACACCAAAGTGAAAAAAAAAAAATTTCAATGCCCCATCCGTTAACCATTTCTATTTTCTCTAACGAAAATAACGGAAAATACTAAATTGCCCTTACAAGTTTATTTTTTATTTTAAAAAAAAAACTCATAAATTTGAAAAAATATAAAAAATAAAAAAATTGGGGGGCCACCCCTTTATCCATTTGGTCACTCCCACACCTTTTTTTTCTTTGGTTGTTTTGACTTGGTGGCATTTTTTAAATTTGTTAAAATACATGGGGACAATTTTAAAAATTTAAGAGAAAAAAATACACCTGCTTGACACGTGACCAAATTTCTTTGAAATTTGAAGGAAATTGTAAACAACTAACCACCACCACCAATTTTTTTTTTTCTTGACTTTGGTTTGACTTTGGGGCATTTTTGGAATTTGGTAAAATACATGGGGACAATTTTACAAATTTACGAGAAAAAAATACACTTGGTTCGCATTTGACCAAATTTAATTTAAATTGGACGAAAATTGTTAACGGATGGCCAAAGGGGGTGGCCAAGATCTTTTTTTTTTTTTTTTTTTTTTTTTTTTTGACTTGGGGGCATTTGTAGAATTTATTAAAATACATCGGGACAAATTTGAAAATTTAAGACAAAAAAAAAAATGCGCGTCCCTGGCACACGACAAATTTTCTGTCAAATTGGACGGAAATTGTTAACGGATGGGCCACATTGACAAATTTTGAAACTTTGATGTGTTGCATTGTAAAATTGAAACATTTAGAAGTCAAATTGAAAATTGGCTCAAACTTTGGGAGGGTAAAGTGGAATTTTCCCTTGTTATTTCTTATTTAATTGAATTAGTTTTTTTATATATCTAGTTCTTCTTTATCTTTTTGAATTTGTTATAGTCCTATGAAAAAATGTTACAGCCCTTGTGTGGTGACCGAACATTGGTAACTTCTTGAAAAATTTGGGAATTTGACCAAGCTGGCAACTTAATAGGATTTGGTTCGGGTGGTCGTAAAAGTTTTATAACAATTGCCCACAAAATCCATTCATATCACTTGTCATCATACTTCTGTGGTGGATTGTACAGTTGATTACGAATATCAATGAAACTCGAGTTATCCATTTCGTTTCCTTTTGCTCTATAAAGGATGACAGTCGATTTGATGACAGTGTGTCGAATGACTTGGTACACTTTCGCTACCTGATAGCTTTTTTAATCAAAGCCACTTTGTATATTGAGCTTTCTAAGATTCCGGAAGACTTCTTTTAATTCTATTCTCACCAAGTTTTTTTCAATCCTAATGATAGGGTTAATTTTATTAACGCAATAGTTCATTTACGAAATCAACTCAGAGACATCAGCATCATCTTTGATAATAACTTCAATCTGCCCAATCCATAATACAACCTACATCAGGGCTAGTATGAAAAGATGAGAGTGAATCCAAGCTGAAACTACCTCCTTGTTTCAGAAACAAAATCTGCTACTAAATATGCCAATCCCAATATTACCTCCCTTCCAACCTTCTTAAGGAACATATATAATCACTTTCATAACTATAAGACAGATCAGTATAGGGAGGATACGCATGCCCCTCGTGAATCCTGCAAAAAATATCTTAATTGTTTTTTCTCAGGTATATGTTCGAAAATGTTGGATGCCATAGTGAGAAATTTTGAAAATTCATTTCAAGATTTTGGAACTAAGTTTTTTATAACCCTAGAGGATGTGACACGAGGCTTTTATTCCAAAAGCTACAATCCAAGCACTTTTATTTGGTAATGAATTCTTGCATAATCCTTCTTTGCTATTTTCTTTCAAATTTCAAGCTCAAAGTTTCAAATTATTTTAGTCCTAATATTATTGTTTTGTAGCGGTGTTTCTCAATGTAGCACTTATGGTCGAAGGTTTTATGAAATTTCAAATGAAGTCTCTATGATGACAAGCTGTTGAGGTGTCGTTTTGATGGATTTCAAAATGGACTGTTTGTTATGTGTTGTGCTTAAACGTTTATTCCAACATTTTGTTTTCTTTATACAATGTCGCCAGGTTTAAGAATAGTAAGACTTAATTTAGATGGTCAATTGTTGTAACAACAGATATCCTCTTTTTTTATTTTGTTATTTGGGTTAAATACACTTTAGCCCCCAAATTTTGAGCCCCTTTTCAATTTGACCTTTAATGTCTCAATTTTTACAATGCACCACACCAAAATGAAAAAAAAAATTCAATGGACCATCCATTAACCATTTATATTCTCTTTAACGCAAAAAAATGGAAAATACTAAATTGCCCTTCAATTTTATTTTTTATTTTTAAAAAAACTCACAAATTTGTAAAAAAAAAATTAAAAAATTAAAAATTTTAAAAAAAAAATTAATTAATTGGGGTGGCTGTAGCCCCCCCTTTGGCCATTTGGGCACCCCACACCTTTTTTCTTTTTTTGGTTGTTTTGACTTGGTGGCATTTTTTAAATTTGTTAAAATACATGAGGACAATTTTAGAAATTTAAGAGAAAAAAATACACCTGCTTGACATGTGACCAAATTTCAGTTAAATTGGACAGAAATTGTTAACGGCTAGCAACCCCCAAATTTTTTTTTTTTAATTTTCGTTTGACTTTGGGGCATTTTTGGAATTTGTTAAAATACATGGGACAATTTTGAAATTTAGGACAAAAAAAATACACGTGTTTCGCATGTGACCAAATTTAAGTAAAATTGGACGAAAATTGTTAACGATGGCCAAATGGGGGTGGCCAACATCTTCTTTTTTTAAAAAAAAAAAAATTTTGGTTTGACTTGGGGGCATTTTTGGAATTTGTTAAAATAAATGGTGACAAATTTGGAAATTTAAGACAAAAAAAAAAAAAAATGCACGTTCGTGGCACATGACAAATTTTCAGTCAAATTGGACGGAAATTATTAACGGATGGCCACATTGACAAATTTTGAAACTTTGATGTGCTGCATTGTAAATATTGAAACATTAGAGGTCAAATTGAAAATTGGCTCAAACTTGGGGGGGTAAAGCATAATTTTCCCTTGTTATTGATTTTTTAATCAAATTAGTTTTTTTTAGGGTAAATGTATAATAAATCTCTGAGTCAACCATCCAAAATTTAAATCTCCTTAAGTTTTTTTTTTTTGAAAATTTTGTCCCTAGGTCAATTGAAATGACAATAAATTCCTGCCATTAAAATTTTTTAACAGACGTTAGGATAACTCAAAACGCATCATTTTACCAGATTAAAATATTAATTTTTTATTAATTTAATTTAAAAAATTAAATCTAAATTTTTTTTTTTAAAAAAAAATTGAAGCCCCTATGGGGTGGGGTGGTCGTGAGCAACCTCAAACCCCCCATGGAGTGGCCGCGAGCCACCCCTTGGGTGGAGGGGTGGCCTGCGGACCACCCCAAACCACCCATAGGGTGGCTCACAGGCCACCCCCAAACCCCCCATGGGGTGGTCGCGAGCCACCCCATGGGTGGAGGAGTGGCCTGCGGGCCACCCCAAACCCCTTGGGGGTGGCCGCAAGGCACCCAAGGGGTGGGCATACCACCCATGGGGTGGCTTGCGGCCACCTCATAGGGGTTGGGTGGTGGCCAAGGGTGGCGCGCCACCCCTGACCACCCTTCATTTTGTTTTTAGATTTAATTTTTTAAATTAAATTAATAAAAAATTAATATTTTAATCGGGTAAAATGGTGCGTTTTGAGTTGCCCTAACGTCTGTTAAAAAATTTTAACGGAAAGGATTTTATTGTCATTTCAATTAACCCAGTGACTAAATTTTCGAAAAAAAAAAAACTTAGCGAGATTTAAATTTTGGAGGGTTGACTCAAGGATTTATTATACATTTACCATTTTTTTTTATATATCTAGTTCTTCTTTTTCTTTTTGAATTTTTTATAGAGCTATGAAGAATGGATCTAGTTCTTGCATGGTGATCGAACATTTGTAACTTCTTGTAAAATTTGGGAGTTTGACCAAGCTGGCAACTTAATAGGATTTGGTTCGGGTGGCCGTAAAAGTTTTAGAACAATTGCCAACAAAATCCGTTCATATCACTTGTCGTCATACTTCTGTGGTGAATTGTACAGTCGATTACGAATATCAATGACACTCGAGTTGCGCATTTCTTTTCCTTTTGCTCCAGTAAAGGATGACTGTCGATTTGATGTCGGTGTGTCGAATGACTTAGTACACTTTCGCTACCTGGTAGCTTTTTTAATCAAAGCCACTTTGTATAGTGAGCTTTCTAAGCTTCCGGAAGACTTCTTTTATTTGTTTTCTAAAAATTTTACATGACGTCTCTTAGTGCCAAATAGAAAAGAGGCGGCCTTCTTCTATGAGGCTTTTTACCTAGTTTTTTTTTCAATCCGAATGATAAGGTTAATTTTATTCATGTAGCAGTTCATTTATGAAATCAACCCAGAGACACCGGCATCATCTTTGATAATAACTTCAATCTGCCCAATCCATAATATGACCTACATGGTTGGTATGAAAAGATGAGAGTTAATCCTAGCTGAAACTACTTACTTGTTTTAGAAACAAAATTTGGTACTAAGTATGCCAATCCCAATATTAACTCCCTTCCAACCTTCTTAAGTAACATATATAATCACTTTCATTACTATAAGAATGATGAGCATAGGAAGGATACGCATTGCCCTTGTGAATCCTGCGAAAAAGATCTTAATTGTTTTTTCCCAGGTATATGTTCAAAAATCTTGGATGCCATAGTGAGAAATTTTGATAATTCATTCAAGATTTTGGAACTAAGTTTTTTATGACCCTAGAGCATGCGACATGGGGCTTTCATTCCGAAAGCAACAATCCAAGCGCATTTGTTTTGTAATGAATTCCTGCATAATATCATTCTTTGCTATTTTCTTTTAAATTTCAAGCACAGAGTTTTAAACTATTTTAGTCCTGATATTGTTGTTTTGTAGCGGTGTTTCTCAATGTTGCACTGATGGTGGATAGTTTTATGAAATTTTAGATGAAGTCTCTATGCTAACAGGCTGTTGAGGTTCTGTTTTGATGGATTTCAAAATGGACCGTTTGTTTTGTGTTTTGCTTAAACGTTTGTTCCAACGTTTTGTTTTCTTTATACAATGTTGCCAGGCTTAAGAATAGTAAAACTTAATCTAGATGGTCAATTGTTGTAACAACATATATCCTATTAATTGTTTTTACAACAATGAAGCGGAATCCTCTTTTTTTATTTTGTTATTTGGGTATACACTTTAGCCTCCAAATTTTGAGTCGTTTTTCAATTTGACCTCCAATGTCTTAATTTTTACAATGCACCGCACCAAAGTGAAAAAAAAAAAAAAAAAAAAAAAAAAAAAAATTCAATGCCCCATCCGTTAACCATTTCTATTTTCTCTAACGTAAATAATGGAAAATACTAAATTGCCCTTACAAGTTTATTTTTTATTTTTTAAAAATTCACAAATTAAAAAAAAAAAAAAAAATTTGGGGTGGCTACCTTTGGCCATTTGGGCACCCCACATACTTTTTATTTTTTTTTAACTTGGGGGCATTTTTGAAATTTGTTAAAAATACATGGGGACAATTTTTGGGAATTTAAGAGAAAAAAAAATACACCTACCTGACACGTTACCAAATTTCAGTCAAATTGGATGGAAGTTGTTAACGGCTAGACACCCCCAATTTTTTATTTATTTATTTCTTCTATTTTTTTATTTTGGTTTGACTTTGGGGCATTTTTTAAATTTGTTAAAATACATGGGGACAATTTTAGAAATTTAAGACAAAAAAATACACGTGTTTCACATGTGACCAAATTTAAGTCAAATTGGATGGAAATTGTTTAAGGATGGCCAAAAGGGGTGGCCAACATTTTTTTTTTTTTTTTTTTTTTTGGTTTGACTTGGGGGCATTTTTGGAATTTGTTAAAATACATGGGGGCAAATTTGGAAATTTAAGACAAAAAAAACGCATGCACCTGGCACGTGACAAATTTTCAGTCACATTGGACAAAAATTGTTAACGGATGGGCCACATTGACAAATTTTGAAACTTTGATGTGTTGCATTGTAAAAATTGAAACATTAGAGGTCAAATTGAAAATTAGCTCAAACTTTGGGTGGTAAAGTGTAATTTTCTCTTGTTATTTGTTATTTAATCAAATTAGTTTATATATATATATATAAGAAGAACTATATATATATATATAGTTCTTCTTTTTCTTTTTGAATTTTTTATATATCTATGAAGAGATAGTTCAATCAGCTGAGACCACGCCTAATAAAGTGGAAGTCACTAGTTCGAATTTTCCTCCCCCTCTTATGTGGACATGTAAAAAAAATAAATAAATAAAAATAAAAAGGGTCAGTGTAGGAAGGATACACATGCCTTTCGTGAATCCTACGAAAAAGATCTTAACTGTTTTTTCCAGGGATATGTTAGAAAATCTTGGATGCCATAATGAGAAATTTTGATATTTCATTTCAAGATTTCAGAACTAAGTTTTTTATGAACCTAGAGGATGCGACACGAGTCTTTCATCCCGAAAGCTACATCCCAAGCGCTTTTGTTTGGTAATGACTTCCTCCATAATCCTTCTTTGCTATTTTCTTTCAAATTTTAAGGTCAAAATTTCAAATTTTTTTTAGTCTTGATATTGTTGTTTTGTAGTGGTGTTTCTCAATGTAGCACTTATGGTGACTGGTTTTATGAAATTTCAGATGAAGTCTTTATGATGACGGGCTGTTGAGGTTCTGTTTTGATGGATTTTAAAATGGACTGTGTTGTTTTGTGTCGTGCTTAAACATTTGTTCCAACGTTTTGGATTAGATTAATATACATTAATCCTATGCTACAAATATAGGATACAACCTAGTAGTAGTAGCCAAAGAGATAGGGCGGGTATAACGTAGCACTGCACAATGCTATGGCAGATTTTTCCTACCACTTTTGTTGTTGTCATTTTTCCTATTCCAATGACATCTTTTACTGCCTTGTTTACAATTACATGCTGGTTGTCTGAATAAATACACCCCTTTTGATACATGCGTGTAAATGAATTGCGAATGATTCACTTTGTCTATGTGTTGGTTTACAACTATTTTAATTACTTTAAATTTAGCACACTGCCCTCACTCACATTACTAGTTATGATTTTTTTTTTCCTGTCTTTGTTTTATATATTTTTCAACTCTATGTAGTCTCCGTTTTGAATTAATTACAATGTTTCTTGGCATAACATTTATGCTTTTGGACCCATTACTATATAGCCCACTCTTGGATTCTTGTGATTTTTACTATTGCATTTCTATTATTGTGATTTTTCTTCAATTCAAAATCAAGTGGAAGTTTGTTGCCTTTTTATGTCCACTATGACATTACATACATGATCATATTTGTTGCTATAGAAAACCATTTGTTTGTTGTCTTCTCCATCGAGTTTAGGAATTATAACAAATGAAACTCGGTTGTTAACTATATGCAAAGAAGTTATTGATCAAATCTTTTTTGTTAACTTCCAATTTAGTTTAGCTCACCTTGTCTGCGTAGAATTGCAAATATGTTTTTACTTTTTGTCTCCTAAATTTATCTATCATTTCACAATTTTGCCTATCCCTGTTGGGATATAAGATTTTCCTGTAAAGTTGCAACTTTTTTGGATGGATCACCATTTCTTTATTGCCAGTTTTCCCTAAGGTTGCAACTCCTTTGTAGGAAGCAAATGCCACCCATTATTTTGCTACAAAAACTCTGATGTAATTGGGAATATAGACTAGCGGGTAGGGAAACAGTGTGATGCAGACAGTGGATTAGCGTGGAACCAGCGCGTGTGACGCATGAAACTCACACGTAGAGAGAGTGACCGGCAAATGGCGAGACAGTTTGGCGCATGGCGGAATCTTTTGAACTTGTTTCTTCACATATTTTCCAATTTTGAGTTATAAGACCTCTACAATTTTCATCACGTACAAAAACAACCTCAACAAGCGTTTAGTGTATTGTTGAAACAAAAAGAAACACCAAAAAGCATGCTTAAACCGAGAAAAAAAAAAACTAGGCACCAAAAGTATAAAAAGACAACAGAAAGATAATTATAGAGAATAAATTTGTATTTATGATGTATGTTCAATTGTACAATAAAATGACCTATTTATATAGTTGAATAAGGCACTAAAATAAAGGAAATACAATAATTGCAAGGGTTAAATACTATTTCAATACGTGTGGTTTGCACCAAAATCAAATAGCCACATGAGTTCTCAAAAATATCGCAAATGGTATATGTGGTAAGCCAATAAACACACTTGGTACCTCTGTTAAGATTATGTTAAGTTTTTTATCGGAATGCCACGTCACCCTTACACGTGGGTGCCACGTGGTGTGGTACGTGAGTTTTTGGGTGCCACATCATATGTTATTTTATTTTTTTAAAATAAAAAAAAAATGAAAAACCGAAAAAACATATTTTATTTAAAACAAAAAACTAAAAAAAAAAAAAAAAAAACACTGGGGTGGCCGAACCACCCCCATGGCCCTGAACCACCCCCAAACAGCCGCTATGGGGATGGCCGAACCACCCCTTTAGGCCAAGGGGGTGGTTCGGCCACCCCTTTGGGCCAAACCCTCAATTTTATTTATTTATTTTTTTTAGGGTTTGGCCCAAGGGGGTGGTTCGGGAGGTGGGCGAAGCACCTCCATGGCCACGGTCAAACCCTCAATTTTATTATTATTATTTTTTTTTTTGGGGGGTTTGGCTCAAGGGGGTGGCCGAATCACCCCCAGGCCAAACGGGGTGGCCGGCCACCCCCTATGAGGTGGCTCGGCTATCCAAGCGTTTTTTTTTTTTTTTTAATAAAATATATTTTTTTTGGTTTTTTGTTTTTGTTTTTAAATAAAATATGACGTGGCAACCAAAACCTAGGTACCACGCCACATGGAGCCCACGTTTAAGGATGATGTGGCATTCCATTAAAAAACTTAACAAAATCTTGACAGAGGTATCAAGTGGGTTTATTGGCTCACCACATGTACCATTTGAGATATTTTTTAAAGCCCCGGTGGCTATTTGATTTTGATGCAAATCATAGGTCCTGGAATAGCATTTAACCCTAATTACAAAATCAGCATATTTACAATAATGAATACGGTATCAAATATTGACATAATATATGTAGAGAATATTTTCGTAATATATTAAGAATATTACAAGAATATTTTGTCACATAAATATTACATAAACATAATAACACTTCTTTTGCAATCAAGTCTCTTCCCAAAATTTTTTTCAATAATGCACTATCTATTTTTCATAGTACACTTCCCAAACTCTATCATCAACTTCTTTTTTTTTTTGAGGGGGCAAGGTGTCTTATTACTTGACTATCCACTACTATTGCATTTTTCTTGGTTCCAATCTCATTTATTGGAAAACCAAGAAACAAGCTACAGTTTCCCAGTCTTCTGCTGAAGCCAAATATCAACAAGCTACAGTTTTCCAGTTTTCTGCTGAAGCCAAATATCAAGCCATGGCTACTTTAACATGTGAGCTTCAATGGTTAAAATATTTGTTGTTTAATCTTTGGTATTTCTCACTTTTCTTCAATCACAATACTTTGTCACAAGACTCTCATGGGCCCACTTAAAAAAAAAAAAAATAGTCTCATGGGCCAAGCCACTTGGCCCATTCACCACTGAGCGTGGGTCTCCTTTTGGGCGGCTTCATCGCGTCCGGGCTTTATCGGCCGCATTTGAATCTAGGGTTTTTAAAGCACACAATTTCAAGTATCGCCAATTTGGTCCAATAGTTGATCTAATCTGAGCCGTTCAATTTAAGATATCTGAGCGTGGCACATCCTTTAAAACCCTACCTCAAAAGTCCTCCAGGACTATTGCCTCCGTCGCCGCGTTGCAGAGGTCTCAGCGAGTTCAGGTAAATTCTTTTGCCATTTGATTTTCTCTTGGTCGTTGGATATGCGAGCCATGTGATGAGATATTTCTTTTTGGGTTAATCTAAACTTATGGCCTGTTTGTTTGCCAAGAAAGCTGAGAAAATGAAGAGAATGAGATTTCAATATTGAATTATGAAATCTCTTTGTTTCTGGGTCATGCAAAATCCAAGATACAGAACGTTTTCTTTTATTTTCGTGCTTTTTCTCCGGCACCAAATGGATTATTGGTATGATTTTCACTACCACGCTTGAGGTTACCCGTGGGACTGGTTATATGTTTTCATATTTGAAGTTACAGAGACGTTGATCTAATTACACTGATGTGTGCAATGGTTTGTGTAACTGTGGTATAATGACTTCTAGGTCTATTCGTGCCTGAAAATGTAGTTGTCTGCTCAGCTATTTAGATTTTAGATATTAAAATAAAATAGAATTGGGATAGTTGACTAGATTGCTATTATTGTTGTAGCGGCATATGTTATCATTGTACCACAGTGAATGATAATTTAAGAAATGCTTCTTTTAATTATTCTGCAAGTCCTTGCAGTAAAAAATGAGTGGTTGATTCGAATTTTGATGTGGTCACCTACAAATTAGCTTCTGCATTAATATTTATTGAAGCTTTATTAAATTCTAACATAGCAATATCTGGAAATCCCCAAAGTTTTGGCGTAATACATTTTCCAAAGTTTTGGCCTTTCATAGTCACTTCCCTCTAAGAATGCGGCAAGAACCTCTTTTAGTTCCGCCTAGCAAATCGGACCTCAGAAAAGCCATGGTAGGGGACAAGTTGATTCGATTGGGTGAGAGACTGAGAGAAACGATTTTTGTTTTCTAATAGGAAGCCGCGGTTTTCATTCTACATAACAAATGTTTTACATTGAGCTGCATTTTTTGATTGCATGAAATATCAGAAAATGTAGAAAAAAAAAATATTATGGAAAGTGTTTTACGCTGAACCAAACACAACCCAAGATCTAGTGATCAAGTAAGCTTATTTCTCATTGTGACTTGCTGGGTAGAGATCCAAGATTATGTGTGAGATTTGGGAGATTAGTGTGGGTTAGTTTAGGATTTGAGTTTTTTAATGGCCTGGAGTATGCCCTTAATTACTTGGAATGGTGGGAGATAGGAAATGACATATTTTCTTTATGGTCCAAGTTTTAGTATTCCAAATGAATTACAAAAGTGAAAATTGCTGTGTAAATCAACCGGATCTCCTGCTGAAGTCTATTTGTTATTTGAATGTCAAATGCATAATTAAAGCATTTTGGAAGAGAAGCATTTCCCTTTATTAAGTTTGGGGGAAAGCATTTTGGTGTTATTTGCTGAAAAAAGGATTTAATTTTTGGTCTATTCACCACCTTAAAAATGTCCTTTACATCCATTGCAATTTGAAAGCTGTGTTCTAAAATTGATGTCCTGTTTTCATTAAGAAGTTGGAGCCATTTTGCTTTCTATACACTGACCTTTGCATTATAGATCATGTACACTTGATGCCTGATGGTTTTAAACAAGTCTTTTGCTTCCTACTGATTGCAGGTAGGCCATGGTGAAGCATAATAATGTTATTCCTAATGGGCACTTTAAAAAGGGTTGGCAGAACTATGTCAAAACATGGTTCAATCAACCAGCGCGCAAGACACGGAGACGGAATGGTAATAATATGTTCTAAAAAGAGTTCATTGTTTTCCCTTGATGGCTTTCTTTACCATTATTCTTTATTTTGTTGTTTGTATTGCTTCTTAAATTGTTTTTTTGAGACGTGGAATGTTTCAATCTCCAGCTCGGCAAAAGAAGGCTGTGAAGATTTTTCCTAGGCCTACATCTGGACGTCTGAGACCTATTGTTCATGGACAAACTTTGAAGTACAATATGAAGGTTAGAGCTGGCAGAGGATTTTCTCTCGAAGAACTGAAGGTGAGACTTTTTTTTTCATGCCAGTTGTGCTTTAAAGTGGTAATTGGTTCAGCAATACAGAAACTGATGTTATAACAATGTGTGTATCAGTTTCTAGTTAAAGAAGGATTTTTATTTTTTATTTTTTTGTGGTTTTAAAAATGGTTTAGGATCCATTACTTTTGTCGCTGTAATCGTGTTTTGTATCACTGTATAAATATACATTGAGAAAAGTATGTGCTCTTTCAACAGTTCTATACCCTTTTTTATGTTAGTTTTCATTTCCCTTCTGAAACAAGTATACATACCTGCAATTTTGCACACATACAGCATTTTCTAATTAGAAATCTGCACTCTCCCAACAGTTTTGTAACCTTCTTTTTGTCTTGATCTCTTCTTTCTCTGCTAGGACAAATATAGAACTAAAATTCTGCACCTGCAGATTGCACAAGTAATCTGATCAGTAATTGGTTCTTGCGGTTTAAGCCTTCTCTCTTTCTTTTATTTCCATATTTTCAGATCTATGGTAATGTGTGTTCATTAAGATAGTTGAGCGTTGTTATTTGTATTATCTGACCAGTTGCATTGCCAGAAGGTTTCTTTCTTGGGCTCATTAATGTCTGGTTTAGTATTTGTGCATTTCTCGTAAAAATGATGCTACATTTGTTTGATTTTGCTTCCCCAGAAGATAAAGAAATAGTGACTAAGCCTTTATATTTCATTGGACATCTTAACCTGCAAGATGATTGAAGCAACCAATGCAACTCACGTGATATCCATTCTGCTGTTTCTACTTTTTTATTTTCTTCATTTGAGCAATGTAATGTGTTAGTCCTCTTTTTTGGTTCTTAATGTAATACTCCTAAGAGCATTTCAGGCTGCTGCTATACCCAAAAAACTTGCTCCAACAATTGGCATTGCTGTTGATCATCGCCGCAGAAACCGTTCCTTGGAAAGTCTCCAAGCTAATGTCCAGAGGCTTAAGACATACAAGGCCAAGCTAGTTATTTTCCCAAGGCATGCTCGGAAATTGAAGGTAAAGACAATCAGTTAATATGTTTTAAAAGTGCAATTTTTTCCTGCTGTTTTCTGTGTTCCAAAATCTTATTCGACCATAAACTATGTTGCAGGCTGGCGATTCTAGTCCTGAGGAACTTGCAAGTGCCACACAAGTTCAAGGTGCTTACATGCCCATTGTGAGGGAGAAGCCAACCGTTGAGCTTGTGAAGGTCACAGATGAGATGAGGACATTTAAGGCTTATGACAAGTTACGTATTGAGCGTACGAACAAGCGTCATGTTGGTGCCCGGATGAAGAAGGCTGCTGAGGCTGAGAAAGAGGAGAAGAAATAGTGAGAAGAGTCCATTTAATCAGTCTGCTGATTGAAGATCTTGAAATTTTTGTTCAGAATCTAGCAACTAAAAAGTGTTATGTGATCCATTACTTCAGACACTCTAGTTTTAATATTTGGAATCTGCCTGCTGTTGTTTCAACCCTTTCTTGAAATATTTCTTCGATTTATATACTTGATATCTTCTTCATTGTGATTATAATGTTGGGCTGCATGACATCCATCTGCTGACATCTATTTCTGGGTTTTGCAAATTTAGGCACTTTTTTATGCCTTTGGTTAGTGTGGTGCCTCGTACGCCTTAGATTTTTGATTGCTTGAGTTCTGTTGATTAAACCGATCGTATCCTGTATTCTTAAAAGTCCCATTGCGTTGCTGAATAATCATACGATAATCCAGCCTCTTTAGAGCTTTATACTGTTACTACCTGTTTTTGATTTGTTAGTCTTTATATATATGGACCTTTTTTTTTTTTTTTTTTTTTTTTGACATGTTCACACATGAGAGGGGAGGGAGATTCGAATTAGTGATTTTCGCTTCATTAGGCGTGGTTCTAGTCGATTGAGTTACCTCTTCAAGACTATAAATATGGACTTAAAGCTAAGTTGTATTTAAATAGTCAAAAAATGACGAACAATAAATGGGTGCCCAAATGACTTGAATCTTGACCTGCAATTCTAGCCCAATATTTTGTAGGGTTACTAAAACGACAAGGTTCGGCAATTTTTAATGGATCATAAATTGCTGGCAATTTTGAGTAGTAATTTTTCAAATGCTATGGTTGGCGATGGTTCAGCAGCCAGCAGTTATGGTTGCAGGTGCAGCAAGAGAGAGGTTTGAAGGTGGGTGCAATAAATTACAGACAACAATAGTAATGTTAAGATGGTGAGGGTTGTTCCGGGAAGGAATAGGAGGTGGTTGATATTGAGAATTGAATGTTGATGGTGGCGGCCCAAGTAATTTTAGAAATTCCTTTTGTGTCTCTTTAAGAATGATGTAGCTATTAAAATCTCTATTTAATAATTCAATAATAATTTTAATAGCCACATTATTCTTGAAAAAACTAAAAAAAGACACAACAAAAACTTATAACTTTACTCGTGTTGGTGATATTAATTGTTGTGGGTTTGGGTACAATTGAGTGTATTCATCCCATGGCGGTCGGTAACCAGTTTTTTGTACTGATCAATTTACTATCCAATCAAATCCACCCCGTCACATCACTCCAATGTTAGGTTATCTACTAACTAAACCGAAATAAATGTTTTTTTTTGTTTTTTTTAAGAAAAAAAAAATATTATGTTATCTCTTTTGGATTTCAAATAACTTTAGTTATGGGCCTCAATTTTTAAACCAATTCGAACTGATGATTTATGCTCATGCTGAATTTAAGCTGACCAAGTCTTGTTACTAAATTAGTCATTATCAAATATTTGAATTTTTTTTTTTAAAAAAAAAAATTCTCTAACTCTTGACACTCACGACACGTTACACTTCCTTGTCAAATGATGAAAGAAGCTTCAGCATCACGACTCTAAACACCTTTAATATATGCACATGACATCTCTTTAAAAGGCTGAAAAATAGGATTAGATTGCAAAAGTTGATGCTCTTCTTTTGCCATTCACCACCATTTAAATTCTCATTTTTTTTTTTTTCATTTATACCCTTGGTTTCAAAAGATTCGTAGTATAACATGAAATTAAAATTTAGGTTGAAAGCATCTTCCTCTCGCTTTAACACGGATGGATTGTATGTGTTACAAACTTGAATATTAAGTCCGTAATGGAATAATTTGGAGGTTCTAAAAGAAAGTTATACCTCCTTCAAACATAGTTTAGAAATAACTTCTTAATATAAGGTAACTTATAATCAAACACTCATACTTGTAATCCACAAAAAATATCTTATAAGACAGTCTAGGTCCCTTTTGAGCAGTTCTCCGCGAGTTAGTGCTACTATGGTTACGTCCAGGTAGAAAAGCCGCAATTGATCTCCCCCTCCAACCTTTTTTAATTAGGAAAAAAAAAAAAAAAAGACAGCCTCTATTTTACAACTACTAAAACCTACTCAACTAAAATACTTTACACCCATTAAAACACTACTCTTTTGTTGAAGACACCCATTATCCATTCTTGATAAGGGATGACTTGCATTTAAGTAAACCACCGTATAATTAGAATTACATAACAGTAAAAATTAATTTTTATTTTTAATTTTTTGTTAGTGTTGATCCAAGATCCAATCAAGCGAGTCTAAGTAAATCAAACTAACATGCTATACGACAGGGGAATCAAGTACAGTTTAACGATTAATTAGGGACTAACTAAGTGAGATCCATGTGCTGACCCTACAAGAAAATAAAAGAAAAGAAGGGTGAATACTTAATGCAACCTACATGCTCATCAATCTCATGGAGAAATGGAAGGCCTAAAGAGTGGCTGGCCCCCATTTGGGAACATGATTTTTTCATTTCACAAATACACTATTTTATTGATTACATTAGATTTTATAACATTTATATGTTATTTATGTTGTCACGTTATTTGAAAATTTTAAATAATATGACACTATCATGTCTAAAATTCGAATCTCTTTGAGTGCAAACAATTTATTAGAGCCACGCCTAGAGCGAAGTCGAGTCTAACCTAATCTGTGTAGGGAGTATCTTACAAAGATTTAAGGTTTGCCTTTTACGATTGAGTACACAAAATGGTTAAAAACGTTTATTCTTAATAAAACCAAAAGATAGTTTTTGACACAGTTTTTATATAAAATAAAGAGCAAGATAGTGATGAAGACAAATGCACCAAAAATTTGGTCCAAATAAATGTTGGGTTATCCAACCACTTATTCGAACATTGGATTTCAGGTAAATTCTCTCATATTTGCTACCTAAATTGTTAGTTAATTGCTATTCTATCCAATATTTAGGGGGTATTTTTTCAGAATCTTAAGGGGAAGAGGCACTTTTTTGCAAAACTTTTGTTGAGGGCTTCATCAAAATGAAAACGGAAACGGATTTTTTTTTTTTTTTTTTTTTTTTTTTTTTTTTTTTGAGAAAGGAAACGAATATTTATGAGCGAGTGATAAGGTCGGTACCTGAGATCAACAGGACCACACGGCTTCGCATTATATAAACACCCAGCAGCGGAGAGGCCAAAGCACGAAATCTACTTACGTTGCGTTTTCGTCATTATCTAGAAGCAGGAAGAACGAAGGAGATCGTAATATGGGGTTGAAGGTCTGCCTCAATCTCTCCCTTATTGCATCGCAATTATTGCTATATATATATATAATGTTTCTTTGATTTACTAGTCTTTCTTGTTTAATCTTTACACCGGATTGATTAATATGATTCTTCTCGCGCTTAAATATGTGTTGGGAATCTCACTTTTAATGTTTTGTTTGCTCGGATCTGCGCTTTTGTTTGAAATGATTTCCCAGAAGAACTTTCCGGGCCAGTTTGTCCTTGGGCATAGATGAATTTGCAAAATTATCAAACATTTTTATCGCCATCAACGTTTGAAATAAAAGATATGGTATTGGGTTTTTTTATACTGGTTTGAGTTAGATTCAAGTTGGCCCATTGAATGATAGCAATGAGTGTGGTAGGGATTTAGTTCAGATCTGTATGTTATCAGTGACAGATGCACTTAAATCCCAAGTCCTAAAGTCGTGCCCTGTGCTTCTGTTTCGATTTTAAGAGGTGAAATTTGAAAACTTGATTTTTAAAAATGAAGTTAAACGATTGGTAAACTTGCATTTTGGCCTTTAAAATCATAGTTTAGCGCTTAAAATCATGAGTTTTTAAAAATGCACCTCCTACCTATAATTTGAAAAACATATTTTTCTTCATTTTCAAATTGTAATTTTTTAGAAATGCACTTCCAAACCATACATTTTCTGAGATTTGGTTTTAAATAGCATTTTTTGTATGCAAAATCGCAATGCCAAACTCACTCTTAATTTTAACATTATTTAGGGATCTACGGCAATGTTTTGTATTGCACTTAGTAGGGTATGTTGGCCTGTTGCAGATTCAGTACAATTTTTGTAATTTTAGTGAGGCACTGTATAATTTATCTGATGATGCCTCCCAGATCTGCAGTTGGTTTTGATCTTCTGCTCAACTTGTCAATTGGGTCTGGTGCGCCTTGAAATTATATGGAATTTCTCAAGGCACATGTGCAGAAGTGAAAATTATCTCTTGCCAAAAAACAGTTTTTAGAGAACCCCTCAGTGTGCTACTTGTAAATCTGCTCCATTGGATGTCAGAAAGAGATTGTTTATGCATAGTAAACAAAATTAGCACGTAGGCAAGGAGTAGCCTCTTGATTGCTTTAGGTTTGGAAACAATAAATTCGTATCCAGTTTTTGGATTTCAGGTTTTTTATTATTCTTGGCATCATTAGTGGGTGGACTTCTTTTTGAGGATTGGACTAGTTCTTGATATTTCTTTGAAAAATTCAGACAAAATGCCTGAGAATAAACCCATTTGTTGCAGAGCTTTACACTGATATATAGCTCGCTTGACATTTGTTATGCATCTACATGTGTTAACAGTTCGACTGTGCTGGGTTTGTTGCAGGAAGATTTCGAGGAGCATGCTGAGAAAGCCAAGACCCTGCCAGAGACAACCACAAATGAAAACAAGCTTATACTCTATGGGCTATTCAAGCAGTCCACTGTTGGACCGGTGAACACCAGTAAGCATCAGGCTCAAATTACATGCTCATTTTAACTTGTCTGTCTGTCTTTGTTTGTTTTCGTACTTCTCCATAGACAAAATGTTTATTTTTGAGAAGTAACCCCCGACATAGCAGTAAAAGCAAGACGTGTAGGGGGATCTCAACAAGCTATTGTAAATTGTTTTTCCTTTAAGAACTAAGTTCGGGGAACAAGTTAAGTTTTACCCTTCATGGCTGATTTGCAGGTCGTCCTGGAATGTTCAACATGAGGGAAAGAGCAAAGTGGGATGCGTGGAAGGCTGTTGAAGGTAATGTTTTTTGATCGATTAGAGCCGGTTTTGGATTGTGTTGAAAAATAAAGTTTTTTTGTCTATAAAAAAAGCTTGAAAGAGCTTTTTAGCAAAAATTTCATTTTCAAACTTCCCCACAACACAGTTTTGTGCTTTTTAGAACAAAAAAGTACCTTTTAAATCTTTTACCAAACCAACATTTTTTATTTTTTATTTTTGTCTGAAAAAGTCTATTTTTAAGTTTCTTAACGTAATTCCAAATAAACTTTTAGAACAACGTGGTTTGCTCTTTGTCGTTCTCTGGTCTATATAAGAAATACCTAACTTTTTTCTGATCTGCCAGGGAAATCGAAGGATGAAGCAATGAATGATTACATAACCAAAGTGAAACAGTTGCTGGAAGAAGCTGCGGCATCTGCCTGATGTCTTCTTGTTGACGCCTGATGCCATTTGGTCGTGTGTGTTTTAGAACCTTAAATGGAATTGAAAATAATCATCTGTAGCTTTCGAACCGGTAATTTGTTATATCTGAATGGTATGGAAGTGCTTATGGCAAATTGTGTTGGTATTAAATATGTTTAAGTTTCCTCTGATTATAAACCAGAGTTGGCCAAAATCCTTTAACCCACTAAGCTTGGCTTCAGCCTGATCAGTGATCCCCCCGTTTCTGCTCGAATATATTTGCCTCATTCTCTTGAGTTGTGATGCTTAATCGTCTTTTACATCATGCTGCCCAATAGAATCCAAACCTGAATCAATTGCCTGTTGTGTTTTGATTGTTTTTTCTACCATTAAAGCAAGGGGAATTTCCTTGTGGATCCTCTGCTGGTAAGTGTAACTTTCTCCATTAAAACTTGTTTTAGTGCAAAACTATAAACTCTGGGGATGATTAGATTGCAGCCACCGACTTTTGACAGCGGTAGTCGGAATAAGAAAACTGTTTTGACGTCAGTTTAGTTGGCGGAAATTTTTTTTCGTCAGTTAACTGAACAATATAACTAACTTTGGCCCCAATAATTTTCCCAATAATTTTTTGCATAACTTGTTTAACCCAAAAACATGTCCAATAAACACTTGTTTAGTCCAAAAAACTATTTATGCCAAAATAAAATCATGTTTGGCTCATAAAAATAGGTTTGGCCCAATATAAAAAGTCAACGATTAACTTACTTAACTGACCGACATTTAACCAACTTCACCGAGTTAACTGACTTAACTGAAATAGTCGAAATCGGTATAAAGTCGGTTAATTTTTTGGTTGGATAGACAAAAATATTTATACCATCATTGATTTAACAGATACCTAGCCCTAAGCATGATGTATTCATTGAGAATATATTCTATTCGGTCGTTGCATAAATGAGGGGTTTTTTGTCTACTAATAAAAGAAAGACACGTTGGCTTAAGCATAAAAATTGCACGGCCATGATCCATGCCTGGGCCTAGGTCACAGCCGAACCCAGGCATGACCCACGCTTGGGTCTGTCTTCCCCCCGGCGTCGGTCTCTCTCCGCCTACCCACAGTAGGTTGATTTTTTTATTAGTGGTTTGATAACAATTTGGTTTTTTATCCAGTGTTTTCATCTTATTTTCTTAACATGTACTAGGCGAGGTGTCACCATTTGAATGGATGGCAGAAAATCAATGTTTTCTGCTGTGAGAAGCATCTCACGTATTCATTAAGGCCCCTTTGATTCATCATAAAATGTATACGTCATAAAAAAAACTGGTTATTTTCTGCTGTTTCCTTTCAACCTTCAAAATGGTATAGAAAATATCTTATGACCTTTAACTCGTAAGGAAAACCATTAAATTTCTTATATTTTCATATTAACATATAAATAACAGCTTTCATTCACAATATAAAATCAAGGGTTAAATATACTTTAACCCTCTCAACTAAAAGATTAAATGTCATTTTTCATAAAACCCTACAAACTGACATGTGTGACATTGAAATCCATCAAACTACCATTTTGTTCTAATTAAGCCTCTCTATTAACATTGACCATCTATTTGGATTAAAAAGTCATACTTGACCAAAGTCATCCGAAAATGACCTTGTCTTGACACTTAAAAAATCAAATTTACCCTTTATAATTATTAATCAATAAAAAAAAAAGAAGGAAATGTAGTGCCTAGCAGCCACCTCCTAGTGCATTGGGGGTGGCTGCAAACCAACCCCAGCCACCTCTGGCTCTGGAGGTGGCTAGCAGGCCACCCCCACCATAAATTTGGGTGGCGAGGTGGTTTGGCCACCCTTTAAGTTTTACATTTTTCCCCATCACCCCCTTTTTTGTGTGTGTGTTTTTCCTTTTTTTTTTTTTTTTTTTTATTTAAAAAAAAAAAAAATGAGGGGTATTTTAGCTAGGTTGATAGAAAAGTCTTCTAATAGAGTTGCTTAAACGTAACAAACTAGTAGTTTGATAGACCTAACTGCCACACATGTCGATTTGTGGAGCTTTATAAAAAATGGTTGTTAGTTGAGTGGGATAAAGTATATTTAACCCTAAAATCAACCTAAAAATTTATTTTTAATTGAAAATACATTTATTATTAATGATAACTAATAAAAAAACATAAATGTATAAACCTATAAGAAATTTTATTTGCCACACCACCATTCCACTGAACTAATATAGCAGCGCTCATATGTGGTAGGTAAAATGGACATTGCCACGTTAACCCAATGAGAGATGAGGGTATACCAAATAGCAGGACCCAACCTATAAACCATATACTTTCAAAGAGCCATAAATAACATCTAATAAAAGAGGTATTCATATCGGTTTTTTTTAAAGCTAGATCTGCTCTCTAACGCGCCACTCCATCGTTTCCATTGACAATCCAGCCTGTTGTAGCCGCCAATTGTTCCACTGCCCATCATCCACTCGCCTGCACGTAGATCTCATGAGCTTGTCAACCCCCTTCCACTCCATTGTTTTTGGCTTCCTTTGCCGAAGTTGCTGTTTTTTGGGTTTTATTTTATTTTATTTTTGCTGTTTTTATGGTTTTGTGTCTTTTGTTACTTGGGTTCTTCTAGTGGTATATGAAGTGATCTTTCCTTTTCATATCTTGATGATTTTATTGTACTTTTTCTTCAGCAGCCTCCTCGTGGTTACCTTTAACTTGTAGGTGTTTGGATAAGGTTGAAGGGTATTTTGAGGATCATGTCCATGTCTGTCTCTTTGTCTCTTTTGAAGATTTAGGTGAGATTGAAGGATTTCGAGATGATCATGCTCCTACCTGCTTATTCTGTTTTGGTGCTTAAACCACTTTTTGCAGCCCTTATTTAGAGGGCCGAGTCATTTTATGACTCATTTTCTACTTTTTACTTGTATTTCTCACTATAATTTTCATTTTAAGTCTTTTGTTGGGAAGCCCACCCCATTTTCAATATTTTAACCCATATAACCCATTCCTTATTTGCTATAAAAAAGAAAAAGAAAGAAAGATAGAAGCCAAATTTTAAGCTTTTTCCTTGAAAATCGTGCATGTCAAAATGGTCCCTCTCTTTTTCAAGAAAGTTCATTTGATCTTTTACCCTTATGATGTCTACTGGAGTGTGATAAGTAGTTGATGCGACAATTTCTTTCACTAATCCTATCTCCCCTATTCTAACATGTGCTAGAGTCTTATGTTTAGACCTTGTGCTTTTGAAGTTGTCACTTCATTGAAAAAACACCTCTAATTACATATTAGGATTTTTTATAATTTTAAAGAAATTGTAAATTCTAAAATTATAGAATTCATGCCCGCTCTTGCATCAAACAGCTTGAAAATACTACCTATTAAAATGGTGACATGTTACCAAAGCAGCCAAAAAACATTTCCTTTTTAAAAAGCTTCTTCATTTTTAAAAAGTCTTTTTTTTTTTTTTTTTTTCCTTCAAAAAATCAAAAGACAGCTTTTGATTCAAAACTTTTCTACAACATAAAGAGCAAGAACATGGTAAAAATAAAAGCAATTCTTATTGATAACACGTCACATTTTTAATAAATATCATTTTCTAAACCGTTCAATACAAAAAAGGCCTGAATTTCATAATTTTAAAACCTACAATTTCTTTGATTACTCCTATAAACGATGCAGGAGAAAACAAGCAAAATAATACTCTTTGACGAACACAAAAACCAATTCAACATACAAAATTTTGGGACGAATTTAAAACTTGCATGAATTTTCAAGGACGAAACATATACTTTAACAAAAGCAAATAAAATAAACTAAAGCAAAGGGTCTTGCAGGAAAGGGCAAGAAAAAATTACCAAAAGAGGATACTAGTCTACACTTATAGTCCTTCATAGGTGTTGAACTGTAGTCTTACCCTCTTTACCTTTTAAAAAGAAAGCTACAATGTGATTTCATTGTTGGCCGTGGAGCTTCATTTCTAACCCAGTAATGCTATTTAGTAACTACTACATGAATGCCAAACAACGAGGATGACGTAGCAGTAAAAATCAGCCAATTATTTTTTTTTTACTAGTGTTGATCCAAAAGCTAATTTTTACTGTCGTATCATCAAGTTATATGACAACGTGACTCTCTTCTGACTGTTTTCATTATGTGTTGACTACATTATGAAGATCTAGCACTACATTAAGAAGCTACCATAAAACAAAGTGGAACCATATCATTTACATTAGGCATCTAACTGCCATTTTATATGGCTTAGAGCATTTGATACCAAAAGAGCATATATTGTAGTTGGATTTCATGGAGATTCTATTGAACAAAAGGATATCTAGAAATATAATATTCTCTTACACGAGAGGCGCCATCTCTTGCCAGAATCCCTTCAAGATCTCCTATAATTCTGGCCAACCATATCTCCAAATTTCTCTGGATTTCCTTTAAGTTGTTTCTGATGGAGTCCAAAGATCTCCTTGTGGTCAGTTTGGCCTGGCTCCCCAGTTCCTCCCCATAATAACTCTTCCCAACTTCAGTATGTAAAGCCATCAGCTTCTGTCCTGTTTCTGATGCACGCTGCTTAAGTCCAAATGCTTCAAGCAAAAACTCTGTTTGCCTTTGCATTCGAAACTCCGGGCTGACGGTCAGTTCACAGGGATCACTAGCCTGCTGTAAAAATGAGAAAGAAACTTTAAGCAACATAACCTACAACAGATCCATATGTAGGAAACAGCATACTTAGAATTTCACATATAAAATAAACTTATGAAAAAAAGCACAAGTTGTTGCCGGGGAAGGCTGAAGGGTGGGATAGTGTGTAGGGAAGAGAGTTATTTCAACCTCCAACTTACATGAATTTGGCTCAGCCTCATGCATATTTCACCAATAATCAGAGTAAATCAAGGAACTGTGCAGTGCACCCAAAGAAGGGAAAAGTGCGAAAGGAGGGGGCAAGAAAGAAAATAAATGAATTATCAAGTTGTAACTGCCTGGTGGATCCACAAACTAAACTATATACAACAATGTAATTATGGGCATGAGATACAGTGAAGTAAATCATATGAAAAACCCTTCTAAAAAAAAAAAATCATATGAAAAACACCATCCTCACCTTTTTTCACTCCAGAAGATATAAAATGGTTCTCTTCAAATCAACTATACATATTTTTTAACATACTGAAATTTCTTTTAGATAGCAAATTAAGATGGTCACAGACTTATCAAAAAAAATATGGTCCCAGGATCATCCATGCAATTTTCAATTTGTGACTAATTGATTGGAGAAGAGAACAGATATGATTTCAGCAACAGGACCAACAAAATTTCTCGAGCCAAAATACTAGTCACAGGACTTTCAGTAGGAACCCAAGTTTCCAAAATTTTGGGCCTCAACAGCAAATGTTTGATAGACTCTTCCACATCAAGATACAAACTTCTAAATAACTGAGTAGTTGCATTGCATAGGATTTTGGCTTCAATTCTTTCACCAGGGTAAAAGGGCACATTCTTTTACCCCAATTGGTCACCCTAACGAGCAGGACCACCATCATGCATATAGTTTCCATGGGCCACGAAACCAATGGGTCCCACATCTTACATGGAGCAATGGGAACTAAAAGCACTGAACCAGGACGGCCTTTAATATTTGAGGAAAAAAAGTGTCTTAAGATAATGCTTCGTTTTAATTGATATTGTATCTAAAAGCATCAAATGATGATTGGGACTATTCATGATCATATGAAAGCATAAAAGCAATAAACCATCAGCAGTTGAGCATTACCATTTTTTGGCATAGATCATCAATCTTCCCTGCAAGTGCTTGATATCGTTTTGCCTGCTTCCTCATTAGAGATGGTAATTTTGATTCATCACTCCTACCAACTTTTACCAAATTCAGTAGTTCCTGTTCAAGTAATTTTAGTTTAGAGGAAACTCCTGTTGAGTCACCATCTACCTTCCATGGGGATTCCCTTCTAGGAAAGAAAAACGTGGGTTAGTTGTAGAGTATTAACAATACGTACTTCAGAATTATGGTCTAGAATTTTTAAAATTTACCTGGGTACAAAATGCTTCATATGATACAAGGATTCAAGGGATTCATACTGTACATCCTGCAAGATAAATTTTTTAAACTTAGAATCCATAAGAAATACCTTCATTTTCTTTACAAATGGGCTTTAATATGTCAGTCACAAAGTCAAATGCCTTTACCAATTTTGTCAAGCTTAGGACAATGGGCAAAGAAAATGGTTGATGTTCCTCAATAACAGAGTTGACTAAACTGAATCACCTTTTTTCTTTTCTTTTTTTTTTATCTATAACGTTGATAATTTTAACTGAAAAATGGTCAAATAAAACCACACAGAATGGATAGTTGCCAATTAAATTTGAAGGCCCAAATGATTCATATGTTTTACTAATTCTCAGGGACACAGTATCATCAGAACAAGTTTCTGCCACGAGATAGCATAGGCATGCGTATGGCAAGTGCACAAAGGTGCCATGTTTCAATAACCCCGAGGAGCAGTTAAAGGATGGAGGCAAAGAAGATAGAAAACAAAAAGGTTAAAACAAAGAATTGAAAGAGCGAAATAAAATATCTATTAATTTCACAAAACTATAACAGTCTATTATATCAGTTGCTAGTGAAGATTAATTTGGTATCGATTTTATTACTGCCAAGTGCCAAAAGAGTAGCATATCTGGTCTGAAAATGAAAAGGGTAGATGCCAGCATGCAAATTGTCTGTTAGTGATAAAGACAATAGACCTGTATCTTACAAGGATAAGATGTGTATCTTTATTAGTACAGATTTATTAATGCAATTAATGGCTTTAGAGTTACGGGTTGATGTATTCCTTTTACTATGATAATATATGCTTTAGGCGGCGACCTGTCCTGTCCAATCAACAACATTAAACAAGGTAATGTAAGAAGATGATGCCCTAAGTGTCAAGCTACCAAAAAGGAGCACCCCAGCAGCTGATTTTGAGAATGGTGGCGCCAAGTATCAATATACTTTCAGATTATTGTTAAGGAAAACAAGCCAATCAAGGAAAACAAAGGCACAGACAGATGGGCAGTTGTTTTAGAGTGGTCAACTACCAAAGGCTATCTAATGGACCCCATGTGAGGTTAAGAGTAATACTGCTTTTTACACCTATTTATCATATCCATTTCACACCAACCGACGTGACATGTTTTAAGTGGCTTCCCATATTAGCCACTTAAAAAAAAGCCACTTAAAATACGCTATGCCAACCAGTGTGAAATAAATATGATAAATGGATATGAAAAGTAGAATTACTCATGAGGTTAATGAATGATTTAATTTTCCATCTGTTTCTGCCAGGTTGTGCATATTCTCCAAGCGCAAGGAAGAGGACTCATTCCTAACACAAGGATTCTTCTAAAATCTGTGATCTTACCCATAAAAAAAAAAAAAGAAAAGAAAAAAAAACTAATACGACACTACTAGTAAACTGATGTCCAAAGCAGAGGCACTAATTTAAGAAATTTGACTTCATTTTAAGATTGAAACAACTAATATTTTAATAAGATAGATTATTACTTATCAAAAAAAAAAAAACAAAGATTATGATCGATAAAAATAATGCTTTCAACATATTTCTTTTTTTTTTTTTTTTTTTTGCATGTCGGGGAACCTCTTCAAGGCAGGGTCCTTCGGACCCACCCCTGCAGAATAACCCCAGTCCCGTGCACTGCACCCTCGAAAATTTTCCTACACGGAACTGGTTAAATCACTGACTTTTCACCCAGGGGTATGGCCCTAAGAGATTGTTTGCACCCATGAGGTGTTAAACCTTAGACCTTGAAGGGAGCAAACCTTAAGACCAAGGCCTCCACCAATTGGGCCAACCCCGTGGGGTGAAAATAAAGTTTAACCCACTTTTCTGATGCAACTTCTAATTCAAATAAAGTTTCTAAATGTCATAACTTAATCAAGCAAGAATATTATATCAATAACTACTTGTATGTCATGTACTTTATTAATATTTTTCAGCAGTTTTTTTTCTGCACTCCTAATTTAAGTGATTTTCCCTCCATTTCTCAGCAACCAAACAGAGCATTAGAAAAGAAGATGAAGAAGAAATTTGGGCAGATAACGCAAATGTAAAATAAATGAACTTTGTACTACAGATGAACCCAAAATTTTGCAGTTTGGGGTTGTTTGATGATCAAAAATAGGTTTAAAGTCTAAAAAAAAAATCAGCAACTAAAGCTGAGCTTGGGCTTTTGAAATCATTCTGAAAGCTATACAAGCCAATCCTGAAGGTTGATTTTCAGCTGAATTGCTTAAGGAGCCAGGCTTGAGCAATGGTAGGATTGGGTTAGGCTTGATCGCTTGTTAGGCAATTCAATCATGTTTGGTTGATTTAAAAATAGCTCTTAGACAATATCCATTATTAGCTTGTCTTAGTAACATTATATCAGGTTATCAAAAAAAAAAGTAACATTATATCTTCAATTTATGCCTCTGCAAAAACAAAATCAACAACACTATATATACCCTCCAATTAATACTCATATGAAAGCATGATTTCTGGAGGTAAGATACTAAAAATGCTCCGAGTCAAAATGCTAGTAAACAAGGGAGCCCCAAAGTTAAGCTTGTCAACTCAAGCACTAGCTAGCCTTAAGTTTCCAACTGTTGAGCCTAACTCTGACTTACACTTTCATTTCAATCTAGATCCTATAGCAACCTTCAATAGTTTGTCAACCGAATAGACTAGTGCTGCTATACATAGAATTCATGCCAATACTAACTCCATGCATGTACACAAACGTTTCTATCTCTCTCCAATCAGCTTGTGACTTTGTGTAAAGATGGCTGGCAAATTGGATAGTAGATGGTGACGATTACTATATAGAAGAGTGGGAACCTACGAATTTTAGTATATAACATTGACTGAATTGCCTATTGTGAGGATGACTTCTACATCCTCCATAAAGTTGAGAATTGATTATGATGTAGAAACTGATCGGGTTGGCTTAAAACAGCATTCACAATAGTACCTAAGCAATACCTTCGTAATCCTCAATCAAAGGGCCAATTTGTGGAAAATGGTTTTCTTAGAACAGCATTCAAAGTAGCACCCAAGCAATATCTTCATAAACCTCAATCAAAGGGTTAATTCATGGAAATGGCTTTAAGCAAGTAGTTGCCTTTGGATGACAATGTAATGCCAAGTTAAAGAATTAAAACATGAGTTGTAAAACTTCTTATGTTAAATACTGAAATTAAGCATTATTACTGTACTCTTAGGCTAGATTGAAACTATCAAAATAACTACTTATTTGAAACGTCAAATATTAGACCTGGTAATTGCAAGGAGAAATTGAAGTAAAAGTATTCTGCTAATGATTATTAGCTGAAATGCATCCAACAGAACTACCTTTTAAAAATTTGTAATTATGTGCTATACACTTCTTCTAAGGTAGTAAACTTGGAAAGTTTAATCATCCTAAGATCCAGATATTTTCTTCCTATATGTCTCATGAACAATCAAGCTACTTTTTGAATTGACTCAAGAAAGTCGTAATTTCACTTCAGAGCATGTTTGAGATTGTGGTGGGAAATATAGCTTTTAAAGCCAAAAAGAGTTTTTTTAGAAAAAGCTTCATTTTAAAGCTTTTTTTCAAAGTACGTTTTGAAGTTTTTTTTTTACCAATCGAACAGCTTTTTTGTTTGGTAAAGCTTTTTTAAGTACTAAAAGTACTTTTGAAGCTCCTAAAGCAATCCTATAAGATAGACTAATTGAATCTTTTTCCTTTCCTTTTCTTTTTCTCTTTTGTTTTTTGCCATCAGCTCTATCAGTTATATACTCCACCCTCTTTATCCATTTTCTTTATGATCTTCACTTTATCTACTTGGTGCTTTTATCTTGAACTAGAGACTTCTTTATCCTGTCCCATTCCCACCCATCAGTTTTCACTACACAAAATCGAACCGCATCTTAGATTACTTTTTCTCATCTACTACTAAACAAAGACGGCGGCTACTTTCTTATGGAAAACGATTTCCATCAAAATTAAAAATATGCTGCATGAGGAAGGAATTTCAACCCATAAGAAGTCACCCACTACTCCCTTCAATAGCAAGCTAAATCGTCCTCAATTTCCATTTCTCTCCGGTCTTAATCACTTCCAGAAATCTAATTTATATTATTCTCCCACTATTTTTCAGAACCAAAAGGAGCCCTATAAAAGAAGAAGAATACCTGGCAGAGACTAGCTCTTTCCGCCCAAAACTTGGAAGCCGAGGACGCCACCAACTCCGAATCGAACCCATTGTTGTGCTGCTGATGTGGGTCCGCATCGGCACCACCATAAACAACATTCACATCACCAGAGCTCTCTTCCTCGTACTCTCCAAACTCGTGGCCAGCAACCCTGGCGGACCTGGAGATGAAGCTAATCATCTCGTCCCTCTCGGACACCTCCCTCTCCAGCTCCTCCACGCGCGCCTTGTAGTCGGCCTCCCTCTTCTCCAGCTCCGCCATCCTCTCCCCCAGCTCATGGATCCGCTGCAGCAGCCGCCTCTCCTCCGCCTGCCACGCGTTCCTGTGGCTGGCGAAGATCTCCACCACCCGCGCGTTCGCCTTGGAGTCCTCCTTCCTCCGGAACTTCATCTGCCTCAGCTGCTCCTCCGCCTGCAAGAGCCTCCACGACAGGTCGCGGGCCCGGGTTTCCAGGGAAAGCGTGTTCCTGGGAAGCAATGCCAGCGAGAGTGAAAAGCTCAGCCCAAGGTAGGTACACAAAACCTTCTTCGCTTCCTCTTCTTGTTGTTGTTCTTCTTCCTCCTCCTCCTCTTCTTTTTCCGCCATTGCTGCTCTCGAGGGAGATAAAGGGGGAAGGTTTTTTTGGGTGTTCGTCGTCTTTCTGTTCTGTGACTCTGAGTTTACCTTAGAGTACCTTTTTCTTGTGGGGTAGCCTTCCGGGGGGTGCAATTACGGAAATGGGTCTTGCAGGGCATGGAATTTACTGTTCTTTTGTGGACGGACGCTGACAGAAGATGTCTGTGTCTGGTTGCAGCTTTAAAACAAAGGGAGGAGGCTTTCTTCGACCTTTGCTTTTTTCTTGAGAGTAGTTATTAAATGTTTTTTTTTCTTTTTTTTTTTTGGTCGAATCTCAATCGTTGACTTCTGTTTGTTGAAAAATTTTGCATCGTTTGATAATGCTTTTTAAAAACTATTATATTTTAAATGAAATTTATTTTCGAATTGGAGGATATTTTTCAAACTTATTTTATATGTTGGAGGAAATTCTTTTAAATTAGGTTTGAGAAAATTCTTTCTATCTATTTTATAAAAATGACATGCGAGAAGCAACTGTTTTTTGAATAAAATTTCTTCTAACTTTGTCATTGCAATTAAAAAAGTACGTGATTCTCACATGTAAAAAACACATGTCAATTTTAATTAAAACAACATATATGTATTTTTTTAATTACGAGGGCAAAGTTGAAAATAATTTTATTCTTCTCATATGCTATTTCAAAAACATATATTTTTCATAAGAAAAGTGATACATGTCATTTTATAGAATAGGTTAGAGAAAATTTCTTTAACCCAGTTTGAAGGAAAACTTTGTCCCAACGTGGATAAAATTTCATTCAACTCATCTAATAAATGTTAAGTGTCATCTAACATGTGAGAGTCGCATATGTTTTTTTAAAAAACATTTTTAACTGTCATTAATTATCTAGTAATGCTATAAATATTTCTAGAGTCATCCTAAAGTCATCCTAAATGTAATGTGGCTTTTAAAATTATCGTTGAATTTGATATGCGATTTATTGACTTTTGATCTATTGGTAATTTTAAAAGTCACATCATATTTGGGATAACTATAGGAAAACTTATAACATTACTCTTAATTTTCCTCATTCTACTAACTTTAATATCCAGTTAGTTATATTGGAGTAGTATTTTTGTCACCTCATAAAATGAAAAAGACAAAAATATCATTTCAATATAACTAACTGGACACTCTCTGTTCATTGAGAGGAACCTAGTCCTAGTTTTTTAGGAACTCAAACATGTTAAGTGACACTTCACATTTATTATAATGGGTTTAAAAAAATTTATACCCGACATTATAATATATGTAAAAAATAGGATTACTCAAAAGATAAACATATCTTATATCTTATGAGAGTGCATATTTATTTATCTGGGTAATTAGGTGATGCAATTCACCTCTTTTACCTTATTCAAAATTTCATGGGATTTAAAAATTCCTTGAAAACCCAACTTCAACAAGAAGCTCTGCCCATAAATTTAGGTTGATTTTGTGATGTCGTGGAGGTGACCCACTGATTTATGTTGTGCAATTGTCCTAGAAAATCAAAAACTACACAAAAATAGTCACTGATAAAAAAGACTGTTCATTTTTTAGCTATTTTCAGACTGAAATGATTAGCAACCTTTTTCAACTTTTGTCTCTCTCTCTCCCTCTCTCTCTCTCTCTCTCTCTCTGACTCAGTACGTACCATCTGGTTGGCCTTATTCCTATTATTATTGGTTTCGAGGGGAGAGAAAATGAAAAAGGAAGCAACATCAAATCCAAAAGATGGAAAAGTTTTTATGCCCTGCAGAGATTCTTCCATGCACAAGAGGTTAAAAACAACGCAGGAAATATATTTTTGGATCCCATTTTTATTTCACCAGAATGGTTTTTACATGCTTCTCTGCATAACTAACCTTCTGCATTGCTAAGTTTTTCTTCCCCTTTGTCTTTTTGCAGTCTTCTTTCTTGCATGTGAAAGCAAGAACAGAAATGAAAAAAAATAAAAAATAAAATGGTTTGGTTATTTTCTTACTCTTTTTACCATCCATTTTCATAAGAAATTCATTATAGTTGTAAGGCAATGCGGTTATTCATTATCTAAATATAAGAAAAATATCAAAAAATCACTTGCATCAATTTGACTATAGGGTTTTTAAACATTGAGTATGCTACAGTGTTGCCCAAGAACTTCCCATATAGATTTCATATCCATAATTTTAATACAACCCATTTATCTCTTCTCTCTTGTTTTTTCTCCTTTCGTCTTTTATTGAAAACTATGTTGAAATTTTGTAAAAATGTGAGGGTAAATAGTTAAGTAGATAACTTATATGTTGTAAAGAAAGAATATTTAATTAGAATATAGAACGATAAGTGAAGCTATTGCATAGCATATTTGAATAAAAAAGCAAAAAATAGTTCGATTTCGTAATTTTCTTTTTTAAAAAAAAAAAAGAAAAAGAAAAAGAAAAATAAGGTGTTTTACTATATTCTTGTTTCCATTTCTTCCATTACGGAAAGTCACTATAGTCTTCAAGAGGTAGATCAATCGGCTGGGACCAATCCTAATGAAGCGGAGATCACTAATTTGAATCTCCCTCTCATTTTGTGCAAACATGTAAAAAAAAAAAAAAAAAAAGTCACTATAAGAGTATTACCTTTTATCATGGGCTTTTGATTTAGTTTCTACATAAATATAACAGGCCCAAAGGCCACGAAAGGCGAATCTTTCTTGCAGGCTAGCTATTAAAGTTTGAACTTTTTGGGTCCATGCATCTTCATTGTGATTGGAAAAGATGATCTAATTGAATCAAATTCTGAATATTTACAGAGAAGGAATATTGAATATAGTTGATAGTTTTAGTGAAATGTTTGGGAATGAAAAATTTAAATTCAAAAAATGGTTTATCTTAAAAAATGGGAAACTATTTTATGAAAATTAAAGAATGTTTTCTTGTACCAAACACCGAAAAATAGGAAAAACATTTTCCATAAAGCATTTTATATCAAAACAAACAGAGCCTAAAATATAAACTGAAAATCTGAATAGAGGTAATTGAAAATTTTGACTTATAGTTTAAAATATATGTGAAGATCTAATTTATTGGGTAGGTTAGGTGGTTATAACCCAATCTGTTCATGAGTTGGGCCAAGATTAGTTTCAGTTTAGATATTAAGACACACTATCAGTTAACTATTAAGACTAATTATTGAAGCCCAATCTTTGCCAAAATGGCTGAGGCTAATTTTTCTTAGTCCATGCCCATCACGTAAAAGAAGAATAAAGTCGGCGTCCGGCCAACACATTTCCCATTCCCAACCTAATTAAATCCGAAAATACAAATTCTTTTCACTTATAAAGCTGTGTTTGTTTCGGAAGAAACCATTTTGTGCATGAGCTCTTATATTTGTTTTTCCTAACCGCCCCAAAAGAAACAAGTATTTAGTAGAAATGACATAGAATAACTTAAAACATAGTTTTAAGATTAAAATGATAGATTTTGAACCAAAGAATGTGCTCATGAGGGTTAGCCTATTAAACATGGTGTCCGCATCAAAAGAGCTTTCCGAATTTGGATTGTGGGATTAAAATCCCAACGTATAGGGAAGGAGGTGCTCGAGAGACAACAAATAATAAAGTTAAGCTCTCAATATGAACCTCTCTGATGGCCTAGGCTTAGCACTCAATCGTGAATAAACATTCTTTTATATAAAAAAAAAGGATGACAAACCCTAACTCTACATGTGAAAAATCTTCGAACGTATGCGGGTCATCGAGAATCGTCATGATGTGTAAGCAATCCCATCAAGACGCCTCCAGGGTTTTAGGTGTCTCATCAACAATTTATTAAAGGCTTCTAGACGTTTAGCTGATGACTTTGCTAACACCATTCTCGATAAGTCTCTAGAAACCCATCGAGTTAGGATGTTCGAGGGCAAGTTTGCTGACGTGGTAGTTAATGATGATTGATGCCACTAGTACCTTATTTGACAATATACAATGTATATATATATATATATATATAAAGAAATTCTGACTATTGTAACCTTAATAGTAGTCTAGTGACCTCTAATTGTTACTTAGCAAGAAACCTTGATTCCCAAACATGGGGGCATGGAATTAATTTCTAATTTGAAGAAGCATGAAATCATTTGACATTGAATGGCTTCATAACTATTCATAAACAAAAAGGGAGAAGGGAAGGGGGAAGGGAGACAAAGGGTGCAAAAAGTAAATAACAATGCAAGTTTGGTATTTGCTTTCTAAGCATAAAGTAGCCAAGATTCCGACACACAAGCCATCCAACACAAATGCTTTCCAACAAGGAAAAGAAGATACCAAAACCTTCCCCACCAATTACACCCAAGAACCCCACCAAATTCTTTACCTTAAACCCAAAACATAAAATACCCAAAAACATCATTAACATTCTTGCCGAATGTTGTCTCTCTCCGGTCACCAATATTCCACATGCCGCCAAAAAAAAGTCATGGGGGTCAGCGAACCCACCCGTTGATTTGGCTTTTAGCCATAATCTGCACCGTCTTATCAACGGCGGTGATCATCGCTGGCGTCATCGTGTTCGTCGGATACTTGGCCATCCATCCAAGGGTGCCGTTCATCAGCGTCACCTCCGCCCATCTCGACAACATACAATATGATCAAAACGGTCTGCTTGAAACCCAGGTGGCGATTTACATAAGAGCGGAGAATGACAACGCGAAAGCGCACTCGAGCTTTTCCGACACGAGCTTCATCCTCAGTTTTCAGGGGCTGCAGATCGCGAAGCTCGTCGCCGGGCCGTTTGATGTGAGGAAAAATAGTTCCATTGACTTTGAGTATGTGGTGCAGTCGTCGCAGATACCGTTGGATCCTCTTCGAATGGAAGAAGTTGACTCGTCGTTGAAGCGAGATCAGATTACGTTCGATTTGAAAGGCAGCTCAAGGGCTCGCTGGAGAGTCTGGCTACTTGGCTCGGTTAAGTTCGGCTGCCCGCTCAATTGTCAGCTCAAGTTCCGTCCATCAAACGGAACTTACACCAGCTCACGTTGCACCTCCAAATCAAAGTGAACTTTTTTTTTTCTTTCTTCTTATTTGTTGGTAATTATGTACACAAATTAGCTTCTACTAATTTCTGCCTGGCCTCTCTCACAATTGTTCGGATAAGGATTCGCGGCAAATTGTTGTCCATATTGTTAGCAATTGGACAACTAATTTAAGAGAATTTATAGGCAATTTCGCCAGTTGAACAGATGATCGAACAGTTCAAAATTTATTTGAATAAATAAGTTATATATATATATATAAAAGTTCTTTCACATTAGCTACTCAAATTACTAATAATTCAAACAGCTAATTTGTGTAGGTCTCGTCCCAATTGTTTAGGTTGTTTTCCTTTTTAATTGTCCGACCATGTTGAAAACTTAATTCAAATTGTATACTGAAGAATTTACGTTATGAAAATTAGCCATTTTTCACACCATCAGATTCATGGGGGCTGGACCGGCTGGTACTAGAGCTCTACATATACCTTTCTTGCTTGCTTGCTTTTTTTTTTTTTTTTTTTTTTTTTGATCAAATCCAGAGCTAAGCACCTTTTTTCTTTTTGTGTCTTCTTCTTTTTCTTTTTCTTTTTTTAATAATTTTTTTATATATGTGCCTTTTCTCACGCTTTTACTATTGGGTGTCTGGTTGCTTCAAGAAGATGATACACTAGTTGTCCTGAGTTACAATGATGGAGGATGACATCTGAGTTGTAATGTTTAATTTTTTTTTTAAGAGGGTTTACTTTTATCTAACCAAAATCCTAACAGGTTTCAAATATAGGGACAAGTATGCTATTCATTTTATGTCAGGATCAAATTAACAAAAAAAAAAAAAAATTATTACATGCACTTTTAAGTGTTTACTTCTTGATCAAGGAAAAATGTAACTTCGAAACCCCGTTCACTCCGACAAGACAAGAAATGTGTATGTTATATTACGAAGTAATCACATAAAATACATATCACATTTCTCAATTAAAATTTAAGGTCTAAAGTCAAAATATCAAAAAGGGATCGAGGTTGGTGACCTATTGCCTAATTCACAATTACTTTTGAACTTTTCCCTAATTCATTGAATGTTGCAATTAATCAGAAAGCAATTATGTTCTATTAACAAATGACATTTTGATGTTACGAGGACCAAATTAAGTGGAACTTTTACACAAGTGATTTTGACCTAAAATCTAATAAACTTGCCCTTACACTAAGCTTTGATGTATAAAGGGGTTGGAAAGGCAAAGGCAAAAGGCAAATAGAAAATTAGCTCTTAAAGTCAAAATGACCCAAAAGTATAGGGATTGGTGGCCTGACTTCTCCTTTTTTTTTCTTTTTTTTTTTTTTAAAAAAAAAACAAAGAAAAAGAAAAGAAAAGTTTATCATCAAAACAATATTGGGTTGGCTATTGTGGAAAACTTGTCATTGATTAGACTCAACTTGGGTAGTTAAAGCTAGGAAGAAAAAGCAGAAATAAAGTATAAGTTATTGACATATTAAGTGACATTTTGAAAGATGATATATTTAAGAAAAAAGAAAAGACACCTTTCCCTATGAAAATTCACTATTATATCCCCTCATAATATCTAATCACACTTTGCTATGTATATATCTTTATTTAATTCATGCTTTTATACACATGACTGCATGTTGCATTTGTGGAGTGGGATCTGTACTACTGCAGAAGTGGTTTGATTGGTCACACAAGTTGACAGTGTAGACAGGTTAATTAATTACATCATACTTTGAAGCTTCCAGCACATTCATAGATGCTCTAAAGCTTCTATATATTATGTATATTTAATTAATATAAGATAAAAAAATTATGTCTATCAATCTATCTCCTCGTTGTTTAAAATATGTATTTTACTTTTTTGATTAGCTACTTTTAAGCATAGGCCTATGATTCATGGATTTGGCTTCGACGCTGTAAAAAGAAATACAACACAAGTGTTTAGTTTTTTCAGCGGTCTAGACTTAATTTTAAGTATTTTATGAGAAAGACAAAAAAAGTGAAATTAAAATTTCTTTTATTTTTTATTTGTATTTATAGTACTTGAGCCAAATTCAGTATTAATTCAGGATATGAAATTTCTTTCCCTCAAAGCTTCAAAATAAAGAAGAAAAAAACCCCTAAAGATGAAACACTAAAAACCAATGATAAAACTTGGGGAAAAACAAAACAAAGAAAAGTTACAAATTACAAAATAGGTAATTAGGGCTTATATATGACAAGCATCAAAGCTTAATGTCGTTTAAGCTAAAAATACATTTCAAATGAAATGTATTTTTAGGGAATAGGATCCTCTGCATTTCAAATAAAAGAGTAATGCTACAAGTCCTTATTGTGTCTCTCCAAGAATGATGGAGTTCTTAAAATCATAATTGAGCTTGTGATTGATCATTATTGAATTTTAATGGTAATTTTAAAAGCCACCTCATTTTTTGATAAACACAAGAGTGACACAAGATGGACTTTTAAAATTACTCCAAATGAAATGGAGAGTATCCATGTAGTGTAAAATGAGAGGTAATATTATAAATTTTTTCATTAAACTTTAATGTTAAGACAATATTACCCCTCATTTTATGGAAACGTATCCTCTCTATTTCAAATGAAATTGAGAATATCTATTTAGTGCATTTAGGAGGACAAACTTGTCCAAAAAATTTGCCCCTCAAAAAATAAAGACAATATTACCATCCCAAATGCACTAAATGGATACTCTTCATTTCAAATAAAATGGAGATGATCCATTTTCTCATTTTACACTCCTAATCCGACTGTTAGAGATTCCTCTTAATGCCATTTGTTGAGCAACCTTTATACGGATGAGAGTGTGTGCTTGGTTTCATTAGACATTGAGAGAGTTTTTATTCTCCTTTTTAGGTTTTTTTTTCTTTTTTTTTTTCAATGAACCCCTTAGCCCTTTTGAACAACCATTGGAGGTCTATAAATTCACACTTACGTCTAGTCCTCTCATTTTGCTCGCCCTCTTTACCTCAAAACCCTAGAGTGAGAAAGAGTACAAGTTTGGAGAGAGAAGAAGTTTGTTTTTGGTATTATCCTAGACTTAAACTCGTTTGATTTGATGTAATCCGCTTTCTGATAGTATTGCTTTCGTGTTTTAGACAACGCTATCTTGCAGATCTAAGTTGTAGGTTTAATGCTTGATATTACAAAAAATTAGAAGTATTGTCATCGTTAGATTTTTTCATTAAATTTGGTTAAAATTTTAAAATTACCTCTATTTAAAAAAAAAAAATTAAAAATTCAGGTATAAGTATTTTTGCAAATTGCGTTAATCTAAGATCTCTCTTACGCAAATATCTTCTAAGAAAAAAAAAAAAAAATTGAAAATACCTTTTGAGTTTTGGCCATCGCGGTTATCTACTTCATTTATAAATACTTTTTTTTTTTTTGTTTTTATGTTAATCATTACTCGTAAGCCATAACGTGTCAGCCATGACGATGGTCTTGCTGCCACCTCTTAACATCACAACTGCTCTTTCATTTCGTGTCAACGCGCCCGCAATCTCTCTCTGTCTACACAAAAAGCTCACTCTCTCTGCTCCGCTTTTGCTCGAAGGGTTTTGGTCCCATTCTCTCTCTCTTTGCTTCCCTCTGTAAGCATTTCAATCAACTTGTTTTTGTGGTCATTTAATTTGTTTCTGATTACGTCTCGCTGCATGGCTTTATTTTTTTTTTTTCTGTCTTTTTTCTAATGATTTGGGTGCCTCTTGACGGTTAAATAGTGTCTTATTTGTATGGAATTCAGGGTTTAATGCATAAGGGATTGGTGGGTTTGTATGTCATTCTATTTGGGTTGCTTGTTTCTGCTGCTGTTGGTTCTTCTATAGTATTTGGTCTTAGAAATGGTTTTTATTGTTGGCTATATTATAGAAAGAAGAAAAAAAAATGACCCCAGTTGATTAGAGATTGCCTAATTTTCTACTAGAACAATGGCTAAACTTGGTGTGGATTGGAGTGAAATGACATCGTCATATTTTCCTTTTCAATTAAAGGATTTTTTCTACCTCATCCGCACATGTTGCTTGAAACTCAATTTTTAGCCCTCAGCTGACCCTCAATGGAATTCAAAGCTTAACGGAAGAGCCAGCAGAACAACCCTGTTCTTGCATTTGGATACAGAACTGAAATGCTATATTGTCTTCCAACTTGAAGGCTGATTGAGAGCTAATTTGGTGTTTCATGCAACTTGGGCTATATTTTGGTAATTCCATGTACAGATTTCATCTTTTGGTTTCTCCATAGTGGTAGTTTGCTATTTTGATTATCTGTGGAATGTCTTTGCGTTCCAATTTCTTTACTTTTTCATGTGGGATCTCTCCTCTGCCTCTCTTGCTTTAGCTGTAGGACTAATAATTTGGGTAGCTGTAATGTTTAAGTCTTAGTTATCCTTGCACATTTTCGCTTGATTAGTAGAATTGATTCATCTGACCATTTATCAGATCGCACGACTATTCTTCTTATATGTTCTGCATTTTGAAATTCTTCTCCTCAATTACGGGGTACTTTGCTTCCTTCTAGTTGGTGTTAGAATATAAATTAAATAAATAATTTCTTCCTATTTGTCTAAAGTTTTAGAATAAATGGTAGTTTAATATGGTATCAAAGCAGATGAGCCTTATCTCTGTCATTCACCTCCCATGTCACTTAAATATTTCACATGTTGGACCTCACATATTAAGGGAGAGTCTGAGCCCATACGTAAGGAGTGTTAGAATTTAAATTAAATTAAAATCAAATTCATCTCTTTGCATAAGCATTTGGAATAAGTGGTGGTTTTATAGTTGTTTTGTATGTTTTCAAATAATCTTGGTTCCAAATAGCAGCCTCTAACCTGTCTTCATATGCATTGTGCTGTCAAGCTCTCTTAGGACTGGACATGGTGGTATATGGTACCATGCCAGGCCACCTGAAGCACTAATTTAGTATTTGTCTTATGTGCATAGAAATAAATGTGTTTATTTAGGCACTTCTACTGAGCAGAGTTTTTTTTAAAAATTTATTTATTTATAATTTTTAATTATTTTACTTTGGATGACCATTGGGCTAAGTCAACTGAAAAAAAGGAGGAAAAAACAGTACCTTGCGAAGTAATTTGAAAATCTAACTGATAAAAAATTTCCTAATTTGTGAAGATGTTTGCTAAGTATGTGCTGTTGGAATTTCACTAAATAAATCTGAAATTCCCAAAAGTGAAATAAAATACAACATGTGCTTGATTCTTTTGACTTTTATAACTGCAACTTGCATTTTCATATTCTTTCTTGTTTTATGGCCGTATATTTATTTATTTAATTTTTTTTTCCTTTTGAAAGGTGTCATCTATTTTCTGGCTTTGGGAACTCAAATATTTTGGCTACAACTTTATTCAAACTGTTCACATGTAGTTGAGCAGGAAGGCATCGAGAGCGATGGATCTGATGACACTTCTTTATGAGTTAATGACCAACATAATAATTTTTGTGACAAGGCCTTTCTGGCTTTTCAAAGTGGCATGCTTGTTTGGCATGAAAACTGTTTTCGTTATTATTAACACTTCGATAGAGTTGGTAAGCGCTGCAATCTGCTTCCTCCTGAGTCTACTCTCCGGAGCCGTAATTTTGATAGTTGCTCTTATATCTCTGCCAGTACGGATTTTGAATGCCTTACAGAGAGAGAAGCAGGTCAGTATTATATTTGGTTAGTGATTTCTAGTCTATTGCTTTTTGATTATTAGATATGAGCTTGTGATTTTCTTCTAAATGTCCATTTGCTGGAATACACCATATTGAGCCATCATAAAAAAATTTAATTAGTGATGAAATGAGCATGCTGACAGCCTGACAGGATACAGTGGCAGGCTGTAAATAAAGGAAAATCATTGGCATTTAGCCGTTTGTCTATTGTCTATTGTCTATTTCTATACTTCTATCCATGATTCATCCAACAAGAGAAGCTTTTTGTTCACATATGTTTCAGAAGAGTAGAACACTTAGGAGTATCCCAAATTACTTATAGTAATATGTTGGGTTGAGGTCCTAATTTTACAGCTGACTATGAATATATGAGAACTAGCTGCTAGTTGAAATTTGCAGGATGATTTTTTTCCCCCTAAGTATTGGGAATTCAAGAAATTTCTTGGACCATTTGATTGCAGATATACACGATAAATAGATAATTTGGGTTGCATTCAAGACAGTAAAACTATGGAGGCTGATGGAGCCTTGAATGAGGAGCAGTCTACATTCAAGGAATTAGACATTTGATTTAATTAAATTGTTGACATCAATGGAAACTGTTGTTAGTCTCTGAGGCGCTTGTTACTAAGTTCAATAAATCTCATTTTGGGTATTTCCAGAGCATAAGAGCATTTTATGAATGGGATCTTTATAGAATGGTGCGACTATTGTAGCACTCAACTTCTTTAGATAAATATATCACATAAGAATGTTGACAAAACTATTACTGGGGTGGCCATTGATATTTCTCCAAAACCGTTCTTATTGTCATGTGATAATTTCTCATTGTAGCCCTCAATATCTACAATATTAAATTTGCCATCAGATGAGTGGCCTGTCAAAAGTTATGTTTCGTCCGGCCCGAAATAGATTACCAGAGAAATTTTCTGAGTGATTTTTCCTTTTCAACACTTAAATTCATCATTATTTTGATAATAACAGTGCACAGATATCCTTAAGCTGGCCTCCAAATTGCTTTAAATGAAAGCAGTGGTTAGTTGGATTTATGTGCCACCTAGACTCTAAGACAAAGGATTACATTGGTTTTCTTGCCTGCTTTTGCTGCTGTTAAGGTGTATCTGTGACTTTTGAACTCTTAGCTTGTTGCATCTCTACCGATCCGTCAGAAAGTCTCCTTTTAATACTACAGATTTTCCTACGCTTGAATTTTTTCATGCTCCCAATATGTTCTAGATATGAAATGGTTGGTACTCTGTGCAGCTCGAACTGTATCTGCATGATATGCAGATACAGTTGGAGAATCTTGTGTGGGATAGGAAGGAAATGCAAGAACATCTTCAAACAGCCATTAAAGAGCGTAAAATGATGGATTTGATATTAGCAGAGCTTGAAGAGGAATATGACAAGGCCATTGCCAAAACTGAACAATTAGAGGGTGAGGTACTGATCTTATACTGTTGAATGTTGTTTAAGAAATGTTACTTGCTGGTTCCAGTGGCTATTTTCTGTAAATGTCAGAGGTTATCTAAGGTTTAAATTCTAACTTTCTGAGTTGTTGTTAGGTCAATCATGTGGTACTGCCTTGTAAGCTAAGATACATCATAGGTTGTGTTTATGTTGGTTTAATATATATAAATGGGAAATTGTTTGGCTGACAGCCTGAGAATGATCCTGGAAATATTTTCTGTTTTTTGGCTCACACTAAATTTACTATAAAAAATAAATACAACTTTATGTCCACATACAGAGGATAATAGAGAATGACATCCAATTTAGCACTGATTGTGTCAAAATGACAAACTTCAATACTGCAGTCTAACACTTAGAAAGTACATCAAACAAGACGTGCCCAACTCATAGTCTTCATGTAATATCAAAATCAGAACGCCACCAATTAAAATCAATAAATCTCACAAACTTATATCCAAATCACAAGCCCTATATATATCAACAGCTACGCAATCAACAACTTCAATTTTAATGCCATTACAATGAAAATTGCACTGGAATGCATCTTCTGGAAATGATTATCCCAAATAAAATGCAGCTTTACTTAAATTCTTTGTTGTCATTTTTCCACAAGAAAAAATAAAAATTTAAGCATGCTATGCAATTGTAATAAAAAATGTGAGTGTGTCATCTCTTTGAAGTGTTCAAACATTTAGCATGGAGCCATATCCTCTGTGAGACTTCTGCCATTGATAACTTATACTCGATTCGCAATTTTAGTTTCCGTCTTCTAATAATTTTTCATTGTAATGGAAGTTATACTCTGTTTAACCAATCAAGTGCTCAATTTCCCACACTTTCCTACAAGCCTAAGATTTGACAACCTTTTTTAATGCATAGAGAAATATTACATGCTAAAACAAAAAGGGTTATTCGTTTGTGTATTCTAGTAGACACACACACACACACTCTTGCAGAATGTGTCTCTGTGTGCCCTTACATAATAAAAAAGTGGCGGTGGTTGGTTTATGTGCTTCCATTTATATTGTGTCCTCTTATAATTATTTTATTCAATATCAAATTTAACTACATTATGTTGTTACTGATGTTACTTGGACCAATTGCATCTTCTCCCCCATGGATATAAAGGATGAGATCACATATTCAGTCATAGATGCACAAGTTATATTCACCTAAAAAATTACTACATAAGTGTGATTGGTTAAATGGCTTGAATATTCAATTTATTTATTAATTGTTATTGATTTTTTTTAAGTTATTTTCCTATGTTTCAATACATATTTACCAAAAGTATCCTTGTTTAATACTTTGCTGACCATTGTATGCCTTCTGGACAGTTTCAGAATCTGAAAAATGAGAATCTTTGGCTGAAAGAAATTCAGGTTAAGGTCGGCAATGGCCAAAACAGTAGCCTTTCTGACAACTATGGCATTCCCTATGGGATCCCATCATTGAAATCCAGTGGTATCCTTCTCCAAGACCTGATGATGCCCAGAGACTCTTGGGGCGATGAGAGCGAAACAAAAACAGAGTATCTCAGTTTCTTAAAAGCCAGATCAAAATCTAGTGGGTCTATTATCCCACCAATCAACCCTGAAATCATCACAAGAGAACGCAGGGAGGTTGCACTTTCACAGAGCCTTTTCAGCGCGGTATTATCGCTTTTGGTTGGAATGATTGTCTGGGAAGCTGAAGACCCTTGCATGCCCCTTGTGGTTGCTCTTTTCACAGTAGTTGGCATGTCATTGAAGAGTGTGGTTGAGTACTTCTTCACCATAAAGAACAAACCTGCTTCCGACGCGGTCGCGCTCTTAAGCTTCAACTGCTTTATTCTTGGCATGCTAACCTACCCAGCAATGCCAAGAGTTACCAGAATGTTGGCTCCTGTGTCTGTGACAATTATGGACCAAATGGGGGGCTGGCTATGGTCTCTGCTTTCCCTCCCTTGAAACTGCTTTGCTCTTTTTTGCTCTCTACTTGTCGTGTACATGGACCATGAAATTTGTTTATTGTGGCAATGCTCTTTATAGCTTGTATTATAGAAGTTTTTGTTTTGTTTTTTTTTTAGTATCTATATAAGCCACAACTTTCTTAAGACCTTGAGGCAGTTTTTTCATCGTTCTTGGAGAAGTTCCTAAACCTCTATGAGTCTTAACAATTTATTTCTTCTCCTTGATTTTTATCAATCAAACTATATAAAAATTTGAACTGTGTTTGCTCGTGAAGGTAATTCCTGCATAACTAGATTACGAATTAACTCTTGAGAGGACAAATGTTTTGTAAGTAAGATGTAAGATCGATTGTAACACTAATCTTCTGTAGTACCTTTGGTGTTGGCTGGCCTTCATGGTTATTTTTCGTTTGAAGAGTTCTTAAGAAGTTTTCACTTCATGATTTCTTTTATCAGCATTTTTTTTTCTTTTTTTGACATGCATTGATTTCGGTATTTATATTTGGGGTGTTTGCCTTTAAAGTTAATAAATTTGTTAATTTGATTCCTTACAACTTGGGGTCAATATAAAATAAATAACAATCACAAATACATATGGACGGAGTTTTCTTCCAAACTGGTTCGGAGGAATTTTCTTCAACACAGTCTATAAAAATGACATGCGTCTTTTTTAAAAAAAAAACATGCGAAATGCACATGAATTTTTAATATTATTTATTTCAACTTTGTCTTTACTATTAAAAAAACATGTGCATCTCACATGTAAAAATGACATGTCATTTTTATAGACCGAGTTGGAAGAAGTTCCTCCAATCCAGTTTGGAAAAAAATTTTGTTCAATACAAAATATTCACAAAAAATTTAAAATTACTTTCACCTTTTATGTCATATAAAATCACTTTTTTAACAAAAAAAAAAAAAAAAAAAAAAATCACATTCTAAAAAAGTTCTCAAACAAGCCTATAACTTTTATTAGAAAGGTTTTGTTTTTTTAACAAACTGACAGAATAGTCTATGACTAATCAAATAATTATAATCATTAACTTGTTATTTATACATTTTTAATTATTTTCTCTTGAATTAATCAGAGCATTCACCTTAAATCATAAAATAATTTGTAATGCTCACACCGAATTATAACTTTTTATAATCCATACCTTGATTTGGAATTAATTCGTAAATGTTATCATCTTAAATAATATATTAATAGATACAAAAATATTTTTTAAAATTAAAAGAAAAGGATATATTTGTTTATAATGTCCATCATATCCAACCCTATCCTATTAATTTGTTGATTTGAACAATGAGGCGTGCATTACAAATGCCTCAAGAGTCAAGATTGATTAATTATTACAATAAATCATTTAAAAATAGAGACAAAAAATAGTTACAACAGTGCATGTATTTAAAGTTGAAACAGACTTTTGTTTGTCGATATCGATTATACAAAGAAAAAACACATTTTTTATTATTAAAAACGTAAATTAATCACATTGTGATCGGCCAAAGATTCATCTATTCATGAAAAATATTATAGCCATGTAATCAGAATTGAACAGCAAGCAATCTAAACTCTTTTTCTTTATTTATTTATTTATTATTATTATTTTTATTTTTTAACGATGAATCCCTTAGAGGCATTGCAACTTCGTGTACCCATTTTGAGGTCAAACGTCAAGTCTATGCAACACAGATCAAGCAAAATTGAGATGCGTGACCTCAACAGATTGCTAACACCTATGAGGATTTAGACCCCAACCTTGATAAGTTTTTACCACCGAAGACCGAGATCTACACCACTAGGCCAACCCTTTGGGATTAGAAGCAATCTAAACATATATTGTAATTAACATGCAAACAACTTGTAAGCATGCAGCATGCCATCCATGTATATATAAACTTCTCCTGTTATGAACCTAATCCAAGCTTACCCTAAAAAACAAAAAAAACAAAAAAACAAAAAAACAAAAAAAACTAATGCAACCTTATCCAACAATGAGGGACCTGCATGTTTGTGGCCTCCATGGAACAATAATGTTCAAGTGAAAAGGACAAGTGATAATTGATTTGTAAACAGCTATGGCATGCATGGGATAATAGTATGGGCCTATGGCTTTAAGACACTCCTTAAATCCTATTAATTACATGTCTTATGGCAGTATCTCCATGTATACTAATGAGTATACCTAATTCATTAGACCTAGCTACCAAATAATCAGTTTTTCTTCAAACATTCTGAAAGCACATTTTATCTTGAAATTGGCGATAAACCCACCTTCCTTTTTTTTTTTGTAATGAGTGAGCAATAAAATCACCTGTTTTAATATATATATATGTTGGAAAAGTACTTTAGATATCTATTCTCTCACCTCTTTTTTTTTTCCTCACTCTCACGCATTCACTTTCATATGTTTGGTTGCAAGATATAGATTTAGAATTAAGTCGGTGTAAAAGTAGATTTAAGTGCAGCATAAATCTAGTCAGATTAAAATGACTTAATCTTTTGATTCCAGCATTAGATGAAAAAATTCAAACAAAACATTATATGAAGAAAAATTTGGTAGCGTTGGAGAGCTAGTTACTCAAAGGGCTATAATTTTATATTTTTACGAAGATTTTTTAATTCCAATGTTTACTAAGTCAAAATGAGTTGGCAATAAAAGTCTGAAAATCTAGACAGATTAACATATTCAAAAACCTTTTTGCATTTGTCCCGTCAAGCATTGTTATAAGGATCTCAAGAGAGATTTGTTCACACGTGTCTAGATGAGTCATTTTATTTGAAGCTCTAGAGAGCTTGTGCTTTAAAACCCTAAGAGCATCTCCAGCAGTTGATGACTATTTTAGCCACTCAAAATCAACTTTTTTAGTTTAGTTACTACTTTTTTACAATGAACTCAGACACAATCTATTTTACAATCTACTTTATTTAAATATTATTTTTTAATCTATTTTTTATTATAGATTGAGGAGAAAGGGGGAGGGAGACGGAGAGGGAGAAGAGGAGAGAGGAGAAATAAAGAATAAAAAATGTTTAGAAGGTACTACAGTGAAAGTTGAAAGTTCATTGTAGCAAATTTTAGGAAAATTGCTATTCAATAAGATCTGCTGGAGCACCAAAATTGCTAAATTTAACTTAAAAGTTAGTTTAAAAGCCCTGTTGAAGATGCTCTTACCCACTCTATATAAAAAGCTTTGTTTTCTCCCCCCCATATATAAGCCTCATAACCAACGATTTCCAAACATTTAGAGAAGTTATTTTTTATCAGTATTGGAGGGGTTTCATATTATTCTTGAGCCTAAACAGTTCCAAACCTTCTCCTTATTTCATCTTTATCTCTAAACCGCATAAAAGCCTGCAGCCATTGGAGTTCTAGTTTTTGAAGTGGATGAGGTTTATTCATGAATGCAATCTATATGAAGGTCAAAGGTTCTAGAGCCATTGCGGTGAAAGATGAACATGTCGAAACATCAAGGTTACTAGATTGGGTTTTCATAGTTACAAAAATTTTGTAAGTAAGAACAATCTATAACGTAAGTTAGTTGACTTCCAGAGTGGTTTTACAATTTGAAAATTTGTTCAAATTTGTTTCCACTTCATCACTAAATTTGTGTGTTCATTTAAATTTTTGCATATTGTGATTATGGCGACATTAGCACAAAGTAAAAGATGGAAGTCGGCGTGTAAGAACATAGGCCTTGTTTGATAACATTTTTTGAGTAGCTTTTTAGTCTTTTAGCAAAAATTAAATAAAAGTAATAACAAGCAACTTCAAACACGAATCATTTGCAAAATACTGAATCATATCGGAATACTTTTTCAAAAAACAAAAAACAAAAAATACTCTATAAAAAGTGTTAGTCAAATGAAACCATAGAGTAGGAAAGATACAAAATTATTTTGTTGCTGTTACCTTTTGATAAATAATACCAAAATCAATTAGAGAGGAGATGTAAGCATCCCTCATTGCTGACATGACATGATTTTGGAACTATGACGTAATTAAAGGGATTAATTATGATTTTGCCCACACATTTTGAATGCATAGAAAATGCAGAAGCATGTGGGGGCATGAGACCCCAAAGTCCATAACATATTAACAACAGCTTTAGTTGTTTCAGAGAATCAGAGCACAAAGTCCTCAAATTCTGTCATGTTCTACCTTTATTTTAGAGGACTTTTGTCATGCTCTTTGAGTCTTTGTCTCTATCCACAGACTTCCAAAAATCCCAACTCAGATTGTGGCCAGCATTTAGATTTAGATATAGATAATGCCCTTATCCCAGCACATGGGTTTTTTTCACAAATTTTTTTAATTTTAAATAATTATGATGCTGCATATGGGAGACAATTGTCAGTGTTCGAGAAACTGTTAAATTTTTGGACGGAACATACTTTTACTATATAACTATTTTACGATGTTGATGAGACAATCACAAATTGACGTTGTTATGAAATAAAAAAGTAATCTCTAACTATTTTACGATGTTGATGAGACAATCACAAATTGACGCTGTTATGAAATAAAAAAGTAATCTCTAACATTTTTTAATCCTATAATTATATTACTTCAAATACCATATATGATCATTTTTAAAACGGAAGTGATGATTTAATAATAAGAGAAAATGCAAGTATTAAAAAAGTATTTAACCCATATATATATATATATATATATATATATATATATAATTTTTTGAATAAGAAAAAAAGCACAAAAACAAGTCCATACAACAGGATAAATACGAGTCTTATCACTGTACCATATATTGGAAGGCACAGTTCATTAACATTTTGAAAAGCACTTCCGCGTGCTTCAATAAAATTTTGTAAAACTATAGGTTCGGATGTATTGAAAATCATTGACCAAAAAAATGACCAAGTAAAAAAAGTAATAAGTTCTACAATTTGTTATATATATATATATAGGGAATTGAGCCACCATTCATAAGCCCAAGTTGCAATTAAGCTTATTGGCGATCGAGGGCACCGTCCACTATCGCCATATATCCAAGCCCCGACCGCGTTTGGCTCGGCGATCGACTCATTGATTGATAATTGGCTATTGATTAGGGATCAAATCACTAAACTAAGGAAAACATGCACCATGGCTTGTTGACATGTCGCTTGTCCCCACCAAGGCCATCTCTTGACCTTAGGGTGTAGGGAAGTAGGAGATTAGCCATCATAACAACATTCAATGTTACGTATTTAGGGGTAATTATATTTTTTCCCCATCAACTACAACGCATTGTCACTTTACTCTCATTAACTGACAACCCTACTGTCCGACCCCATCAAACTACTATTTTGTGCCCAAAACTCTCATTCCGTCAGTCAAAGACGTTAACTCAGATAGTCAACCCGTCACTTTACCCCCAGGAACTATAACGCATTGTCATTTTGACGGTTTGAGTTAATGCCTTTGATTGACGAAATTGAAGTTTTGGACACAAAATGGTAGGGTTGTCAGTTCATGGAGGTAAAGTGACAATGCGTTATAATTGATGAATGAAAAAGGTAATTACCCCACGTATTTATATAAACCACACTACCACCACGTATACAGATTTTTTTGGCAATTTAACATCTAAACTACATATATTGGCACTATCCATCTCCATTCAAGGTAATAACTAACTTAGGCATCAGAACTTTTTTCTGTCGGTCCATTCCAACAAATTCATTGTCTCTTCTTTATCTCTTTTGTCCAAACAATATATATTCAAATAATTGCACAATAATTTATTTACATCGTGGCCATAACAATACAAGTGACACTTACATATAGAAGCAAGAATTTGGTTTAATCTTTGCTGTGTTGATCTTATTCATTTATAGGCAATTTATACAAGTGTTTGAGATTTTATAAAAGGGAAACAAAATTACAGATTAATTAATGTAATTGATTTTGGTTTTCCTTTATTGAAATATACTAGCTATTAGGTTGATTAGGGTTGCCTTTGGTGTTGCTTGAGTTTCTTTGTTGAGAATGTTGCCTTGTTTAGTGTGTATCTTTTCCTTGAGTTTCATGTGTGAAGTGTTTCCATGTTGGCTGTGAAAACTTCTATAGAGAGTTGGCATAAACAAGTATTTTGTGTCTTCATTAAAATAATGATACATCAGTTAAAAAAACAATCTTTATCTTTATCTTTTGATTTGTTTTTTATTTTATGGTTTTTTGAATTTTGAATTTTGTGAATAAATGATGGATATAGTGTTTCCACAACACTCACTTTTGTTGTTCCACGCTGATGTGTCATCCTCCTAATGAAAGACACAATGGGAATGCATTTATAATCTCAAATTCAACAATAATTTTAAAAGTCACATTACAGTTGAGAGGACACCAAGAAAATACTAGAAGAACACCTAACGTTTCCTAATTTATAACTAGCACACAATTATTAATGTAAAGATGAGGTGTGAAGCTTATAAGCAAAATTCATTAATTTCATCTACTTGACATGGATAATATGTTTTTTATGGTTTAAATTTATATTTTGTGTATCTAACCGTATACAAGATATTAAAATTGACTCGTCTTTTAAAAAATTTAAATAATATGTACTAACTTTAAATTTTTATCATGAAATAGATAATCCTGACAGGACTCCAAAATTTTTCTTTAGACAAATTACTTCAATAGATAAAAAGAAATAATATTATATACTATCTTTTTATTTTATTTTTATCTTCCCAAATTTAATTTGACTTTTAAAATTACTATTTTGTCTCTCCAAAGCATTACTTTTCATGCCATTTGATTGAAAAAGAGAGTTATCTCTCCAAAGGAGTAACTCCAAAGCATTACTCAATGAAAGGTGCCATTTGAGTAAAAAAGAGAGTTATCTCTCCAAAGCATTACTCCATGTCTCCATGAAAGGTGCCATTTGATTGAAAAAGAGAGAGTTATCTCTCCAAAGCATTACTCCATGAAAGGTGCCATTTGAGTGAAAGAGAGAGAGAGAGAGAGAGAGAGTGAGAGATACTCCATGAAAGGTGCCATTTGAGTGAAAAAGAGAGAGAGAGAGAGTGAGAGATACTCCATGAAAGGTGCCATTTGAGAGAGAGAGAGAGAGAGAGAGAGAGAGGAGTTTTAAGATAAAAATTTGTATAATAATATACAATTTGAAATATTTTTATTTATTTATATTTTTTGGAATAAAAGCCACAATTACAAACATTAAACTTTCAAGCAATTGCTGACTAATATTGAGTCCGTATACAATGCATATGCTGACTATGGTCAGGCTGCGCCGTACATAAATACGCCATGAATCTAATCATGCATTTTACTTTTTGCACTCCACACTCATACGATTTTAAATTATTTTGCTTTTATTTTCAAAGGCGAAATGCTAATAAGCTGTCTATGTGGCACATTTACATTTATCTATTTATTTATTTATTTTAAAAAAATAATAAAAAAGAAAACAAAGAGATATTTGTTAATATATTTTGGGTTTTTTTTTTTTTTTTCCCCTTTTTAATTGAGGGCGGATGGAGCATGCCGCTGGACATGCGAACTCGGCAAAAATGTAGGGTAATTTTTCACAAACTTACAATCGTAACGGAGGGGTTAGAAATTTTCAAAATATCCGTGTATTTTCCTCAAATTTTTTAAATTAATTAATTGTAATTTAAGAGTAAATTTAAAATTTCATAAAGTTATAGGGGTATAATGGTCATTTTACCTTTTAACCTTCTAATTTAACCCCAAACCTTAACAGGAGATTGCAATTTTTTTTTTTTTTTCATAAAATTTGATACACTATATCGAGAGCGAGTTTTTGAACTTGGAAGGAAATTTGAAAAACAATAAAAATTCAGGGAGATTAAATATAGTTTTCCCTATATTTTTTTTCTTTTAGAAAAATTTCTAGAGCTTTCATTCAAAATCAATAATTAGCACATCTTTCTGCTAATACAATGCTCCATCTAAACATGAATCATTCGGTTGATGAAGTGCCAACTTTGCCCTATGTACTATTGAGTTTGTTTCTCTTCTTATATGTTTCATTTGTCAGCCTCGGAAACTATTCAAAAAAGTTTTGGAATTCAAAGCCTCCACAATGTTGCTTTCTACGACCGCTCTAAAGACAGGCCTATTGAGTGCGAATGTGCGATGTCCAGGTCCATAAAATAATATAGTTTATCTATTTTAACACTAATTTGTTTTAGGCAGAATGGCAGCTCACAATGTGACATTAATATAGAGCTAGAAAGTCATGAGATCGACTTGCAGAAGCCTCATGGTGAGGGAGGGAATGTTGGGACACAATGCCGCTATCTACAACTACACCAAAAACAGACCTGTTGGGCATGATGCTAAAGTCCATAAAAGACTTAAATTTGTCTTCGTAACACAATTAATTTTAAGTGGAACGACAGCTCACGGAAGAACACATTGATGCCAAAATCCAACTTTCATGATCTTGCACTATTGTGTTAATTCTCATTCTCTGTTGGATTATCCACTACATCATCCCAATTTACTTTAAACATCTCAATCGGTAGAGCTTTCCATAATTGTTGTATAGGACCTTGAACATCTTCATCATTCATGCTACTCTCGACTTATTCTAATGAAATTGACACTTCATATTTGCAATTTTGGCCACCCCCCCCACCCCCCCGTTAGAACTAATTATTTGTTGTTGATTCTCAACTCCCAATCAAAATGGAATACATTGCTACATTAACCAAAACATGGATTATACCATCCTATCCCTACTGTATAGGATGGTAAGATATAGATGGGATTGGAAAATCTAGGGGTTTGAATTGTTTAAATAAAAAGAAAATATTTGGAGTACTATAATTTTTATTATGATTTTTTTTTTTTCGCATGTTCGTACAAGAGGAGAGAAAAGAGAAAAATAAGATTCGAACTATTAACCTTCGTTTTATGAGGAGTGATCCTCTGTCGATTGAGCTACCCTTTAGGAACTTTTATTATGATTTTTCTACAAATTGATGTATGGTTCACGTAAACACTTACCACACCAGGCATAATCAAATTTTACTGTTATGAGGTAAATTAACTTATAGCACTAACAATAGCTTTTCTTATATATATATATATATATATATAAATTTAAAGAATCGCCACTTTTTGTTTTTGGGGATAGTAAGATATAGATGGGATTGGGAAATCTAGGGGTTTGAATTGTTTAAAGAAAAATGATAAAGGAATAACTTAAACCCAATTTTGATCAAACTTTTATCTTTAAGTTTTTTTAAAAAAAAACTGCATGTGGAAGAGAGAGAACCTTAAACTAGAGAGAGAAAGAAATTTGGTCTAAAAGTTGGGCCAAAGTTGGGTTTAAGTTGTGATTGTATCACACCTCTTGTTTAAATAAAAAGAAAATATTTGGAGTACTATAATTTTTATTATAATTTTTTATGATATGTCCACACAAGAAGAGAGAAAAGAGAAAAATGGGATTCAAACTTCCCTTTATGAGATGTGATTCCCAACCGATTGAACTACCCCTTAAGGACTTTTATTATGATTTTTTTTTGACATATCTGCACAAGAGAGAAGAACGAGATTCAAACTAATGACTTTCGCTTCATGAGACGTGGTCCTTAATTAATTGAACAAACTCTCATGGACTTTTATTATGATTTTCATACAAATTGATGTGTGGTCGATGTAACACTTTATTGTTTTGTTGTTTTTTTTTTTAATTTTTTAACATGTTCACATAAGAGAGCAGATGAGAGAGATTCGAACTATTGATTTTCACTTCATAAGACATATTTCCTACTAAATTGAGATACTTTTTAGGTACACTCTACATAACAGTCATAATCAAATTTTATTGTTTTTTTTGACTAACATGGTAATCAGTGAACTTACTAGCTGGCGTGATAATTCCGCAGAACATTTATTACTCCAGGCACACTTAAATCCATAGGGGGTAGATTAATTTATAGCACCAGCACTATCTTCCTTTATATATTTTTTAAATTTAAAGAATTGCTACTTTTTGTTTTTCAATTAACGTAAACTCTGCAATAAATAATAAATTTTTTATTTATTTTAAATATTTTTTAAAATAAATGTTAGCAAAAAGAGAGACTTTTATCTTATATAAATTTTCTTTATATTTAGTGAAATGAGAATAAAATTTAACGAGTCTAAGCTAGAGATGTACTGTGTGATGACTGATGAGGTAACTAGAATGGCAAAGAGTCAACAAAAGTAGGATCAGGGTAGAAGAATAGTCAAAGCTTCATTGGTGGGTCGCAATATATAATAATATCTGTGGGCCGAACCCTATAATAGACTTAGACCACTAGCCTAGCCCCCCCCCCCCCCCCCCCCAACTAACCTGCCGGTACTTTATGTTTTTTTTTTTTTAAAAAAAAAAAACATTTTTGCTGAATTAATGTATATCTTAAACTAGTTTAAACAAAACACACCCCCAAAGTCTCTGACCACGTTGCAGTAGCAGCACACGCGCACGTGCACTCACTGTTACAACCCAATATCACAACTGGCACATCCTATCATTATTCCCCAAATCCATGCCTGATTTGAGAATATGCTGCGTCACCCGCTTTTTTCTTATTTTTTTTTAAAATAAAATTAATTAATATAATTTTCAGTTTGTCTAAAAAATTATTCCGTCACTGGATTGTTTGAAAGTGACTTTAATTATTTTTATTTTATAAAAAAAAAAAATAAAGGAAAAAGAAAATAACCATACGCTCCGACATAAGCTCGACTTTCTCACAACCACGTCACCGTCTCTTTCCTGCCTTCCTCTTTTTGAACAAGCAATACAAAAAGACCTTTTTTTTTCATAAATCCTCGTTTTTCTTTCACCCCTTGGGGCCGTTTCTTCTAAAGTGGCTGACTGCTGTGCACGTGTCGGAATCTGGTTCGTCTGTTTCCAATATAAATAACCCCCAAATCTCAACTAAGCCCAACCCACTTCACTCATTTCATAGGGTTTAGACTTTAGACTCACACGCCGAGCTACGTCTCCCTGGCGGGGCGGAGGGGCGGAGTTGGGGGGGAGTTTGATTCGCTTACCGGCGGTCTCTAATTCGCTTGGTGCAGGTCGGGAACTGCTTCGCTTTTGCCCTTAGAACACATACATGTTTGGGAGTACTGTTTAAGTTTTTTTAGCCAGCTGGCGCGTTGCGATTGGCTGGCTGGCTGGCAGTGCTCGTGTGGGGGGAATATAGGCGAATTGGATCCCGCCTTGCATCAACTGAATCGGAGACCGCGGTGAAGAGTGGTTGCATGGATCTCGCGTTTTACGGTGGGTGATGTTCAGATCTCATGTCTGGATTTCTATTTCTAGTACATATGCATGTTCCCGAGAATCATAATCATTCAGATCCGAAGCCTCTAGATTTAGGAGCTTCCAATTATAGAAAGTTTGGATTTAGTACAATCTCAGGTTTTTATTTATTTTTATTCTTATGGATCTTATAATTTGATTGTTCGTATAGTCTTTTCCGTTAATTCTTTTTTTTAAACTCTGTGTTTTAGGTGGCGAATTGTGCTGATTTTAATTTTATTTAGGTTATAATTGGTAAAAACGCATTGGTGCATTCAGATCCGTTTAAATATTACTTTGCTGATTGGATTTAGGTTTACAAAACAATTAAGTCCATTCATAACAACGACAAAAAAATTGAATTGACATCTCTGTTCATTTTATTTATACATTTCTTTTTAAATTTTGTATTTTTGTGCTTTGAATTCTGAAAATGAAAATTTTGGAGGCATGGATGAGAACTTGTTTATGTATATTTGTGTTTGCATGATTTTGTATTTTACGAATTCTAGGAAAAGTCTGACTTGGATTTAGTTTTTCAAGATTGGACATACTTCTGGATTTCAAGTTCAAAATGCGAATCTCTGATTTACAACTTTTTTGTGTTAATTTGATGATTTATGCTGTTCGTGAAACTGGGTTTTTCACCTAATGGTGCAAATCAAGATGCATGTGTTATCTTCTGGAAGAAAGTATTTCTTTTGTTGAAAAAAGCTTTGTACTTTTCACTCAACATGTTAGTGCTTCTTTCCTTGTCTAGTTTTCATGTTTTAAGATGCCAATACTCGAATCCCCCAACAAGAAAAGACCCATTAGAAATACTGTTTATTTTCTGCACGTATTTAAGGGAGGATAGCATATGTGGTTTGCTCACACTTTTCCGTATACAGACGAAGGCAATCCATCTATAATTCATCCACTAAGAAAAAACTTTTAAACTCAGAAGTGGCTGGCATAGGTTTGATATGTACACATGTTTTTTCTTGGGTACTTTGGGCTTGTGTTGGAAAGCAATTCAAATCTGAAAATTTGTTCTTGGTATGGTTCTGGGTGGTATGTTCTGCATTGTTCCAATCATTGTTGTGGCTAAATTATGTATTTTCCTGTTATATCTTCTTATTCTGATCTTCTATCTCTCTGTGAACCTTTCTTTTCTCCCCATCCCCCAATTCATGGGATGTCTGGTCAAGTTTGGTATCCATTTCACTGGTTTTTTTCTTGGGACTTGTTCTATTCTGTCCTTTGAATTGGGCATCTGACTAATACAATTATATTGTCGTTCCAATGGGAAAGATGCATTGCTTATTCTACATTGTTTGTATAGTTATTGGGGGATCTGTAAAATTCAGAGGTTGAACTTATATTAGTGGTTGATGAAGGGTGTTAATATTTATAAACGTTTTGTAACTGGTAGAGGAAAGAGGACAAGGAACTTCTCATTTATAACCATTAACCCACTGTTAAACTGAGCTGATTTTATCTTCTTCTTTTATACCTTTACCGTGCGAGCTGATTTATTTTGATTTATTAATGGAACTTAGCAATGGTGGTCTTTTGCATCTAATGAAACCGAAAAGGTATATTGCATTCATATCAATGCCTTTCTTTATGTAATTACGCACCTTACAGTTGCAGGTATTGCAGTTACAGACCATTTCCATGTCCACCCTATAGTTTTTCTAGGCATCTTCTGTAATGCACTTTGGACTGTTCAGTAGTGTTTGGTACCCAAATGGACCTCTCCATTTAAAGCCAAACAAAGAGAATCCAATGGTCCATAAAAGCTGTATCGAATTGGTACATGGCTCGATAGAGGGTATTTCTCTTCAATGCTGAGTTTCCAATACTTTTCAAGTAGAATTTTTAATGTTACATTTATGGGGGAGAGTCTATGGAAATACAGAGGTTTTATGATTGACTTCCTGCAGGTCAAGAAACAAGAAACCTTAGTAAACCCACATGGTACCGTTGTGAATAGTTAGATCTTAAAAGGGTTCACACTTCCCATCAATTGATGCAGAGACGGCACTGTAGGTGGCAGAATCGCAGAGATGTTCAGTTAATGTCTTAGGTAAGTTCTAGATCTGTTGGTTTTGCATTTCTTATTTTGTCTAAGCATATGATATCTCAACTATTGTGGAACTGCTTGCTGTATATATATATATGCAGCTTTGCTCAGCTTAGTGATTCTTATAATTGAGTCTAATGTGGTTTGTGGTCTTTCCTTGTCTTATGCATATCTCTGTCTTCTATATATATGTTTGCGCATTTTTTTACCACATTTTTCTGGAAAAGAAATTTCATAACTTTAACAATCCAATGACTTTATCAGCTACATCAACTACTGAGCAGATTTTATCAAGAACTTTACAATATATTTTTTTTTCTCTTTTATTAAATGACACAAACATGCCCCCATGTTCATGTAAGCACTGCAGTGATAAATCTGTAGGAATATATTTCTATATGCAAGTATATGTGTTCAGAGTCAACTAGTTAGAGATCTCTGACTGAATCAATATTTCATTTTCCCATATATTTTTGTATAAATTTCACAATTTGAACCGGTAATTCCGTAATTGCTGTAGATGCCTATCCCGACCAATGATTTGTGCATAGAGTTTGTTGCTAGATTTCCCTAGAAAGCTACACTGGTAAAAACAGCAATCATGATTTGACCTTTGCTTAGCCTGGTCATTATCTTTTTTTCCCGACAAAGGAACCCTGTCTCCCTCTTTTTTCCCTGATCTGTCAATATCTAGTGGAAAATGCCTTTTTTAGTCAATTTTGCCTAATCATCACTCCAGAAACAAAGCCTTTTTAGTCAATCTTGCTTAATCAGCACTCAAGAACTCTTGCCTAAATTGTCAATGTTTACTTTCTTTCTTCTCATCCAAGTCCCCTTTTGGGTTCAATTTGTCAACCAAACTTTTGTTTCTTTTTGTTTTTCCCCGTGATAACCGTGCTGGTAAGTTTTTTGCCCAGTATTTTACTGGCTTTATTTGGTTTTTCCTTAAGGATGTTCATGATTGGATATGGTGGAATAAGAAGTTTTGTAATGGAGTGCAAGCTTTTGTGGGATTTATTCAAAAGCCTCTGGCCTGTCAATCATACCCTATAGAAGAAGCTCTTAAAAATTGTGGGACATCTCTAACGCTGGTTAGATTAAGCTTGACTAATATGTTAGCCGTAGATTATTAAAAAGTAAATGACAAAATTCGGCGTAAAATATATTTTAGAAAATGTTTTCTATATTTTCGGTATTTAGTGTGATTGAAAATAATAGTCAAATCGAAAATATTTTCAATTTAACAAAAAATAAATCTTTCAAAAAATTGTTCTTATTTTTATTTTTAAATTTTGTAAATCATTTTTTTTAGCTTGAATTTCTCTTTCTCTAACTGTTAGAGCACCACTAGTGTTTTGAGTGTTGAAACTTGGCTACTAGAGCTTTAAGCTCAAGTCAACAATGTGGAAGAAATCTTAGGTTAGAGTTAATAGCACATGATTGACTTATTTGACTTATTTAATTAAACATGTTATACTTTAGAATTTAGTTTTAGTTTGTTAATTTTGTATTAAATTTTTGTGTCCTGTTTTAAAAAATTATGTGAGTCATATAAAGAATTATCAACCGACGGGGTGGGTGATGAATGAACAGGGAGGGTGATGAATGAACAATCTTTGGATTTGTGTTAGCCGCCCACGTGTCTTTTATCCCATTGCTTTTAGTGCCTCCCCTGGTTTTAATTGTCAAATATTCTACACGTGTCTATTAGTTCTTAGGATCCTGAAGATATTTAGTATAGTGACGTAGGCCCTAGTGAAGAATTTTGGTGCTCGTTCCTTAGCCATGACGAAAAAGAAAACGTTTTGAGTTGAAAATATTTGGGCCCATGTGATGTAGGTGTGGGCCCATTTGAAGAATTTTCATGTTAGTTCCCTAGCATAGGTGTGTGTGATGTGGGTTGAGCCATTGGAAGTCTTTGGATTCACATTGATTGGGCATCACCATCCTCCCCCTACCCAAAAAAAAAAAAAAAATTGTGACGAATATAATATAGGTGTGTAGATCTTCTAGAATTCTAGGGTTTTCTATCACTTACATATTCTCAAATATTAATCATTATTTATAAATGAGAAATCATAAATATTACACTCTTATTTTATTTTATTAGGCTGACGTGACAATGTTCATCCGTGTCAAAGATCCGAGGCAATGCAATATGGGGCAAGGTATGCGAGTACAGTGATGGGCTCTATTGTTTAGATAGGTGCTTAATAAGACAGGTATTGCACTGGATCTTTATCCCAGACGAAGGTGGCAGCTATGAGATAGAAAATTTGAATAAGACTTGGGGGAATTTGGAGATGACTTATGTTGATATGACTGCCATAGTGGAAGCTGAAATTAGGATGGAGACATGGATGTTGATTTACCAGAATGTGCTTGTTGGCTTCTATTCATTGTCGTACATTATAGTCACATAGACCACCATTTTCAAACATTCTGGGGTCACCTTTTTCCCTTTTCCTGGAATTTCCTTTTCAAGAAAATTCTAGAGCGATTCCTTTGGAATATTTTCATTTTTATTATTTCTTATTGGTCAACTGGAGGGGTGAGTATTGAGTAGCGACTACTTTTAAGGGGTCTCCATAAAAATATCATCTCATATATTATGACCCGGGCAAGTGGAGGTTGTTCACCAATATTTGTTCCCCAATTCATTTCTGTAAAATTAGTGATTTTTATAGCTATTTTTAAAAATACAGGAAAATTATATACTTTACATAAACACGAGCTCACATATAAAAGGACTATATACGTCTTTGTATTTATTTATTTATGTTGGTTCGGACCTTGCGCCCAAAAAATCTTGATTCCACCCCTGGAGAATAGTGAACTATAAAGCTACGTTTGGCAAGGGGAAGTCCCGCACTGTAGCTGGAACGGTACTGTTCCAGCTACAGTGCGGGACTGACATTTGGCCAGCTTTTTCATTTTTTTTTTAATTATTAATATTTTACTTAAAATATTAATATTAAAAAAAAAAAAAAAAAAAACAGAGGGGAAAGATGGGGTGGTTCCAGCCACCCCCTGGCCGATCTGGGGGTGGTCGAACCACCCCCTGTGGCCAAGGGGTGGTCCGGCCACCCCCTTGGCCCAAAAAAAAAAAAAAAAAAAGGATCGGTGCATTTGGGGGTGGCCGGACCACCCCCAAGGGGCTGGGGGTGGTTTCGGCCACCCCATTTTGGCCAAGGGGTGGCTGGAACCACCCCATCTTTCCCCTCTGTTTTTTTTTTTTTTTTACTTAAAAAATTTAAAAAAAAAAAAAAAAAAAATGAAAAAGCTGGCCAAATGTCAGTCTCGCACTGTAGCTGGAACAGTACCGTTCCAGCTACAGTGCGGGACTTCCCCATGCCAAACGTAGCTTAAGTGTCCTTTTGGTTTAGGGGTTTCGTCTTCCTATATAGGACTATCATAAATAAGGTAAGTAGGCCATACCACACGTTCTAATTTTTCTTGATACAAGGAATAAGGTAAAGTTTTAATTGAGGGCCCTTGATCTAGCCTATAAATACAAAGCATGTGTATTCCATCAAATTAAATGACAATTAGGCATGGGTTAGAAGATATATCTCTCATAAATTTATCTAACGTTTATGTTGCTGGGGTTTTCTAATTTGCTTGAACAAATATGGCTAAAGGTATTTTTACATTTTTCGCTGCTGATATATTATTTTATATTTTTATGTACTTACATTCTATCCTTAGTCAACACGACCCACACAAAATATCCTTCTTCAAAATCCACAAAGCGTTGATACATTTTTGCAATATTCTACTGCCAAACATAAGGTGAATCTCCTTAATTTGACCAATGAGATCTTATGCTTTAGTATTCACTATTTTCAAATCGGAAACAGGAGCTAAATCCAACGGTGCACGCGAATTAGTCCTATAAACCACAAGGAATGGACTAAAGAACAATGCTCCAATCCGTAGAGCAGTTGTAAGCAACTCATTTTGGACCAACTTCTTATTCCAAGGCTTAAGATGATCACCCACCAAACTCTATAAAAAATCTCTGAAAGAACGATTGACTACTGCCGCTTGGCGGAGTAACCCATTATCAAAGAGCCTATTAAGCCCAATCAAAGGCCCTTTTGGGCCAAAACAAGTCGAACCACTCATAGAATCATTATTCCGACAAGATTTTTAAGTCAACCATATGGATTAGTTGTCCATGGGAATGTGGGGCTATTGAAGTACCTAGTTATCAAAGGGCCTGTTAAGCCTAACCAAAGGCTTTTTGGACCCAGGTAACCCTATGATTTTAGTCCACCACAAGTATAAGGCACAGATTCTTCCTTCAGTCCCTCCTCTTTCTCTTTCTTCGTATTCTTCTTCTTCATTTGCTTATAGAAAATAAAAATATATAAAAAATAAAAAAAGAAATAGCTTATCTTGAATGAGAATTAATCTGATTTTGATTTTCTTCTACTTCTTCTAGTTGTCTTCTTTTTTCTTCATTTGATTATTCTCACACTTGCATTAACTCTCACTCTCTCTGGAAGCCCCTCTCTATCTTCTCTTATGTCTCCTAGACCCACTTTTCTTTTCTTTTTTAGGTCAACTCACCTTGCTTGTGGTGACATTTCAGGGAAACAGATTCTCTCCGTTTCATGGTGAAGAACCATTTAGGCAAAAAAGGTGGGATATAATTGTCATTATCTTAAAAGATGAGGATAATTTTATCTCAATTTTTATACATTTTTCACTAAATGGTTAATCTCCGTTTCAAATGATTTGAAATGGAGAGGAGCCATATCCGCATTTCAGCCCCTTAAACCAATCCTCTTGTACATGTTTTTGCTCTAAGAGAGCGCCGCCTAGAGGGGGAGAACTTTTGTTCTTTGAGTGCGCCGCTAATCTCCTCCGCGCCGCTTTGTCGTCCACCGTCCACTGCCGGGTCTATTATCCAGTCCCCCACCGCGTTTCACTGGCCCTATTCGCTTCCAACACCAACTTCGGTTTCCAGCAAGCACGCAATTAGCTTTTCTTCCGGCCGCCGTCATTCACCTAGTGTGCTTTTGTTTTTTGGCTTTATTGTTTTTTTTTTTGCTTTCATTTTCTCTGTATTTTTTAGTTTCTGTTGTTTTTTCCCTTGTTATTTGTTCCTTATTTTATATTTCATGTTGTTTTGTTGCTTGTAAGAGCATTCCCAATGGAAGAGCCAAATGTTACTTTTATTTAGAATAGTTCTTCAAATGTTCAAAAAACCTCCCACATTGGATGAGCCAAAAATATATGTAAAATAGATATTTGATTAGAAAAGCTAAAAAAAAAGTTAAATGTAGCAGCACTTTTTAAGGGAGCCATTTTATTTTTTAGTGTTTCTCTCTCCTGCTTTATCTTTTTCCCAAATATTTTCCCACCTTCTTTTTAAAAATATAGCTAATCGAATGTGGAGACACTTAAAAATGGCTTAGCTAAACTAGATAAAAGTGAGTTTTAAAGAGCTATTTTACATAAAAATATGGCTCTTCCATTGGGAATGCTCTAATAAAGCTATGTTCTCTCGTTGATCCGTGAGGTATTTGTTCATGGTCCAAACCCTTGAGTCATGGATGAGATCTATATTCTGGCTTTCGAGTCAAGGAGGAAGAATTTCGGCATGAGAGTTTTCTACTTTCAGGTCGAGGAATAAAAGGTACCTATGCATTGGAATGAGTCTATCTGGAGCAGATATGTTGTTATATCTAAAGATTATTATGGATTAGCGGATCTTGTTTGAGATTGAGATGGTTGTATCTTTGACGTCATCTTCGACGTTTGTAACCTCGTAACTTCGGCTTTGATTGCTTTAGAGCTTTTTGTTCCATATTGTAAGAGTTTTATGCTCATATTATCTTTAAATGAATGTGACTGAAATGTTTTCCTCTTAAAAAAAAATATTTATAATAGCATGAAAAATATTAGAAACAGTAGAGATTGCAGTAATAAATTTGAAAATAATTGTAAAATAATTTTATCTTTTATGGGAAGTAAATTAAAGAAGGTATTAAATGTTAATTTAATAATAATTCTAAAAGTTAGTTATATTTGAAAATAAAATAGAAATATGTTATACGTATAACATTATTTGGATAAACTGTATTTAAATATATCATTGTATTATATTATATTATATTATATTATATTATGATATGCTTGCGTAGCTGTGTTGCACATGGTTGTTGATTGTGGAGGGTCCACTCTGTTGCTGTTGTAACTTGAAACATCTTCTTCCTGGGTACGTACCGGACGAAGATATTTGAGGGAAAAATACAAAAATGAGCACATACTCTAAACATTATCAATTCTTAAAATCTAAATATTAAGTGTGTTTACCATTGTGATTTATAAACAAAAAAGTACAATTTTAAATTAAATCGCAGAAAATAAATTTTTTTACAAATTTTTTTTATAAATAGGCCTAATTTTTTTTACCAATCATTACATTTTATTTTACTAATTATAAATTGTCACGTCAATTTGTAAATAATTTTAACATTTTTTTTAATCAAGAAAGGGAAAGGAGGTTAAATAATGAAACAAACACAAAAGGTGGAGGACACCCTAACAACAACGTCCAAAAAGTAAAAAGCATTACAAATACATGAACAAATTTTAGATCTAATCCAAAAGGACCAAACGACAAGCAATGATGATTGACAATGGTTTTAGAAGAACCATAAGCAACTCGGACCTTTTTTGGTCTTTATTCGAGTTGTTGTAATATCTGCTAAAAACACCAACAAAAACAAAAACAAAAACAAAAACAAAAACAAAACAAAAACAAAAAAAAAAAAAAAAAAAAAAAAAAAAAAAAAAGTAGAACTCTTTTTTTATGTGGGGACAGATCATAAAGTGGACTTCATAGTATGTTGGGTTCCACGGCGTCAATGTTTTGCTCAATGATATGATAAGATGCCATGTTAGTCGTCACTCCTTACGTTCTAATAAAATTACGACAACCTCTTGTTGACAGATGTGGACGAAACATGCTTGTACGGTTGTACCGTCAATGAAATGACGAAAACAAATATGGGGAAAAGAAAAAAGCAAAAGAAAAATGTGACTTAATTGTGTCTCTCTTCTATTTTGTTTTCTTCTTTTTTCATTTTTAGATAGTTTCATATTTTTTTTCAGAACCCTAGGATTCCTAGCTAGCTAGGGTAATCTATCCCCTGCATATTTTTCTTTAAATCAACATCATCTTAACACGTTATCAATCTAAAATTATGTTAATTAAGTAGATTTTTTTTTTTTTTTTAAAGAAAGAAAAAAAAAAAAAAAACCCTACAATCAGAGACAGAACCAGAAAGTTTGATTGGAGGTCAAGGTAGTATATGAAGTTTTCAGAACCCTAGGATTCCTAGCTAGGGTAATCTATCCCCTCAATATTTTTCTTTAAATCACTCATATGTAGTAGACAAATCAACATCATCTTAACACGTTATCAATCTAAAATTATGTTAATTAAGTAGATTTTTTTTTTTTTTTTTTAAAGAAAGAAAAAAAAAAAAAAAAAACCCTACAATCAGAGACAGAACCAGAAAGTTTGATTGGAGGTCAAGGTAGTATATGAAGAGAAGGGAAAGTAGAGGAGAGGGGGAGTGGGCAGGGGAGCGGCTAACGGGCTTATTTTTTTTGGGTGTTTGGATAGATTTCATGACCAGAAAAGTAGAAGTAAAGCTTTGAGTTTGTTCACGTAATCAAATCCTAAATTTACATATAAGTATGTACAGAAACAGAACAAATCCAATAGAATTTGCTTCCAACTATTCATCAACTCTTGAAATTTTTCCCATAATGGTCGGCTAACTCTTGAGTCGATTTTTGAATTAGAGTTCTCAATATTTGTCTAAGTTAACTACAGACTGTGAAGGTATAGTAGAGTTCAATTCAATTTTTAAGTTGACTTGAACCTTACTAATCCAAACATAGGATTTTGAGAAAAGCATATTATACACGTTTTTTCTATTAAAACGACTCAAAATGAAAAATTGATTTCGAAATATAACACAAAAAGCCAAAGGGGACATGTATTTAGGATTAGAACAGCTAGTAGCATCTTAATACATAAGCCTAACTAGCTATGTAAAAAAAAAGGTTATAATATATTAGACTCTTTAAATAGAAGGAGATATGTTTTTAAATTCCATTAAGGCCAGGAGATAAAATTAAGGGTAGTAACTCGTGTTCGTATGTCGGGTTTCGGTTGTGCTAATCAACTATGAGTATAAAATTATATAGGTTAATCATAATCCGACTCATTATCATAAATATTATTTGACCATAGAGCCACCGGCCCACCGCCATGTCAAGCTGCAATCATGGCCCAGTACTCTGCCAAAATTTGTCCATAGTGGTCCCACAAATGGTATTAGCACAGTATTCCTTGCAACCATAAATATCATTCATAAATATTATTAACCTAGCCGGCTTTACGGCTAGGTTAATTAGGTCACCGGCCACTTGCCTCTATTTTATAAAAGGCATTTTATATTAAATTTACCCAAAAAAAAAAAAAAAAGTAGTGAGGTAGCATGTTTTTTTTTAAAAAAAAAAAAAAAAAAAAATCCAAATTGAAGCACGACCCCCCTTTTTTTTTAAAAAAAAAAAATCTTTTTTTCTTTCATCACTTCCAATAATCTTTTGCTTCTTAGTTTTATCATTCTTAATTTCTTTGATATTTTAAATGTCATACATCCATGCTATCAGACGCCATCGCGCCGTTGATTTTAGTTGATCGTTGTTAAGTTTCAATCATGTATTGTTGATTTTAATCATCTGCTAACCATTTTAGGTAAAAAAAAAAAAAAAAAAAAATTTAAAAAAAAAAGCTAGTCTTAAGCTCATTAATGGGTAAATAAACTAATAAAAAAAAATCAATAAGATTCTCTCTAATTTTTGGGAATAGTAAAAATTGATAAAGAAATAAATATTAAATATAATAGTAAAAATAGATAGTTAAAATAAAGAATGTGATGCAAGTATTTTGTAAAAAATAAGCAACTAAAACAAAAAAAATATATATAATTTTTTTAATTAAAATTTGTCGCACCATTTGTGAAAACAAGTAATAATGCTATATGCAAGATTTCTATCTCCTTATTCTCTTTTTTATCTTCCAAACGTGACTTTAACTTTTAAAATCATTATTGAATTTGAGATGAATTGAATCAGTATTAAAATATTTTTGATTCTACAATAACTTTAAAAACTGCATCACATTTAGGAAATATATATATATATATATATTATTATTCATGTGATGTGAATTATGTTAAAAAAAAAAAAAAAAAAAAAAAGTCTCATATTTGAAAAGCTTAGCGGTAGTGGTCCATGAAATGAGTGGACGGAGCAAAGCTTAGCAATGTACCTCGTAAATTTGAGTTCGATGTTCTGCCAGTTGCACGTGAAAATCGTTTTTATAAAGATCTCTCTCTCTCTCTCTCTCTCTCTCTATATATATATATATATATATCGACACTGACGACAGACATGTATTAATATGGCGCCTTCTTCCGCCTCTGTAGCTTTCTCAGTGAGACGTAGCCCGCCGGAGTTGGTGGCTCCGGCTGAGAAAACACCTAATGAATTAAAGCGACTGTCAGACATAGATGACCAAGGAGGCCTCCGTTTTCAGCTTCCATTTGTTATGTTTTACTCAAACATTAATGATCCATTATTGATGGTGCAGAAAGAGAAAGACCCTGTGAAGGTCATTAGAGAAGCTTTAGCTAAAGCACTGGTGTATTACTATCCTTTCGCAGGCAGGCTTAGAGAAGGAGGTAACCGGAAGCTTACGGTGGATTGCACCGGAGAAGGTATCTTGTTCGTTGAAGCTGAGGCTGACATCACACTCGAGCAGCTTGGGGACACAATTCAACCGCCATGCCCATACATTGAAGAGCTTCTGCATGATGTTCCGGGCTCTAACGCTATCCTTGGATGCCCTTTGCTACTCATTCAGGTATAGAACCAAATTCCGTCCACAGTGTGCCCGTCAAAGCTAATAAAATTACGACATGTTTCATATTTAAGTCGGTAAATAAAATTTAATTGTAGGATGTTGGAACAAGTGGCTCATATTCTACTATTGGTCTATTGAATGTAATTAGTTTATGTGGGCCTGGAGACAAATAAGTTGTGGGGGTATTTTGGGGTTTTTCAAAATAGTTATAATTACGGTTTTCTTATAAATATGTTATGTTGTAACTCTAAATGATTGAATAGTAAAATATAGCAGTACTCTCTCTTGTGGATGTAGGCACATTGCCGAACCACGTAAATTTGCGTCTCAACTTTTTCTTAATCTCTCTTTTCAATTCCATATTATTCATTATTATTGTGCAGGGTAATAACATAGAATTTTTTTTTTTTTTTTTTTTTTTTTTGCATACTACAAGAATCTCTGAGACATTCATTATGATTCCAGATTGAGCTAATTGTAATCAAGTAAACAAAACAAAACGATTAATTTTGCATTTTACCCTTATAAATATCCTACAAAATTGGATGGGGTCTAATAGCTATTGGATTGGCTCTTGTTTTTTTTTTTTTTTTTTTTTTTGGGTGTGATTTTTTTTAAAAAAAAATCCATGACTATTAAACTTTGTTACATCTGTTTTATGAGATATTTCTAGAATATTTGTGTAGCACGTAACATTACTCTTATGTGTTGCTAACACGTTTTTCTTTATTTATATTTGATTGAGTTTTTGGATTTAATTGTGTTATGTGACATGTGTAGCCCGTGTAGGCATGAATAAGATGGGGATATAGGAAGTTGACTTGTCATATCTGATATGTGGGTTAATTGCCAAATTGGCATACCATTTTTAATTTTTTTTAAATGCTAATGACCTCTAGAACATTCTCAATGGAGGAGTCAATTTTTACACCAAATAGCTTATCAAAACTTACTTTATCTAGTTTAGTTAATGAATTTTTAAAGGCTTCCTCCATTTGATTAGCTATATTTTTATCTATATCATTTAAATATTATTTTTTTACTCTTTATTGATTCTATCTTTATTTATTTTTTTAAATTCGTATTTCACTATTTATTTTTTCAATGGTAATTCGATTAGCACAATAATTTTTAAATAATTATTATTTTTCAAATAATCATTTTTGTAACTATAATATTTTTGAAACAGTTATATTTTATAATAATTATATTTTTCAAATGTCGTATTTGACAACGTTAAGTATGAAAACCATATTTTCATAGTAATGTCAATAATATTATGAAACTTTTTTTTATTAAAAATTGTGAAAGAATATTCTCATAATGATCCCTTTAAAAGTGGGAAAAGTTTTGGAAAAAAGAGAAAACAGACGAGAGAAACAATAAAAAATGAAATGGCTCACTTGAAAAGTACTGCTACATGTAGCTCTTTTTTTTTTTTTTTTTTTGGCTAGTCCAATTGAATATCCACTTTGCATTTTTTTTTTTTTGCTAATCCAATGCGAGGGTTTTTTTACAAATCTGATTAACTATTTTAGATAAAAGTACTATTTGACTCCTCCATTTGGAAATGCTCTAATGGATTAGCCGTTTAAATTCATTTAATTCTCTAAAAAACAATAGATTTAATTTGATCCATTAACATCTGTAACTCCTACACATTTGAATACATATATATATATACACACACTATAATTCTTGTTTGCCTAATTACTTGTCCTCCAACTCATGCATGCAGGTGACCCGTCTGCTATGTGGAGGATTCGTCATTGCTATACGACTAAACCACACAATTAGCGATTCTCTTGGGTTGGTAAAGTTCCTCAACACTGTTGCAGAGATGGCAGGTGGTGCATCTGTGCCATCTCAGCAGCCTGTGTGGCAAAGAGACATCTTTATTGCACGTGACCCACCACGGATAACCTGCGTACATCACGAGTACAAGGACCAATCGATTGACAACAACAGCTCAACAACCATATTAATGGAGGACAGCAGCATGATGGTCCATTGGTCTTTCTTTTTTGGTCCCAAAGAGATGAAATCGATACGTATGCATCTTCCATCACACCTTCGGACATCCTCCACCTTTGAGATACTCAGCGCTTGCTTATGGAGATGCCGCACGATTGCCCTTCACTTGGATCAGAATCAGGTTGCATTCAAATATTTCACCAAAAATTTATTTTTTATTTTTTATTTTTTTTATAAAATATAAATGATTAATAACTTTTTTGGCACCTGAATTTGCACTTTTTTATTTTTTCCTCCCTGAGGTTTAAAACCGTGCAAATATGGTTGTTGTCCTCCATTAATATGGCTGTGGAGCTGTTGTTGTCACCAATGGACCATCATGCTGCTGTCCTCCAACCAACTTTTCTCTAATTTAAAATTTTCAACTTTTCTCCATTTGTGTCATGCATTTTCTCCCACATTGAAAAGTTTTAAGGAATATTTTGTGGTTTATAAGTGATTGTTATTCTCTTATTTTAAAATGGCTTTTTGGTAGATACATGATAGTGGTGTCACCCGGTGTGCACTCCGGCACACGCCGCATTGACAATGCACTTTACTCGAGTCACACTCTTATTATTTTCGTGTGCACTTTTTGACATGTACAATTACTTTCTAACTGTCAAATGTTTTGGTTGGATGTTACATAAATAATTGTTTTAAACTTCTATTTCAACGTTCATAAACCCCTCTTCTTAAGGGTGTACATGCAAATGCGGCTGCGAATATTGCAAATAATTGTATTCGCATCCGTGAAATGCGGATATTACTTTTAGATAAACTGCTCTTCTTAGGGGTGTATACGCGAATGCGGCTGTGGATATTGAAAATAATCGTATCCACATCTGTAAAATGCAGATATTACTTTTAGATATTCACATCATGTTTGTATTATCAGCATCCGCACAGTTATTGAATGCGGTTATTAGCCGCTATCAACATTTCAAGTGATAGGCCTATTTTAGTCTCTTGGGCCTTCTTTAAGTCTCTATTATAACCTATTTTAAACGCTTTTTAAAATTATTTAGGCTGATTTTTAGTGTTGTACGTGGAGTACTTGTCTTAATTTTTTTTTTTAAGCCCTAATGTTTTGAAAATATATTTATCTCACATTACTTTTGCCTTCTTTGCCCTAGTGAATGTGTGAACTGTGAAGAAAAAAACATAAAACAATGTAAACATAGCATATACCTAATCCAAAATGACGTCGTTTTGGTAAATTTGTTATATATAATATAAAAATTTAGTGTATATATAAAGGGCACGCGGATGCGGTTACTAACCGCATTCGCATACTCTAAAACTGATATCTACATATGCCGATTCTGAATTTTGCTAATCACATCCGCTTTCGCATGTGTGGATAGCAGATAGTTGCGGATAACGGGTGCCGGCAGTTAATGTTCACCCGCATGTACACCCCTAGTTCTTATAACTCTATAAAAGACTAATTTCATAAATTCGATTTACACACTTTTTTTCTCGTCTTCTTCTCTATATATTGTTACACATTTTCTTATTCAGAATAGTGTTCAGGTTGTTCATCTATCATGCATGATCAATGCACGTGGTAAGCAAGGGCTACAAGTGCCCGATGGATATTATGGCAATGCATTTGCTTTCCCAACTGCAGTTACAAAGGCAGGATCACTCTGCCAAAATCCATTAGGATATGCACTGGAGATAGTGAAAAAGATCAAGTCAGAAATGAGTGAAGAGTACATCAGATCAGTGGCGGATCTCATGGTGATCAAAGGGCGTCCACGATACACAACAGCCGGGAACTATCTTGTTGCCGACACAACACGTGTCGGCTTCGGAGGGGTTGATTTCGGGTGGGGGAAGCCAGTTTATGGAGGTCCAAGTGGGGCCATACCATTGGTTAGCTTCTTTGCAAGGTTCAGAAACAGCAAAGGTGAGGATGGGGTTGTAGTGCCAATATGGTTGCCATTGCCTGTAATGGAAAGATTTCAGCAAGAGTTGCTGAAGATAACTCATCAGGAGCCTGTTAATCAATCCCATGGAGTAATGCAAAAAAGAATTTTGTCCTTGCTCTGAAGCAAATGTTGAAGGAGAAAGTCCTTTTTATTAGCTTTAGATTACTACTAATTATTTCAAGTGATTTAGTGTTATGATAATATATTATGTAGGATTATGTCAATCGACAGTTACCTATTTTAGTTAAGAGTTTGAGTCTGTAGCACTACGGTGCAGTGTTTTATGGTAGTAAGTCTCTATTGTCTTACTTTATTAAAAGTTGGAATTATACTTTATATCATAATAAGGTTCAAATTTTATCTTTAAGTGATTGTAGGAGTTTTATCTCCAAGTTATAGTCAAGAGTTTATCTCCAAGCTTTTTACTTTGTTTCATGTAGTCATGTATTTCCCTATTTAAAGGGTGATCAATTAAGAAAGAGTAAGAAGAATTAATCTAAAATCTTGTGTTTGAAAAAAAAAATTTAGGTTCTCTTAAGAATCTAAAAGGTTTAGGTTCCCTCAAAAGCTAGTATGTATTCCTATTATGTGTTTGCTAAATCATTCACATAACATATAGTGATGGTTTAAGAAGAGCATCATTTGATCAATTATGATAGAATTGGATGCAATGGCGGAGCCATGAATTTATTTTAGTAGGGACGGAACTAAACTAATAAAATGTAATGATAATATTGTTAGAATTCGTTTCCAAAACTCCAATTGTTTGGATGCTGTTTTAATTATAATATAATACATGTTTATTCTCTGATTATTATTATTGAACAATGAGCGCGCGCGCGCGCGCACACACACACATATATATATATATATATATATATATATATATATAAGAATATGATAGTACTCTGTCAAAATAATAATGATACTCCACTGTAATGTGATTTAGTTGATGACAACCTCGACCATCAACATATAAAATATTTTGCAGTTAATTCGGCAGTTAGAAGTGAGAAGGAAATCGCCAATGGGTAACGCTAGAAAATTTTGTGCCGATATATTACATACAAAATGGTGAGAATCCTTTAAAGCCTTGATAGCATAAAAAATAAAATAAAATAAAAAACGGAAGGAAGGCCCGAACCAAGTATTAAAGGTACAGGCCCTTCGGAAGGATCACATAAAGAAAATGGATACCATGGCCTTCATATGGGCCTTGCCATAGGCTCTCTCAATGAAAATTGAAAAGTTAGGGCTTAAAATATATATACGCCAGGGCCAAGCTAACATCTTAATTATTACTCATTACAAAAATTATAGATTATGTTCACTACCATTATTTACTTATAACTTTCCTCAAAATATATTTATTAGCAAATTTTTAGGTAATGGAAATATTTTATATCGTATTATGTAAACTTTGTTTATAAACAGGTCTAAATAAATGAAAAGAGAATAAAAAAAATATAAAAAAATTAAAAAATTCTTAAAACTTAATCAAAATTTATGGTGAATGTGGAAAAATATTATAGAATCCCTTAATTAAAGACGTTGAGTTGATTGCTCAAATATAAAAATTAGTAATAAAATCGCACAATGATAATTAAAGATGTAAGTTGATGTAAGTTGACTGCACACCAAGTTCTTTGATCAAAGAGCACCTACAATATAAAGATAGAAGAAAAATCAAAGTGACCTGCCATCGCGGGTGATCCAACGGGCTGGGAGTCACTTTGATGTCTAAGTAAGTAAATGACCTTACTTGATGCCTAAGAAAGTAAACCCTTCTCTCTCTGGAGAAGGATCCTCTCCATTTCAAATGAAATGGAGGGGATCCATTTAGTTAAAACATAATGACATTTTTGTCTAAAATTTGTCAAAAATATTTGTTTTAGACAAAAATACTCTCTTATTTTAACTAAATGGATCCCCTCCATTTCAAATGAAACTGAGAGGATCCAAGTCTTCTCTCTCTATTTTGTAAAGAGAGAAGCTCTGGTTTTTCCAGCCGTCTCCCCAGTGAGACTCTCCATCGCCTTGTACGGCTTTTCCTTCCTCCCTTGCCCCCCACCTTTTTTTTTTTTTTTTTCCATGTTTTCTGGCTGTTTTTCAGTCTTTTTCTTGCAGCGCCATCCTCTGTACCACTGTCTTTCAACCTCGCCTTCTGCCGTCCACGACTACTCTAGTATCCCCTGTGCCGCCATCTTTCAACCTTGCCTTCCACCGTCCATGACCACTCCAGTACTGCTGCGCCACCCACCTTCTGCCACCCACGCCTCCCTCGAGGTTGTCACTCGGTTTATAGATCAGGTTTCTTCAAAACCCGATATACTCTCCCATGTCGATCCCGCCGCCAAACACGCCTCCCCACCTCCTTCCATGGCTTCCTAGCTTCCCGACGCCACTAGCCTCTCTGATCAACCACCCACACGTCAACGGGTGGTGTACACTCGTTGGCACTTGCATCTCACGCGCCCACCAGAATCCTACATCCGCCTCTCCTTCGGCTGTGCTACTGCTCTGAGTGGTTGTATTTTTGTTGTAGTTTTTTTTATGTTTTCCTGTATTTTCTTTTTCTGTTGTGTTTTGCTTTATTTTCTATTTCTTGTGGGTTATTGTTTCCCTTATCTGAAGTGGCTTGATCTTGTGGAGGAAACTTTTGTTGTAGGTGTTCATCATTCAACGACTCCTATCTGGATTTCTACAGTACTTTTCCTTCAACTACCTCTTAACGGAGGTAGTTGTCTTCACTGCGCGTGACTCTTAACTGAGTCCTGAGTCCTCTTGCTATTTGTCAACCGCATTGTGTAGCCCTTGAAAAGGCCCAAATTGTTTATGGTTCATCTGGATCATGAATGAAACCATGCCTATACTTTGTTATTGTTTTTGATCATGTACTGTATTTTATCGTTTGGATTTATTGTAGGGATGCCCGCCCATTTGTTATTGTTCAATCCCATGCAACCCACTTTCCCTTATTTGAACCAAAAAAAAAAAAAAAAAACTGATAAGGAAAGCAAATGCAAAGGGTAAAGTGTTGGGCTAGAATAATGAGCGTCCTTGTAAATAACCCAACCGCTTCTCTTTTAAGAAGTGTTTCCCGTGCATAATCGGTTGAGTACGAGGCTCAAGGGCTAACCGAACCTAATGGGCATCCTTGTAAATGCCCCGTGTTTATTTAATTTGAACCAAGACCCACAAACCTAATTGAGTTAGGTCGGGTCGGCCTAGATTAAGTAGAGTGGATAATGTCCAACAAACTTGTAGGCTTCATTGCCACTGGGCCTGGCTTGAAGTTGTACCAAATTAAGATTGGCCAGTTGAACCACTAGGAGAGAGGCCCACTTCCAAGATGTTTCTATTTGATTACACCATATATATATATATATATATATATGTAACATACAAATGGGAAACCTATATTCTGCCAACCTCATAAACAAAAAACACCCAAGATCAGCCTAGGTACCCCAAATCTAGAGGCACAAGTCCCTTGGAAAAGGGGAAACAAAGGAGAGCCACAGAATGGTAGCTGTTGTTTCCAACCTTCTATTCCCTTGCTTACAAACGCCACGACAAACAAGTTGTACTGCACTCTAGCTATAATTGTGAGTTGTACTGCACTCTAGCTATAATTGTGATGCCTTGCCAGTTGCCCCCCACCCACAGTATACTCCTCATCCCATGCACAAAGATATAACGAAATGGGGACAAAGGTTGGTGATGGTGCGTGGGGGCATCCGCATGCATGCATGGACAAGTGTTTCCCACTTTTCTAAGCTTTCATTTCGATCAACAGGAGCCAGCCGCGAAGGTACGGATTTCAAATGGAGACAAAACGGGCACAGAGAGGCTCCTACCAGCTGCTGCGACCAATGATGGGAAGTTAACATCATGACACGACAACCGACAGCACCCCCACCCTCCGGCGCCTTTCTTGGCCCATCAAACCTCGAACGAGGCTCTTCCTCATGCCATGTAATAAATAATATTATAAATTTATAATAATATTAATAGGTTTCTGATAATTATTAGTATGAACACCATATACTGTTTCAAATCCCAATAATATGCTTTGTTCAATCTTTTTTATTCTCCAAGACAAGGATAATCTTATATTCTCATCTAATCATCTTGTTTTAGTGAGTAAATTTTTTTCTTTTTTTTAGTGTAAAACCTTGCTTTTTGTTAGTGTAAAATTGCTCTCTTTTTCTCTCGAACTTTCTTTTTGTCTCAAACTCTCACACTCTCTCTCTCAACCTGTCTTTTTTTTTTAAAAAAAAAATAAATAAATAAATAAAAATTAAAAGGATGGGAAGAGGCGACCAGTGTAGTTTTTCTCCTTGGGCGTGACCATTAGGGTTCCCATCCACTGTGGAATGTCCGGTTTGAGCCATAACTACTGCCTGGGAAGGCGAGTCCCGTCACCACAACCCCACCAAAGTGTGAGCCGGTAGAGCCCCTTTATAGTAGCATCTGGTGTCTCCTAGACCCATTTTTCTTTTCTTTTGTTTTCTTTTTTTGTCAACTAACCTTGCTCGTTGTGACATTTTAGGGAAACAGATTCTCTTCATGAAATAGAGATAATCATTTAGGCAAAAAGGGTGGGATATAATTGTCATTATCTTAAAAGATGAGGGTAATTTTATCTCAATTTTTACACACTTTTCACTAAATGGCTAATCTCCATTTCAAATGAAATGATTTGAAATGGAGATGAGGCATTTCCGCATTTCAGCCCCTTAAACCAATTCTCTTGTATGGTCACATGTTTTTGCTCTAAGAGAGTGCCGCCAAGAGGGGGAAAACTTTTGTTCTTTGAGTGCGCCGCTCATCTTCTTCGCACCGCTTTGTCGTCCACCGTCCACTGCCGGGTCTGTTATCCAGCCCCCCACCGCATTTCATTGGCCCTATTCGCTTCCAACGCCAACTTTAGTTTTCGGCAAGCACGTGATCAGCCTTTCTTCCGGCCGTTGTTATCCGCCTAGTGTGCTCCTATTTTTTTGCTTTCATTTTCCCTGTATTTTTCAGTTTCTATTGTTTTTTCCCTTGTTATTTGTTCCTTATTTTATATTTCCTGTTGTTTTGTTGCTTGTAATAAGGTTCTATTTTCTTGTTGATCTATGAGATATTTGTTTATGGTCCAAACCCTTGGGTTGTGCATAAGATCTATATTCTGGCTTTCGGGTCGAGGAAGAATAGTTTGGGCATGGAGGTTTTCTACTCATAGGTCGAGGAATAAGAGTTACCTATGCATTGAAATGAGTCTGTCTGGAGCAGATATGTTATATCTAAAGATTAGTCATGGATTAGCAGATCTTGTTTGAGATTGTGATGGTTGTATCTTTGACGTCATCTTCGACGTTTGTAACCTCGTAGCTTCGGCTATGATTGCTTCAGAGCTTTTTACTCTGTATTGTAAAAGTTTTATGCTCGTATTATCTTTTGAATGAATGTGACTGGAATGTTTTTCTCTTAAAAAAAATATATTTATCATAACATGAAAAATATTAGAAACGATAGAGATTGCAGTAATAAATTTGAAAATAATTGTAAAATAATTTTACCTTTTATGGGAAGTAAATTAAAGAAGGTATTAAATGTTAATTTAATAATAATTCTAAAAGTTACATTATATTTGAAAATAAAATAGAAATATGAGTCATTATATATACGTATAACATTATTTGGATAAAATGTATTTAAATATATCATTATATTATATTATATTATATTATGATATGCCTGTGTAGTTGTGTTGCCCATGGATGTTGATTGTGGAGGGTCCACTCTGTCGCTGTTGTAACCTTAAATATCTTCTTCCTGCGTACGTAGCGGACGAAGATATTTAAGGGAAAAATAGAAAAATGAGCACATACTCTAAACATTATCATTTCTTAAAATCTAAATATATATTAAGTGCGTTTAGCATTGCGATCTATAGACAAAAAATACAATTTTAAACAAAATCGTAGAAAATGAATTTTTTTGAACTAAATTTGTAAAAAATTGTGATTTGAATATGCAATTTTATTTTGCATTTTCAAATCGTATGTAAGGATTTTTTTTTGAAAACGTACAATTTTAAAGTTTAAACTGTCATTTTAACTACGTTTTTAAAAATCAAGTTTTTGAGTTGCACATTTTAAAATCGTTATTTTTAAATTGTACTTTTTGAATTCGCAAACTCAAACGGACTCTATGAAGGGCAATCCTTGAATTGGGCATTTTCTCAAATTTTATGGGTCAAGAAACTAAATATTGGGTTGATCAAATAATACTTTGCAATAAGTTTTGGATTGATCAAATAATAGTCCAAACTTTGGAGAAATAATGCTATAAGTATTTAGTAGCAACTTAACTCTTTCTTTTTGTTACAAGTACTACAACTTTTATTACAAAATATTTTTATAAATAGGTCCATTTTTTTTTACCAATCATTGCATTCTATTTTACTAATTATAAATTGTCACTTCAATTTATAAATAATTTTAACCTCTTTTTCTTTTTTCTTTCTGTTTAGTTTGTTTGTTTGTTTTTTTTTTTTTTTAATCAAGCAAGGAAAAGGAGGTTATATGATGAAACAAACACAAAAGGTGGGATAGCACCCTAGCTAACAATAACGTCCAAAAGGTAAAAAACAGTATAAATACAAAAACAAATTCTGGATTCAGTCCAAAAGGACCAAACAGTAAGCAATGGTGATTGATAATAATCCTAGAAGAACCATAAACAAATCAGACCTTTTTTGGTCTTTATTCGGGTTGTTGTAATATCTGCTAAAAACACCCAAAAAAAAAAAAGAAAACAGAAAAAAAAAAAATGCTAGAACTCTTTTTTTATGTGGGGACAGATCATAAAGTGGACTTCATCGAATACATTATGTTGGGTTCCACAGAGTCAAAGTTTTGCTCAATGATATGATAAGATGCCATATTAGTCGTCACTCCTTACGTACCCACATATATATATATATATATATATATATATATATATATATTGGACTTGGCTTACCTGCGGTAGAGCAAACTACCGCATATTTGCGGTAGTTTGCTCTACTGCTGAGATTTCTTTTTTAATAACGTAAGTAAAAAGAAAAAAACACCGTCAATCTCACATTTAACTCCCGTCAATTTCTTTTGTTTTTTTCTACCCAAACTCCAAGCCGTCTTCTCTCTTTTCTCACCATACCCAAAATCAAATTTTGCATTGCTCATCGTCTGCTCCTCTGCAGCATTCTTCGGAAGTTTATCTTCAGTAAGAAGACTATGAAAGTGTTTTGAAGCTCCTTGAGGATGAAACATCATTTACAATGCAAATTTTCTTCCTTGGGAGAGTAGAAACCCCAATTCTCTTCTGCAACAAAGCCTCACAAGCTCCTTCTAGAAGAGTTGAATACGAAAATCATGACATCTACTGGATTAAAACCCTCAATTGCAACACCAATTTCCACCCTAGAGAAGATCACCCACAACACATCCAGAGCCTCTTCCATATATATATATTTCTTACTATTTTTTGTTTTTATCCTCAATTCTTAAGACAACCTTTTGTTGACAGATGTGCATGAAACAAATGACGAAAACAAATATGAGGAAAAGAAAAAAGCAAAAAAAAAAGTGACTTAATTGTGTCTCTCTTCTATTTTGTTTTCTTCTTTTTTCATTTTTGGATAGTTTCATATTTTTTTCAGAACTCTAGGATTCCTAGCTAGGGTAATCTATTCCCTGCATATTTTTCTTTAAATCACTCATATGTAGTAGAAAAATCAACATCATCTTAACACGTTATCAATCTAAAATTATGGTTGATTAAGTAGATTATTTTTTTAAAAAAAGAAGAAAAACCCCCTACAATCAAAGACAGAACCAGAAAGTTTGATTGGGGCCAATGTATATGAAGAGAAGGGAAAGTAGAGGAGAGGGGGAGTGGGAGTGGGCCAAAAAAATTTTTGGGCAGGGGAGGGGCTAATGGGCTTAAAATAATATATATATATATATATATATATATATATATATTTATTTTACTACTTAAAATTTTTTTCTAAAGAATTGGGGGGCTAAAATTTTCTTTTGAGCAGGGCCAATGGGCTTTAAATAATTTTTTTTTTTTTTTTTAACTACCTAAAATACCTTTTCTAAGGAATTGGGGAGGGGGGGGAGGAGGAGAGCATGGCCTACCCCGGTCGGGGGGGTCCCCCTAATTCCTTCACTGCCTACAATGGGGCTTGAAAGACTCCCTTTACTCGATAAACAAACATGTCCTCAAATTTTTATTTTAAGTTTCAAAAATTCATACAATTATGTATGTTTTTTTGGGTGTTTGGATAGATTTCGTAACCAAAGAAAAAAAAATAAAACTTTGAGTTTGTTCACATAACCGAATCCGAATCCTAAATTTACACATAAATTTATACCGAAAACAAAACACAAGAACAAATCCATTAATAGAATTTAATGCGAACAAACTCAAAAAAAAAAAAAAAAAAAAAAAGGGGGGCCTACAATGGGACTTGAGAGACAAGATCTTTCGCTCTATAAAATTAAATAGATCCCTTTCCTCGGTCAAAAATACATCTCATTTCGCATAAAAATCCTGCCTTGTTTGGAAGTGAGCTCAACTCAAATTTTTATCTTAAATTTCAAAAATTCATACAATTTTAAATGATGAAATGAGTTGTATGATTGACCTATATATAATTTTATATTCATGCTTCAGTATGATTAGAACCCGACATACAATCACAAATTACTAGCTCTAATTTTATCTCCCTTCATAGAATTTAAAAACATATCCCCTTCTATTTAATGAGCCTAACCTTTTTTTTTACATAGCTAGGCTTAGGTATACTAGCTGTTCTAATCCTAAATACCATCCCCCTTTGGCTTTTTGTGTTATATTTCTAAGGGCCCGCTTAGGAGTGCGATTTTAAAAATTACGTTTTTAAAAATTGTGTTTTTGAAATCGCTACTTTTTAAAATTGCATAGGTATTTGGTAAAACATGTTAAGAAGTATTTATTTTATTTTTTTTTATCAATTTGAGTGTTTGGATAACATTAGCATATAATTGCGGTTTCATGGCCAAATAGGTAAATACTGCGCCAAATATTATTTTAGGCAAAATCGTGATTTTGGTTTAAATTCGTACTTTTTCAAATAAGTACCCCCTAGTCAGCTTATAGAAATCGTGAATTTTTTTACCATTTTAAAATTTACGTTTTTAAAATCGCAATCCCAAACACTCTAAAATTACGATTTGGTTTAAAAACCCAAAAACGCACTCCTTAACGGACCCTAAGTCAATTTTTCATTTTGAGCCGTTTTAATAGAAGACATGTATAATATGCTTTTCTCAAAATCCTATGTTTGGATTATTAAGGTCGTAGTTAACTTAAAAATTGAGTTGAACTCTACTATACCTTCACAGTGTGACAGACTGACAGATGACCTAACGAGGAAAAATGAGGCAACTTTACTTTTTAAAGTGACATATCTTTCATAATATGTGAAAAATACTTTCTTTTTTTAATATCATATGCTTTTCATAAATTTTTTAATAATTTAAAGAATGCATAGCGCTTTTAGACGTAAGAGTTTCAAGCAAAAGGGAAATTTGTCAAAAAAAAACAAAGAATCCACCTGATTTGGTTATATATTGATGTGGTAAGGCCTGGTTATATAAAAAAAAATAAACAAATAAAGTCCCCAAGCAATAGCTTGAATCTTTCCTTGTTTTAAGGAAAATGATCATCTCTATTTTAAATCACTTACATTTTTTTTATTTAGTGCATTTTGAAGGGTAGTGTTGTCCAAAAATTTTAATGACGGTAATGCATTTAATACACTACCCTTAAAAATGTATTAAATAGAAAAAAAAATTTGAGAGAATTTAAAATGAAAAGTTTATCGAGACTACGAAAAGGGTTTGGTCTCATTTATTGACACCACCAAAGACAAAACCGAAAACAAAAAATGAGATCAAAATGAGGCGGGACATAAGGAAGAAACTGATGTGATGAGTGATTCGGTAAAAAAATGTTATTAGAAGGTATCTTCTTGGATATGGCCTGCCCTAGAAACTTAAGAAATGATAATTGAATACATAAAGGTTTGTGGGCTCGAGTATTTGACCCATATTTGAAAAGCTTAGCATGCAGTAGTGGTCCATGAAATGAGTGGATCGGAGCAAAGCTTAGCAATGTACCTCGTAAATTTGAGTTCGTGTTCTGCCAGTTGCACGTGAAAATCGTTTTCATAAAGATCTCTCTCTCTCTCTCTCTCTCTCTCTATATATATATATATATCGACACTGACGACAGACATGTATTAATATGGCGCCTTCTTCCGCCTCTGTAGCTTTCTCAGTGAGACGTAGCCCGCCGGAGTTGGTGGCTCCGGCTGAGAAAACACCTAATGAATTAAAGCGACTGTCGGACATAGATGACCAAGGAGGCCTCCGTTTTCAGCTTCCATTTGTTATGTTTTACTCAAACATTAATGATCCATTATTGATGGTGCAGAAAGAGAAAGACCCTGTGAAGGTCATTAGAGAAGCTTTAGCTAAAGCACTGGTGTTTTACTATCCTTTCGCCGGCAGGCTTAGAGAAGGAGGTAACGGGAAACTTACTGTGGATTGCACCGGAGAAGGTATCTTGTTCGTTGAAGCTGAGGCTGACATCACACTCGAGCAGCTTGGTGACACAATTCAACCGCCATGCCCATATATTGAAGAGCTTCTGCATGATGTTCCTGGCTCTAACGCTATCCTTGGATGCCCTCTGCTACTCATTATAGAACCAAATTCCGTCCACAGATTTAGATAGTTTGCCATGTCAAAGCTAATAAAATTACGATACGTGTCATATTTAAGTCAGTAAATAAAATTTAACTGTAGGATGTTGGAACGAGTGGCTCATATTCTACCATTGGCCCATTAGGTGTAATTAGTTTATATGGGCATGGGAACAAATAAGTTGTGGGAGTATTTTGAGGTTTTCTTTTTTGAGAAAAAATCAATCTGATTTCATTAAAAGTGGTCAAGAGCATAAAAGCTCTTACAATCACAGAACATACAGTTCTACAAGATCATAGCCGAAGCTAAAAAATTATACGTCAAAAATCGAAAACAAAACAGATCTTACAATGAAAAACCAATTTATGACGTCAAACATTCGCTATCCCAACTCGATCTTCAGATTATAGAACAGGTCTACTAACGCAGACTCCTTCCGAGAGCACAGGAAGCCATTTTTCAGGTATAAGCAAAAAACTCACACCCAAACCATTACCTTCTTGACCCGAAAGCCAGCAGCATTATTCATGTCCTCAGCCCAACAGTTAGGACCATAAAATAAAAACAACAAAAAACAAAATCCCCCACAAGCAGCAGTAGAGAAGCACGGCATCGTAGATATCCCTTCGGAAGGCACACCTTAGCTAAAGAAAACGATCAGATCTAAGGTTGAAGAGACTAGATTTGTATCTAGATCTAGATCTACAAACTAGATCTAAAGTAACCTGTCAGAAACGGAGACCGGTCTAGCCTATAGAGAAGACGCCGAGCACTGCTAATATAAAAGGGGAGGAACGAAGATCTAGATCTAGATCTTCCTTCCTCTTGAAGTTCTTCTTAGTGTTGTTTAGATGAAAAGAGGGAGAGCTATTTTTGGGTTTTCTTAAATACTTATAATTACGATTTTCTTATAAATATGTTATATTGTAACCTTAAATGATTGAATAGTAAAATATAGCCGCACTCTCTCTTGTGGATGTAGGCACATTGCCGAACCACATAAATTTGCGTATTGACTCTTTCTTGATCTTTCTTTTCGATTCCATATTATTAATCATTATTGTGCACAATAACAACATAGAGTTTTTTTTTGCATACTATGGGAACCTCTGAGACATTCATTATGATTCTAGATGGAGCTAATTGTAATCAAGTAAACAAAACAAAACGATTAATTTTGCATTTTACCCTTATAAATATCCTACAAAATTGGATGTGATATGATCGGTCTAATAGCTATTGGATTGGCTCTTTTTCTTTTCTTTTCTTTTTTTTTAAATATCCATGTCAATTAAACTTTATTACATCAGTTTTATGAGATATTTGTAGAATATTTGTGTAGCACGTAACATTACTCTTATGTGTTGCTAACATGTTTTTCTTTATTTATATTTGATTGAGTTTTTGGATTTAAGTGTGTTATGTGACATGTGTAGTCCGTGTAGGCATGAATAAGATGGGGATATAGGAAGTTGACTTGTCATATGTGATATGTGGGTTAATTGCCAAATTGGCATACCATTTTTAATTTTTTTTTTTTTTTAAAAAAAAAAGAAAATGCTAATGACCTCTAAAGCATTCCCAATAAAGGAGTCAAATTTTTATACAAGATAGCTCATCAAAACTCATTTTATCTAGTTTAGTTAATGAATTTTTAAAGGTTTTTACATCCGATTAGCTATATTTTTATCTATATCATTTAAATATTATTTTTTTTACTCTTTATTGATTCTATCTTTATTTATTTTCTAAAATTCGTATTTCACTATTTATTTTTTCAATGGTAACTCGTTTAGCACAATAATTTTTCAACGATTATTATTTTTCAAATAATCATTTTTGTAGCTATAATATTTTTGAAACGGTTATATTTTATAATAATTATATTTTTTAAATGTCGTATTTGCCAACGTTAAGTATGAAAACCATATTTTCATAGTAATGTCAATAATATTTATGAAACTTTTTTTTATTAAAAATTGTGAAAGAATATTCTCATAATGATCCCTTTAAAAGTGGGAAAAGTTTTGGAAAAAAGATAAAACAGACGAGAGAAACAATAAAAAATGAAATGGCTCACTTGAAAAGTACTGCTACATGTAGCTTTTTTTCTTTTTTTTTTTGGCTAGTCCAATTGAATATCCACTTTGCATTTTTTTTTGCTAATCCAATGTGAGGGTTTTTTTACAAATCCGATTAGCTATTTTAGATAAAAGTACTATGTGGCTCCTCCATTGGGAATGCTCTAATGGATAAGCGGTTTAAATCCATTTAATTCTCTAAAAAACAATAGATTTAATTTGATCCATTAACATCTGTAACTCCTACACATTTGAATATATATATATATATATATATATATATATATATATATATATATATATATATATATATGCACTGTAATTCTTGTTTGCCTAATTACTTGTCCTCCTACTCATGCATGCAGGTGACCCGTCTGCTATGTGGAGGATTCATCATTGCTATACGACTGAACCACACAATTAGCGATTCTTTTGGGTTGGTAAAGTTCCTCAACATTGTTGCAGAGATGGCAGGTGGTGCATCTGCGCCATCGCAACAGCCTGTGTGGCAAAGAGACATCTTTTGTGCACGTGACCCACCACGGATAACCTGCGTACATCACGAGTACGAGGAGCAAGTGATTGACAACAATAGCTCAACAGCCATATTAATGGAGGACAGCAGCATGATGGTCCATTGGTCTTTCTTTTTCGGTCCCAAAGAGATGAGATCGATACGGATGCATCTTCCATCACACCTTCGGACATCCTCCACCTTTGAGATACTCAGCGCTTGCTTATGGAGATGCCGCACGATTGCCCTTCACTTGGATCAAAATCAGGTTGCATTCAAATATATCACCAAAATTAAAGTTTTTTTTTTTTTTTTTTTCATAAAATAAAAAAGAAGAAGATTTTTCTCTAATTTAAAATTTTTCAACTTTTATATATCCATTTGTGTCATGCATTTTCTCTCACATTGAAAAGTTTTAAGGAATATTTTGTGGTTTATAAATGATTGTTTTTCTCTTATTTTAAAATGACTTTTTGGTACATACATGATAGTGGTGTCACCCGGTGTGCACTCCGGCACACGCCGCATTGACAATGCACTTTACCTGAGTCACACTCTTATTACTTTCGTGTACATTTTTTGACATGTACAATTACTATTCTAACTGTCAAATGTTTTGTTTGGATTTTACATAAATAAATGTTTTAAACTTCTATTTCAACGGTCATAAACCCCTCTTTTTAAGGGTGTACATGCGAATGCGGCTGCGGATATTGCAAATAATCGTATCCGCATCCGTAAAATGCGGATATTACTTTTAGGTAAACTACTCTTTTTAGGGGTGCAGATGCGAATGTGGCTGCGGATATTGCAAATAATCATATCCGCATCCGTAAAATGCGGATATTACTTTTAGATATTTGCATCATGTTTTTATTATCGGCATCCGCACAATGATTGCAGTTATTGAATGTGGTTATTAGCCGCTATCTGCATTTCAAGTGATAGGCCTATTTAGTCTCTTGGCCCTTCTTTAAGTCTCTATTATAACCTATTTTAAACGCTTTTTTAAATTATTTAGGCTGATTTTTAGTGTTGTACGTGGAGTACTTGTCTTAATTTTTTTAAGCCCTAATGTTTTGAAAATATATTTATCTCACATTACTTTTGCCTTCTTTTCCCTAGTGAATGCGTGAATTGTGAAGGAAAAAACATAAAACAATGTAAACATAGCATATACCTAAACCAAAACGACGTCGTTTTGGTAAATTTGTTAAATATAATATAAAAATTTAGTATATATAAAGGGTATGCGGATGCGGTTACTAACTGCATTTGCATACTCTAAAACTGATATCCGCATATGCCGATTGTGAATTTTGCTAACCACATCCGCTTTCGCATGTGCGAATAGCAGATAGTTGCGGATAACGGGTGCCGGCAGTTAATATCCACCCGCATGTACACCCCTAGCTCTTATAAGTCTATAAAAGACTAATTTCATAAATTCGATTTACACACTTTTTTTCTCGTCTTCTTCTCTATATATTGTTACACATTTTCTTATTCAGAATAGTGTTCAGGTTGTTCGTCTATCATGCATGATCAATGCACGTGGTAAACAAGGGCTACAAGTGCCCGATGGATATTATGGCAATGCATTTGCTTTCCCAACTGCAGTTACAAAGGCAGGATTACTCTGCCAAAATCCATTAGGATATACATTGGAGATAGTGAAAAAGATCAAGTCAGAAATGAGTGAAGAGTACATCAGATCAGTGGCGAATCTCATGGTGATCAAAGGACGTCCACGACACACAACAGTCGGGAACTATCTTGTTGCTGACACAACACGTGTTGACTTCGAAGGGGTTGATTTCGGGTGGGGGAAGCCAGTTTATGGAGGTCCAACTGGGGCCATACCATTGGTTAGCTTCTTTGCAAGGTTCAGAAATAGCAAAGGTGAGGATGGGATTGTAGTGCCAATATGGTTGCCATTGCCTGTAATGGAAAGATTTCAGCAAGAGTTGCTGAAGATAACTCATCAGGAGCCTGTTAATCAATCCCATGGAGTAATGCAAAAAAGAAATTTGTCCTTGCTCCGAAGCAAATGTTGATGGAGAAAGTCCTTTTTATTAGCTTTAGATTACTACTAATTATTTCAAGTGATTTAGTGTTATGCTAATGTATTATGTAGGATTATGTCAATCGACAATTATCTATTTTAGTTAAGAGTTTGAGTCTGTAGCATTACGGTACAGTATTTTATGGTAGTAAGTCTCTGTTGTCTTACTTTATTAAAAGTTGGAATTATACTTTATCTCATAATAAGGTTCAAATTTTATATATCTTTAAGTGATTGTAGGAGTTTTATCTCCAAGTTAGAGTCAGAGTTTATCTTCAAGCTTTTTACTTTGTTTCATGTAGTCATGTAGTTCCCTATTTAAAGGGTGATCAATTAATAAAGAGTAAGCAGAATTAATTCAAAATCTTGTGTTTGAAAAAAAAATTTAAGTTCCCTTAAAAATCTAACAGGTTTAGGTTCTCTCAAAACCTAACATGTATTCCCATTATGTGTTTGCAAAATCATTCACATAACATATCGTGATGGTTTAAGAAGAGCATGCATCATTTGATCAATTATGATAGAATTGGATGTAATGGCGGAGCCCTGAATCTATCTTAGTAGGGATGGAACTAAACTAATAAAATGTAATGATAATAATTTTAGAACTCGTTTCCAAAACTCCAATTAGTTGGATGTTGTTCTAATTATAATTAAAATATAATACATGTTTATTCTCTGATTATTATTATTGAACAATGAGCATATATATATATGTGTAAGAATATGATACTCTGTCAAAATAATAATGATACTCCATTGTAATGTGATCTAGCTGATGACAACCTCGACCATCAACATATAAAATATTTTGCAGTTAATTAAGCATTTAGAAGTGAGAAGGACATCGCCAATGGGTAACACTAGAAAATTTTGTGCCAATATATTACACACAAAATGGTGAGACTCCTTTAAACCCTTGATAGCATAAAAAATAAAAATAAAATAAAATAAAATAAAAAAACAAAGGGAGGCCCGAACCAAGTATTAAAGGTACAGGCCCTTCCGAAGGATCACATAAAGAAAATGGATACCACGGCCCTTCTTATGGGCCTTGCCATGGGCTCTTTCAATGAAAAGTTAGGGCTTAAAATATATATACGCCGGGGCCAGGCTAACAACATCTTAATTATTACTCATTACAAAAATTATAGATTATGTACACTACCATTATTTGCGTATAACTTTCCTGAAAATATATTTATTAGCAAATTTTTAGGTAATGGAAATATTTTATATTGTATTATGTAAACTTTGTTTATAAACAGATCTAAATAAATGAAAAGAGAATAAAAAAATAAAAAAGAAAAAGAAAAGATATTCTTAAAACTTTTTCAAAATTTATGGTAAATGTGGAAAAATATTATAGAATCCCATAATTAAAGACGTTGAGTTGATTGCTCAAATATAAAAATTAGTAATAAAATCACACAATGATAATTGATGATGTAAGTTGACTGCACACCAAGTTCTTTGATCAAAGAGCACCTATAATATAAAGATAGAAGAAAAATCAAAGTGACCTGGTATCGCAGGTAATCCAACGGGCTAGGAGTTACTCTGATGCCTAAGTAAGTAAATGATCTTATTTGATGCCTAAGTAAGTAAACCCTTCTCTCTCTCTCTCTCTCTCTCTCTCTGGAGAAGGATCCTCTCCATTTCAAATGAAATGGAGGGGATCCATTTAATTAAAACAAAATGACATTTTTATTCAAAATTTGTCCAAAATATTTGTTTTAGACAAAAATACCCTCTTATTTTAACTAAATGGATCCCCTCCATTTCAAATGAAATGGAGAGGATCCAGGTCTTCTCACTCTATTTTGTAAAGAGAGAAGCTCTGGTTTTTCCAGTTGTCTCCCCAGTGAGACTCTCCATCGCCTTGTGCGGCTTTTCTGAGGAGGAGGGAAAGGCCTTGTCCTTTCCTTCCTCCCTTGCCCCCTACCCCTTTTTTTTTTTTTTCCCCATGTTTTCTTGCTGTTTTCGGTTCTTTTTCTTGCATCGCCGTCCTTTGTGCCACTGTCTTTCAACCTTGCTTTTCGTCGTCCACGACTACTCTAGTATCCATCTTTCAACCTTGCTTTCCGCCATCCACGACTACTCTAGTATCCATCTTTCAACCTCGCCTTCCACAGTCCACGAACACTCCAGTACTACTGCGCCAGCTACCTTTTGCCACCCATGCCTCCCTCCGAGTTGTCGTTCGGGTTATAGATTTGGTTTCTTCAAAACCCGATATACTCTCCCATGTCGACCTCGCCACCAAACACGCCTCCCCACCTCCTTCCATGGCTTCCTAGCTTCTCGATGCCACTAGCTGCTCTTTGATCAACCACCCACACATCAACACGTGGTGTACACTCGCTGGCACGTGCATCTCACGCGCCCACCAGAATTCTACATCTGCCTCTCCTCTGGCTGTGTTGCTGCTCTGAGTGGTTGTATTTTTGTTGTAGTTTTTTATTTTATTTTATTTTATGTTTTTCTGTATTTTTTGTTTCTGTTGTGTTTTGCTTTATTTTCTATTTCTTGTGGGTTGTTGTTTCCCTTATCTGAAGTAGCTTGATCTTGTGGAGGAAACTTTTGTTGTCGGTGTTCATCCTTCAACAACTCCTATCCGGTTTTCTACAGTATTGTTCTTGCAACTACCTCTTAACAGAGGTAGTTGTCTTCACTGTGTGGGACTCTTAACTGAGTCCTCTTGCCATTTGTAAACTGCCTTGTGCGGCCCTTAGAAAGGTCCGACTTGTTTATGGTTCATTTGGATCATGAATGAAACAATTGCCTATACTTTGTTATTATTTCTGACTATGTACTGTATTTTATTGTTTGGATTTATTGTAGGGGTGCCCACCCCTTTGTTATTGTTCGATCCCATGTAACCCACTTTCTCTTATTTGATTTTTTTTTTTTTTTTTTTTAAAAAAAAAATTGATAAGGAAAGCAAATGCAAAGGTTAAAGTGTTGCGCTAGAATAATGAGCGTCCTTGTAAATAACCCAACCGCTTCTCTTTTAAGGAGTGTTTCTCGTGCATAATCGGTTGAGGATGAGGCTTAAGGGGTAACCGAACCTAATGGGCGTCCTTGTAAATGCCCCGTGTTTATTTAAGTTGAACCAGGGCCCGCGAACCTAATTGAGTTAGGTCGGGTCGGCCTAGATTAAGTAGAGTGGATAATGTCCAACAAACTTGTAGGCTTCATTGCCACTGGGCCTGGCTTGAAGTTGTACCAAATTAAGATTGGCCAGTTGAAACCACTAGGATCGGAGTGAGGCCCACTTCCAAGATGTTTCTATTTGATTACACCCCATATATATATATATATATATACAAATGGGAAACCTATATTCTGCCAACCCCATAAACAAAAAACACCCAAGATCAGCCTAGGTACCCCAAATCTAGAGGCACAAGTCCCTTGGAAAAGGGGAAACAAAGGAGAGCCACAGAATGGTAGCTGTTGTTTCCAACCTTCTATTCCCTTGCTTACAAACGCCACGACAAACAAGTTGTACTGCACTCTAGCTATAATTGTGATGCCCCTCCCCTCCCCCCCACAGTACTCCTCATCCCATGCACAAAGATATAACGAAATGGGGACAAAGGTTGGTGGTGGTGCGTGGGGGCATCCGCATGCATGCATGGACAAGTGTTTCCCACTTTTCTAAGCTTTCATTTTGATCAAGAGGAGCCAGCCGCGAAGGTGCGGATTTCAAATGGAGACAAAACGGGCACAGAGAGGCTCCTACCGCCAATGATGGGAACTTAACATCATGACACGACAACCGACAGCACCCCCACCCTCCGGCGCCTTTCTTGGCCCATCAAACCTCGAACGAGGCTCTTCCTCATGCCATATAATAAATAATATTATAAATTTATAATAATATTAATAGGTTTCTGATAATTATTATGAACACCATGTACTGTTTCAAATCCCAATAATATGCTTTGTCCAATCTTTTTCATTCTCCAAAACAAGGATAATCTTATATTCTCATCTAGTCATCTTGTTTTTAGTGAGTAATTTTATTCACTGAAGATTAAATTCACCCGTGAATCAAAATCTATATACAATAGATTAGGATTAATATAGCTACAGTCAGTTGGACCGACTGGCATAGGTTGAACTTTTTTTTATTTTAATATGGAACTTAATTAGTATGAGTTAGGGCTTGCAATATTTTGCAAGATTTGTGAACTTGATACGAATCCAATACGAAATTGACGATTTAAAGTTGACGGGTCTAACCAGTTTATCTAAATAGGCCGAGTTAGGTTAACCTATAGTTTTGTATTCACGAATCACGACTTAAACTATCTTGACAAACAACATTTAAGAATGACAATTTTTTTAGATAATTTGCAAATTCGATATGAACCCAACATAAAATTTGCGGGTTATAATTAAAAAGTTAAATTATTACCCTCCGTGTATTAGCTCTTCTACAGTGTACTGATCATGACATGAACACCAGATTCATATACAGTATTCTTTGTACGCATTCGTAGTTTAAAACATAAAATAGAATCTAGCATTAATGTAGCTGGAATAAAGACACTTTAATAGAGGTCCCCAATCTACATTTAGACCTGCATAGTGTAAATTTGTACCAAATTTAAATCTTCAATTTCCAATAAGAACAACAGCTCTTTGCCTATCTTCCATTTTCACCTAACTTTACTGCAACACCGACTTCTTTTAAAACTCCCTGCTCATTGTGCTCAAGTCCCCTTCTGAGCTTCAGCAGTTGTATTTGACATTTGACACACTGGCATGTCTTCTATGCGCAGGACTTTATGAGACTTAAATGGTAATACCTAACCTTGACTAAAATTTCCATTTTTACGTTATATTGAAAATAAATTTTAAATATATAAAAGAGAAAATAAAAATACAAATTTTTAATCACTTCCTGAGTTTCTATTTTTATCTTTTACTTCCTTCAATTCATACGTCATCAGATGCTAGAAGCCTGTAAGTGGAAGCAATAAGATATATGTCTCACTCACAATATATATATATATATATATATATAGAGGTCCATTTCACGTACGTGGAACTCTTTTCTTTGTAACGTGTACTTAAATACTGCATTATCCATAAATAAAATATGATTCAATTATTCTATCAAACCTCTTGCTCTTCTTTGTAAACCCATTTGGATTTATCAGGAATTTCAAATCTGGATTTAGACCTAAAAAATATCTGATTTTGGTAGTTTTTTGCCCCACTTTCTCTTCTATCACTGTACAACTACCTTTTAGCTTCATTGGAGTTAAGTTAAAATAGGCTTCGTTCATTGATACCCACCATGGGCCGTTACAACTTGCTTTGTTGACGCATTCTTGATTGTCTTTTTTCGACTTCGAGAATACTCTCTAGAGTTTTTTTTTTTTTTTGAATAAAGGACTCATCTCATTCAAAAAATTATCTGGGGAAATACAACATCTAGAGCATAAAGCTCTAAATACCAAGAGCTAAAAAGCTCTAAACAATAAGAGCAGATTGCTCTAAAGCAACTATATCATGAACAACCTCCGGGACTTCTTCCATCCAAATTTTATCAACCCCCGTAATTTCAGCTGCCCTTGCCAATCCATGAGCTGCTTCGTTTGCGGCACGGCGTACATGTTCCGTTCTCCAGCTCCTAAAACCCGGCAAAATAGCATGGATATCTTCAATAATTTGGCCAAAATTACACCAACTTGCCCCTTCTCTAATTGCTTGGACCACTGATTTGGAATCACCTTCCAACATAATATTGTGGAGGCCCAAATCTCGACAAAATTCCACGGCGCAAAGAGCCCCCATCGCCTCCGCCACTGTAGGGTCCGGACGTCCTTCGAAGGCAAAACATGCGGCTGCACACACTTGGCCCATGTAGTCCCGAACGATGATGCCCACACCATACCGCCTGGAAACTGGTTTCACCGACACATCCCAGTTGGCCTTGTATGTGTCAAAAGCTGGCGCTGTCCACCGCAGGAGAGGAGCAGGCTCGTTGGGTGCTGTCTCGGCTTGGTCCTCCTGCTGCTCAACAGATTTTTCCCATAGCTGCCATTGTGTCTCTGCCTCTTGTGCCAACGCCTTTGGGTGCTTGAAAAGCCCACCATGTATGACTTCATTTCTTCTCTTCCATATATCCCGAGCAGTACAAGCAAATATTCCCATCTCTTCCGTGGTGCACCTGCAAGACAAAAACTCAAAGATTTCCAAAAAATCGTCCTCCATACAAGCACATTTCTGCAGTGACCTGCGGCTGGTGCTCCATACGTCCTGCGCTGCTGGGCAGACCCAAAGTGCATGGGAAACTGTCTCACTTGCTCTAGTGCAAAATATACACGTAGCATCCTCCAACACCCTTCTAGCTTTAAGGTTTACTTTTGTGGGGAGAATATTATTACATGCCCTCCATATGAACATCTTCGTAGCATTAGGCACCCTCAAATCCCATATAGTCTTCCAAATATTTTTGAGCCTCGATTGATTTGAGCCTCCACCACAATTTTCTGTCTTTCTATCAAGCTCCAAATAGTATGCACTTCTCACCGAAAATTCTCCAGAGCTTGTGAACTTCCAAATTAATCTGTCATGCTTGTTATATCTACTCAGTGGCAGTCCACAAATTAATTCCGCTTCTTCTTCCCAAAATATTTCCTTGATCAGAGGAATATTCCACCTTGAAGATGACGGTTCAATCAATTCACACACCTTTGCTTCTCTTGAGAGGATTCGGCAAGGAGATTGAATAGAATAAGACGATGGAGTTGGAATCCATTTGTCTCCCCAAATTGACACTGATTCTCCATTCCCAATACGCCAAATTAAGCCTGCGAAAAATAAATCCTTAGCCGCAAGTATGCTTCTCCAAGCCAAGGACGGTCTACTTCCCACTTTGGCCTCCTTAAGGGTACCATGTGGGAAATACTTGGCCTTTAGAATTTTGGAAGCCAAGCTGTCTGGCTGAGTTATTAATCTCCACAATTGTTTTGCAAGAAGCGCCTTGTTGAAAGCCTGGAGGTCACGGAAGCCTAACCCCCCTTGTGACTTAGCCCGACCCATTTTTTCCCAACTCATCCAATGTATTTTCTTCTCATTCTCCTTATTCCCCCACCAAAATTTCTGCATAATGCCATTGATCTCTTTACATAAGGCTTTTGGGAGCAAAAAGATGCTCATGCTATACGTGGGAATAGCTTGAACTACGGCTTTTAATAAGATCTCTTTTCCAGCTTGTGAGAGGAGCTTCACCTTCCAATCCGTAACCCGTCGCCTGACTCTCTCTGAGATGCTCTGAAATTCTCTAATTCGAGACTTTCCCACTAAAGCTGGAAGTCCCAGATATGTGTCATACCGTTGGGTGACTGGCACCCCTGCCAATCGAATAATAAGATCTTTAACCTCCCTTCGTGGAATACTCTCTAGAGTTATGGCTAGATCGTGGTCAAAATTGAATATTCTTTTTCGTCTTTTTTTTTTTTTTTTGGATTATGTTATTTTCTGTTTTTATAACTATGCTATTCGTTTGTACTTGTTTTTACTCATCTAAAAAAAAAAAACCAACCAAAAACAAAACAAACAAACAAAGGAGGTGAGAGATATAAACCATATTCAAAAAGAGTAACAAATTACCCCTAAAACTTTTCACCCATTAATTACTACCAAATTAGGGACCCATGTTCATGTGTCTCTAGCCATGACCGAAGAGACCGGCCATGACCACGGGTCCAACCGTCCAAGGAGGTATCCTTGAAGGTGGAGAATGCAATCTCAACACATAGAGTAATTTTAAGAGGCTTATTTGTGTTCTATTAAGAATGATGTGACTATAAAAATTATCATTGAGCTTGTGATTGATTATTATTGAATTTTGATTAAATGATAATTTTAATAGCCACTTCATTCTTAGTAGGACACAAGTAGGCTTTCTAGAATTACTCTAACTTACACATGCATTGATTAAAGTGTCGTTTGAACCCTATTTGACAGCCGCTATGCAAAATTTGTGGAACCCTAGATCCTATTCAAACACGACTCAATCCCCACTCGAAAAAGACTACGACAAGTTGTTTTAAACTTAACTGACTTAGTCTAAAAACTTAAGTTTCCTCTCCATCTATATAAGCCTTATATGCATGACTTTTATAGGACATGTGATGCTATATTTTAGTGTTATTGGAAAGTAATAGCTTTTGTTAGTTTAGGTTTTGGCACATTCGGTTTGCATGTACGTTGTTGAAAATGAGCACCTCAACATGTTTCAGGAAGCAGATTCTAGAGGCATGTCTGGACCGCCAGAAGCCGGGTCTGGACACAAAAGCCAACAAGTTTGTTTTGAAGAGTAGGTTCGGACCGCCAGAAGCTGGGTCCGGACCTGATTTCTAGAAAATTGTTATTTGATAAGGAGGTCCGGACCACCAGAAGCTGGGTCCGGACCCCATTTCCAAAAAGCCCTTATTTTATGAGATGTTCGGACACAAGAGTTGGAGGTCTGGACATCACTAGGTTACGCATATGTAACCCTAGCCATGTCCGGACCCCAGATTAGCCCTGTCCGGACATGGCTGCTGATGGATTGTTTATTCTCTCTTTAAACACTTTATTTTGCTTAGAAAAAGTACGTATTTCAGAGAGCAAAATTAGAGAGCTTAAAAAGAGAGATATTGTTTTAATTTTTATTGGTGAAGAGAAAATACGTGAAGCCAATCGGAGTTCCGGTGAAAGGAAATCTTTTAGAAGAATTGTACCAGATGTTCTGAAAATGGCTACTGACGTAGAAGTCAAGTAGGTCACTTGTCGTGTGCAAGGAAGAGTCAAAAGTTTTGTAATTCTTCTTGTATTCCTTATTTTTCTTATAATAGATTGATTTTCTGGGTTTGGCTGCTTTGGAGAAGTTTTACATTTAGAGAGTTCTCTAAATGGTTTTCTCTTCGTAACTAAATATCTGTGTTCTTGATTGCTTATTTCATATCAGTATTTGGTTGATCTTTTAACTGCTAGGTTAGATCTTTTTCTGTTCAATATTTGTGAAACACCTAGACATTTGGATAGGTGTTGTTTGGAGTCGTTTAAGAATTTTCAGCTTTGTTATTGAGCCTAAATAGTTTCCAACCTTTCCATTAATTGTTTCATCATCATCATTTAAATCATAGAAAAATCTTCAACTACTAGAATTTTGGATTGTACCGGACAAGGTTTATTTGTGAAGATGATTCTTATTGAACTTGAGCTAGATAGTGAAAGATGAAGGAGTCGTTTGTTGAGATTACATATTAAGTTTTGTGAGTTGCAAACGTTTTGTAAGTAAAATCAATGAGTAGTAACACAAATCTTCTATGGTATAGTAGATTAATGATTATACTTTTGAAGAGTTATACAAAAGGGTTCCACTTTTTTACCAAAATATTTGTTTTATGCTTGTTTTAATTTTGGTAATTTTATGTTTAGTAGTTGGATTAATACTTGTTCAATTTGTTGAAGATTGCGTCGTTAACAACTTGGATCTAAATCAAATTTTTCGGTGTTGATTTAAGAGACTGCTCTTCTTATCCATATCAAGTTTGATTGATTTGAACGTTTGAGATGTTATCCATTAATGGTGTTGTGCTTGGTAGGAGGGGTTTTATGTAAAATTTAAAGGAAAAAAAATGCAAAATCAGTCAATGTAGATTAATTATTCTGATAGCGTGAAAGACTAATAAAATTGTGATACTTATTATATTTAAGTCAGTATCACATTAACAGAATTTGTTAAATTAGTGGATATAATTTGACTGTAGAAACTAATTTTTTTTTTTTTTTGGCATACCTTAAGAATTTTTAAGTTCATTTTGATATTACGTGAAGCTAATTGTAAATCAGGTAAACCGTTAGGACTAATGTTGTATTTTTTTTTCCAAATTTTAATAATGGTACGGATTTTGAAGTTTCATAAAGCATCTTTGGATTTTGGAGCTCATTTTATGGTGATAAACTTTTGGTGGGCATGAGTGGCTATGGGCCATGGCTGTGATTTTGTCGCCAAGTAGGGCTGTAGCCTGTTGGGACCATTGGTGGTGGGGTAGTAGCTTTTTGGATGGTTCGATTTAGTTTTAGGTTTTTTTTTTTTTTTTTTTTTTTTTTTTACAGTTCTGAATTAACTTTGCTTTGATTAGAGGAAGAGAATGGAGAAAAAAAAAAAGAAATTTATAGTTTACAATTTTTGGAATGACTCGTGTACTTAATATAAATTCAATACGAAATTAAATAGTTAGGGTTGAATAGTCTGGCCCGTTAAATTAAATTGATCGGGTTATGATTGATCAACATAGTCTTATATTCATGCCTTAATACGATCCAAACTCAATGCGGTGGCACACGATATAATGATTGGCAATTTTTGATATGTTCAGTGTGAATCTGGCCGACACACGAATCCAACACAAAATTAAAGGGTTAGAGCTGAGTAGTTTGACCTATTTAATTAAATTGGTCGAATTATAATTGATCTAATATAATCTTACGATCCAAACTCAATGCGACGGAGCACGATATAATGATTGGCAATTTTTGATATGTTCAGCGTGAATCTGGCCGACACACGAATCCAATACAAAATTAAAAGGTTAGAGCTGAGTAGTTTAACCTATTTAATTAAATTGATCGAATTATAATTGATCTAATATAATCTTATACTAAAATTTTAGTTATATTTTAAATAAAGTCTAGCCTTTATTTTAATTCTTTTCATGGACACACTATAGCCTTTATTTTAATTCTTTTCATGGACACACTACACATTCTTACATCTATATATTTACATATACAGCATGTATCATTGACTTCAGATTCAGGCGGTATGCGAATGATATAACTAATAAAAATGTCCTTTTTTTCTTTTTTTCTTTCTTTCTTTCTTTTTTTATATATCTACATATTTTATTTTCTATAAAATTGTTAATACATTCTATGACATTTGGATTGAAAAGACAAAAAAAAGCTCAGTTAAATTTTGAATGGAATGAGAAGAGTACTTTATCCGTTTTTTTTTTTTTTTTTTTGTTAAAAAGTACTTTCACGTGACATAAAAATAAAAATAATTTTGTGATTTTTGTGTTTTAAATTATTTATTAATATTTTTATCCTTGTTTTTTTGGTAGAATGAATAAATAAAAAAGAGAATGTGTTAGCAAACGAACCCAAATTATCATTGTCTTTCATGGTTTTGGAATTATAGGGGCTTGTTTAGGCCTTTGAGATTAAGGATTCCATTGGACCCCTAATTTCCATTAAGGGTGCGCTCGTACGTAGTTCATAGGTGAACCGTGAACGGATTAGGTGCTTACATGTATTCTTCCTAAAATATCATTAGGATTGTCACTCCTAAATTCAAGTGTTCATTTTTTATAATGACAGTAAAAATTACTATTAAATAAAATAACAAATATATATATAACACTTAAAAGTGTACACTATATACTATGCTTAACATTTTTCAAATTTCATATATGTGTTTGGGGAGACATGGCTCAAGATCCAATGTGTTGTGCTTTATGTTTGTAAAACTAAAATGGATGAAAAGTGGGACGGCGAAAGTCAATTTAAACAATTTCCTCCTTAAAGGCTGCCAATAGAACATTTGAAAATTGATGACAGTGCTAAAGAAGTCATGCTTAAGCACATGGACATGTAGCCCACAATTCTTTTTAAATATTGCAATCCCTACTATCACTATATTTGTATATTTCTTCATTTCTTCTGATTTTATCAAGGGTTTGTTTGTTTGTCAAAGCCTTTTCTTTTTGGTATTAAAAAAAAAAAAAAAAGTAAAAAAATTTATTTTGTAATGATTTTTTTTTATTTGACTAGTAATAAAAAGTCGATGATGCGATATAAAAAGTAAAAAAAATTAAAATGTTTTGATGTTGATTTTTTTAGAAATACTGTGCATCAAGAGTAATAAAGGGAAGAAAAACAATCCTTTTGGGTAGCATGTATCTTAACATATATCACATCAAATATTAACATTGAATTTTGTTTTCTAAAGATTTTAAGGATTCAATTAAAACCATCAATGATCTAGAACTAACAATCTTTTTATGTCCCATAATCTCATGGCTTATTTGTTTTGTTGTTTTCAAAACAAAAAATTAAAATTAAAAATAAATATACTTCTAAAAATGCATTAAAAACATACATATTTTATAAATAAACAATTCTACGTATTATAGCTCATCTCGACAAACTCATACTATAATGTTTATTGGTCCTTAAAATGAATCTCAATTTTATTTTAATTAATAAATATTTAACCTTTCTCTTATTTATTTATTTATTTTTGTATTCTTACACAAATTTTTTGAAATTGGTGCTTTGGGATTCGGCTTACATGCTGTTATTTATATTTTTATTTATTTTTTGACATGTCCGCATAAGAGGGGAAGATGAATTCGAACTAGTGACATTCATTTTATAAAGCATGGTCCCAGTTGATTGAGCTAAATCTTGAAAAATACAAATTTAATTAACGGTTAAGATTGAATTTTAAAATTGACTTATTTTTTAAAATTTTTAATAGAAGAAAAAAAAAGAAAAATATTTTAAAAAATTTAATTTTAACCTTCGATTAAGCATAATTAAAATGTAAGCCAAATCGGGTACGATTGATAGTGATTTTTGAAATGAGATGAGAAATCGGTGCTTTTATAGTGATTTTTGAAATAAGAATCGGCGCTGCCGCTGCCGCTGCCTACCATTTTAGTGGGCCCAAACCCACATCAGACAGAAAGAAAAAGAGCCCTCTCAAATCTCGACCGTCAATCCCTCAACATCACCCGCAGAAACTACAAAACGCACGTGTACGAACAGTCCTGATGCGTTTAGAAAGAAGGACCCAAATATCCAACGGCCGAGATGCAGTTGGGTCCGGATACTGGAGAGGAGCCTCCCCCAAGCTCTCTCATATCCATTCTCTCTCTCTCTCTCTCTCTCTCTCTCCCTCCTTAAATGCATTCCTCTGCACTCTTCTCTCACCAACTCCATTGCCTTCTTTCTCTCAGAGGGTCTGTTTGAAATCAATAGCTTTTACATTGCATATTCAAGTTCATGGGAAAACATTCACTCGAAAAATTGCAGCTCTGAAGAAGAAATGCCTTGGCTTCTGAGGATTCTGCTCCCCTTCACTAAGGTCTGTTCCCATTTCCCATTTGTTCTTCTTTTTCCCATTTCCTTTGATGAATGTTTGTTTGGGTATTTTTCCTTTTATTAGTTTCTTCAATCTCTTATATCTGATACTAAAATCTTCAAATAACTGAATTAAAGTTTATCATAAATGTGTATTGGTGATGGTTTAGCAGAGAAAACTGTAATTTCTCTTTGTTTTTGTTTTCAAAAACCAAAATCAGTGCTTTTTTTTTTCTTTGTGAGAAAAAAAAATGTTTTGAAAATGCTAATCTGCAAAGCGTTCGGGAGAGTGTGGTCGGATCTCTGTCCTTTGCGCTGATACTTTTTGGTTGGATCAAAATAATCCTCCTTTTTCTTGAACTTTACCTGCAACTTTTCGTACGCTATTGTTTGATATCAAAGACAGAATCTAAATTATATTCTTACTGACAAATGGTAAAAAACTTTTTCTAATTTCTTTAGATTTGACCGTCGGTCCAAAAAGCTTACACAATCATTTTTTTCACTATTTTTTTTTATTATTCATTAATGAAACACTTTCTAATTATTTGCTTTTGTTCCACAATGATATCAAGCAAAAGATACTGAGCTTCAAGTCGTCTTTTTGCTCTTGGCTCCACATTGAGGTTCAACTAGACACTCTGATTCTCCGAAGAAAAAAAAAAAAAAAAAAAAAAATTTAAATGACTTAATTGGGCTTTTTTTAAAATAAGTATTGAGTAGGCTAGTTGTAATTCAAGTGCTTGGTAGAAATCAACTTGAAATAGAAGGGTTCCCAACAAGTTTTGTACTTCATTTACGTGGGACACTTAGGACCGTAACATGCCATCATGAACCGTAGTTGACATTGTTGGCACTAACCCAATAGGTTTTTTGTTTTTTTATTTTTTATTTTATTTTCATTTTACTCATTTATTAGTCTTCAATAACTTAACATATGCCTATATATATAGTAAGAAGACATTTTCATCAAGCCTATAGGTTGTCTCCTTCGAGATTTGCCACAAAATTGCAACTCATTCAATCTCGTTTCGTCTGGTCTTATACTCGGCATGATGACGACTTTGATATCAAATGATACATATTTTAAGTAGAATTCACTCTTGAAAAACCTGCTTGCAAGGGTCCATGTAGTTTGTAAAAAAAAAAACAGACATTATGGTTCATGTGGTCCGAGCATTTATTTTATCTGAAAGAAAAATTCAAATTATAGTCTTGATGGAACATCTCTCATGTTGTTGAGAATATATATTTTTTTAATAAAATAACATAATTACTGTAAGTATATAATGGTTCTTAATTGATGTAGGGCGTGGAGCACAGCTGTGGGATTGTCTGCTAAATCATGTTCTAAAAGTTAAGTGTTATTTTTCCAATCCAAAAGACAGACAAAGACAAGAAGGTGTTAAAAAATAAGAGCTAAGATGATGGGGATGAGGAGAAGGCTTGCTTGCTGCACCCGAGACAGAGAGATTAGCATCGACTTTGATGAGCAAGAGAGTAAGGCATCTCTCATTTTTTTCCTACTCACTTGGCCCCCTCTCTTCCTCACTGTTATAATTTCTTGGTAATATTAAAACAAGAAGAAATAGTTTGTTAGTGTTAACAAATATTAATTAAATTGAATCTTCCGTGATTTATGCTTCTTAGTCTCACGTGAGTCATAGCTGATAAACTAATTTAGCAGTCTTATCTTGACCATCCGGTGCTTTTAGTTGGATAACGAACCTACCACATGGGGTGACTGTTGGAAAAGAAATATAAATACAGGGGCTTTAGACTTTGTCAGATGGGTGGTGGTGCTGCTCAAATATAAAAGTTGAAATATCATTTCCCATTTCAATTTGTTTGTTCTTTTGAATAAAGAACGAAGATGGATTTGGTGAATTGAAGGGCTGAGTTTGAGGCTCATAAAAGTGGGGATTGGGAGATGTGTAAGAGAGCCCATCAATCCTTCTTAGCGTGACAGCCATGGCCCCATGACTGCCATGCATCTATGGTGCCTCTGTTCAATTTCTGAACAGAATATTAATGGTGGTGTACCATTACAATAGATTTCAAAAATTTTCCTGAAAATCATCTTCGAGTTAAAACACCAAAACATTCAACATAAAAGGCCTAGTCTCCCAAGCTACTTAAAATTTAATTTTAACATATTTTGAAATTTAGTATGACAACCAAAAGATTTTTCAATCTTATGTGTAAAACACCAGAAATTTTAAATTTGGTCTTTAAAAACCCATTTTATGTTTTTTTTTTTGACATGCCAATAACATTGGGTAAAAAATTAAGCGATAAAGACACAATTTTAAAATGTAAACCAAAATAGAAAAGTATGCAGTTTTGGAAATTGTGGATTTATAAGGTATCTAATCCTTCAAGGTCTTTTTATTTTTTTACCTGAGCCTAATTCTTTATGGTCTATTTTTTTTTAACAAGCAATCCTTTGTGATCTATTTTGTATGGAATAATACTACTCATTACATTTATTTATTACACTTATTTTATATTGATGGACATAATGTGCTTTAGGTGATTTTTTATGCTAATCATTTAAAAAAATTACTTAAAATTTGTCACATCAAACAATATAAAATGAATGTGATAAATAAATATGAAGAGTAGCATTACTCTTTTGAATGTGGCTATGTGCAACCCATTAGATGGGGTTATTCTATTCCATAATTTGACCATATTGACTAAAACAATAAATCATATGAGATGATGACACATCATTTAATAACTAAATTTTAATTTTTGAAATTTTTTTTGAAAACCTAGCTCTCCTGTAAATGTAATGTTCTGCTTCAACACAAATTCTAAGCCCTTTTTAACTCCATCCGCCACATGTGATTGTGATTGATTTTTCAAAGTGTATGGGACAGAGTCCGCAGAAATTGCGTAGCTCGCACAATTTATTTTGATTGACATTTGTGGGCCCTTATTCCCCACTAAATGAGACAATGAAGTAACAGGGTGGGGACACAAAGTCAGTGTTTAATTCAACTTTTTTTTTTTTTTTTTTCTTCTTGGAAAGTTAATTTAACTTATTATTTTATCAGCTCCACTGTGTGGATTCCCTCCTAAGGTTCATTCCTTTCCATTTAGTGTCGTTCCTATGTCTATGTGTTGCGACTTGTTGTCTTGTGCTTTTCTATATTTGTAATGGAAGTGCAACCACGTTCTAAAGATGAAGCTTCAAGACCTTTTTCTGTAGTTTCTTGGAAAGTTCCCTCTTGCTCTGGTCCAATCTGCATGGCCATGGAAGCATATGCTTTCTATTCACCTATTTATTCTAACTAAATTGTTATGTGCTTCTACCAAAATAGAGAGAAAAACTAAAAAAAGAAAGGAAACCAAAGTTTTTTTTTTTTTTTTTTGGCGAAAACATCCTTAATTTTGGAGCTATTAGCCAGGTCTCAAACTTTCGATCCACTCGACATGTATTAAAAAAAAAAAAAAAAAATTTGGTCCAAGTATTGGGATTATTAACACATAATCCAAGTGTTACTAGATGGAAGTCGATGGTTTTATAGTTCGATACCTTATTGTAAAAATGAGGAAAAGGAAAACTAACTTAGATATTATTGGAATTGAGATTATCACTCCATAATCGTTGTTGAACCAACAGCTAACATCTGAAATGATGTAATTATGAACTATGTGTCCTTATATATGTCATGTACTTTATTTTGAGTGATAACCTACGTCACATTCTGGTATGAACCTTGTTGGACTGTTGCAGCAATATCTGTAATGGTTTATAGACAGTATTTATTAAACAATTATATATTTTATCCTCTTTCTTGTTCAAAACATGAATTTTTATTAACAATTTTTTCCTCCAAATATGCAGATGTGCCTTGAGATAATGAGAGCATAAACATGTAAATAAAAGGCAGCATTGTGTTTTAAGATGTAAACGTCTTTTGAGGGCCTGTGACTATTAAATATGCTATGATGACTAAGAGAGAGCCAAAACAGTGAAAGAGGCAGACGATGAGAAAATTTAATCAATTTTGGAATAAATAGCCAGACCAGACGCAAATAATTTACTTTGTGATGCCAACCAATGCTTACTGATAGAATCTTCAGCAAAAAGTCTCTAGAAGAATTAAAATTTTTATATTCAAGTGTTTTTATTGCCATGTTTGTAGTTTAGCATTTTATTTTTTTGGAGTATGCCTTGTTTAGTTGCAAGCGCATCATTTATATGTTGAGAACCAATGAGCATTTGTATGTCCTGTTCCAAAGCTGACAACCGTGTTATATTAAATTTGTTCTTTATGTTTTTGGTCTTTATTGTTTGGTAAACTAAAACAACTTCTTCACCTTCCATATGAGCTCTGACACAATAAAAACTATAATGTAATCTTTCAGGAATAATGACATACAATGGCCTTGAGAGTTGCATTCTCAATAATCAATCTTATGAAAATGAAAGCAGAACAAGCAGAGGGGATGAATGTGTAACCGACTCCTTGGACGATGGTGGCTCGAGCTGCTCTTCCAGCAAAGATGCTTTTGGATCATTTTCTTCAAAGTGGTTGACAATGAAGAGGGATGAACAGAGTTATGATGAATGGGAGCTCTCAGAAAGCCCCCAACATTTTTATGTGAAAGAGAAACCTGCTTATGCCATTCAGTTTTCAGATGTGGAGGCAATGAAAGAAAAATTTGCAAAGCTGTTGTTAGGTGAAGATGTTACAGGAGGATGCAAGGGCCAAACCACTGCTTTAGCTTTGTCTAATGGCATCACAAATCTAGCAGGTATGAAAAAGTTCCGTTTGCTTAATAGAAATAATTAGTTGGATATGCTTTTTCCCTTACTATAGTTTCTGGATTTGCTTAAAGTATTTTTATATTTACAAGTGTGCGATACTTATACTGCATTACGTTTCTCTGTGTCATATGGAGGTGTCAAACTCGTGAGATTAGAATTCTAAATGTACTAGTCCCCAAGGAGTAGCTCAATCGGCTGGAGACTACGCCCTATGAAGTGGAAGTTACTAGTTCGAATCTCCTCTCCCCCCTCGTGTGGACATGTCAAAAAAAAAAAAAAAAAAAAATTCTAAATATACTAGGGTCGCTAATAGCATATTATTTTCAACATTTGCAAACAGTGTAATTAATCTTTGAGGTTCATATGTTTTCGAAGTGATTGTATTAAGTAAAAACAATATTCGAGTTTTTCCTAAATAAAGGATTGTGAGAATACAGTAACAAGCCTTTGATTGAACAGAAACTTATTATGCTAAATACATATAACCCTTCCTAATCAAACTCAGACTGTTCACAGCTGTTTTTATTTTTATTTTTTATTTTTTTATTTTTATATGTTGTCATCAATATTTCTTTATCTATTTACTTTTTCCTTCTTGTGGGTAGCATATAATGCAGGACCATTTTCCTTCTATCACTAACTTGGGGCCCTAGCTATTCCTTAGAAAACTTCTTCTGTTTTTATAATGTGACCTATGAGAATAATTACCTTTTCTCTTAACTATATAGAATAATATAATAATTGGATTTTCAGCGACGGTTTTTGGAGAGTTGTGGAAATTAGAACCACTTCCTGAAGAAAGTAAGAGCAAATGGCGAAAAGAAATGGACTGGTTACTCTCCCCAACCAACTATATGGTTGAGTTAGTTCCTGCGAAGCAAAATGGTGCAAATGGCCGGACCTTGGAGGTATTTTCTATTTCAATTGGACAGAAGAATAAAGCAGTACGGATTTTACTTATGGTGTGATTTGGATTCGACATTTATTTTGCAGATAATGACACCAAAAGCCCGTGCTGACATTCACATGAATTTGCCGGCACTCCAAAAATTGGACTCTATGCTTATTGTAGGTGATCTCTTCATTCCCATTATAATCTAGAGAAGTTTTTATGCATCAATGTATTAGTCAAATTAATCTTATTGGTTTTTCATGTTACAGGAGACGTTAGATTCAATGGTGAATACTGAGTTTTGGTATGCAGAAGGAGGTAGCCGGGCAGAAGGAAGGAATAATAGCGGCCGGCAAAGTAAGAGATGGTGGCTCCCATCACCTCAAGTACCAAATACGGGGCTCTCTGACACTGAAAGGAAGAAATTGCTTCATCAGGGAAGAGTGGTACACCAAGTATTCAAGGCTGCCAAATCAATCAATGAAACTGTTTTGCTTGAAATGCCTGTGCCGGCCATTATTAAAGATGCTCTTCCCAAGGTAATTAAACTCTCTCCCATTTAAAACATTCATAATTAATCTGCCTTTCTGATATCAAGCTATGATGAGAGAGCAGGGGAAACCCTCATCTTTGATCCTTGCCAAAAGTGGGTACACATGCAAAGCTATGCAAAGCTAAAGTAGACTGAAGCTTTTAGATTGAGCTAGCTAACCTTGACACATCAAAATGAAGTGGGACTTAGTGTGCATGCTTCTGACTTGAAAACTGTCTACATCATCTGATGATCATTGCATATGATTAAACTTACAGATGAAATTTCAAAATTGTAATCCTCATTGCAGTGTCGTAACTTATAACTACATTTGTATTTATGTACTTACAGTCTGGGAAGGCAAGCCTTGGTGAGGAACTCTACAAGTTGTTGTTTGCAGAATCAAGCTCATCTGACGAGATGCTCAATTCTCTTAATTTGAAATTTGAACATCGTGCTCTCGAGGTCATTAATAGGTTGGAAGCTGCTATATTTGCTTGGAAAGTGAAAGTTACAGAACATGTTAGTGGTAAATCCCCAGTTCGAACATCATGGTCCTTCATAAAGGATTCAATGTCTGAGATGGATAAGATGGAGTTATTGTTGGACCGGGCAGAAGCCTTTTTACATCACCTCAAGATCAGATATCCAAACCTTCCCCATACATTTCTTAATGTTACAAAAATTCAGTATGGCAAGGTGAGTCAACACGTATTCATGTCCATTCTGCCAATTTTCTCAAAACATCACTCTTCATCCCCATTTTTTTGGCTTTCTTTGTTCTTCCTTGAGATATTTTGGTTTCCGCCATACCAGATTGATTTCTCTGCTATCATATGTATTGGTTGTCATTATAATGGTACTCATATTTACATTGACTTTCACCTGGGTTATCTAGTTCATACTCTAGCAGTAGTGGACATCTACTTCTATCTACAAAAAAGAGGGCAAAGAACAAAAAGAAAAGTAGTTGCATTTTTTTTATTTTTTATATCCATGTTTACCCTAGAAAATTCTTTTGACATGGATAAACTGTCTTAATCAGAAGTGACCTATACAAATATATTTTTGTAGAGATTTGGCAATAATTTTCCTCATCAATTCTTGTAGGATGTTGGACATTCAATTCTGGAAGCATATTCCCGTGTTCTTGGAAACTTGGCCTATAGCATATTGTCTAGGATAAGAGATATTTTGGAAGAAGATGGTTTGAGCAATTCAAATTCACCGGTGGCAATGCCTTACTTCTCTGGTATAAATCATTGTGAAACTTCAGCTGTTGATATAGATGTAAGGCACTCGTTGATTGATCAGATGAACCAGGTGCATGGGCATTATTGTGACTCTAATTCAAGCAGTACTTGTGATTTGGAATCTTCATACAGTGATGCCAAAGCAAGTTCGGTGGCTACAACACCAAGTTGGAATAGACTATGGTGCATCGATAGAGAGGCTTGTGTAAGTGTGTCTCCTAAAAATTCACCTTGATAAAAAAAAAGAAAAAAAGCATGGTCTTCAATAGCTTCTTTTTGTAAAGATAATTTTGGTTTGCCTCTTAAAAACGTGTAGTTGAGATCATGGCAAACTTTGCTTGGAAATATATAGCAAAGTATTAACTACTTATATGGTGATGACAACCATAGTTCTTCAATGGACAACAATTCCTACCAAAATCTAAACTAAGCTAATATGATTTCAAATGCTTTTAAGGTGCGACATGTATCAAAGGACATATAACAAATTTATTGAAGACATTACTCTGAAGTACAAATATGTTTCTACTTCCACTACAAAGTTGTCAGTGTGAATCACCAATACTTGGAGAGCATTTCGAAACATGACTCAATGTATTTGTCCACAGCTCTAAAATAGATTTGCCTCCAATTCTTTTTAATGATTAGGATCCCAAAGAAAACCCAAAATCCAAATGCATAAGAGACAGCAAGAAATGCGTAGAAGAATAAAGGACTATCAATTATTCTAGTCTCTTCCCTTTCATACTCACGTTCAGGTTCAAGCTTGTTTGTGGTTGAACAATTTTTTGGCAGAGGGACTCCACAGAGATCTGAATTGTCATCATAGGATTGCGTCCCGAAAGTTGAGAACTGCCGCTCAAATGGGATTCTTCCTGAAAGATTGTTACTTGCAACACTAAATGTAGATAGAGAAGTGAGTCCAATCAATTCATAAGGGATTCCCCCACTCAACTTGTTGTGGGAAAGATCTAAGTTCTCCATGTTTTTCAAGTTTCGGAAAGAGTTTGGAATGGGGCCAGTTAAAAAATTATTCGACAAGTTCAAGGATCGAAGTTGTAACAATTCTCCCATTTCAGAAGGAATGCTCTCTATCAATTGGTTAGATGACATGTCAATTAAAGTCATCAACGAGAGTGGGATACCTTGGTAAGTATACACCTTATATTTTATTCGCAAGGACGTTTTAATTTCCAATTCAATGTCTCTGGCTCCTGAATTTACCAAAACATACAGTTGACTCTTTGCTGTGTAATAGTTTGAGTCAGTAGAGTTTGGAGCACTCTTCTTCCAAAATGTAATGTTATCAAGGCATGAGGGAATACCTCCTGAAATATGATTATTAGAGATATCGAAAACTTGCAAACTTTCCATTCCACACATTCTACGGAGTAGCTGACCTTCAAATCGATTTCCACTTAAAAGAACGGCCACCAAGCGAGGATGATCATACAACCACTTTGGAATATTACCAGACAAGTGATTATTTCGAATATCTAGGATTACCAAATTGGGACTGTTTGATATGGTGGGTGAGATCATTCCTTCAAATTGATTGCCGCTGAGTTGTAAGCTTTCCAGCTCTGTCATGTTTGAGTCCCTTGGGAGCATTTCTCCTTTCAATTTATTGTTTGATAGATTTAGATATACCAGTGCGGTACCATCTCTAGTCAAACCACGCGGTATTGTACCTGAGAGCTTGTTATTAGAAAGGTCTAATATCTCAAAAGGCAAATTACCAAAAGACGAAGGAATGATGCCCTCTAATGCATTTGAGGACATGTCAACATGATATAAGTCTGGAAGAAGATGTCCAATATTTTCAGGAAGAGAACCTGTGACATTATTTTCTGATATGTCGAAGGCTTTAAGTGATGAAGTATGATTAGCAAGGCAACCAAAAGAAAGAGAGCCATCAATTTGGTTACTTCTCAAGGATAAAACTTGGATACTCGTGTTGAATAGTAGCTCACAAGGTACGCTTCCCTCTATTAAGTTGTGAGACAAGTCTAGCCAGAGCAAGAAAACTTGGGTGGAGATGAAGCTTGGGACAACGTGACCATTCTTCTTGTTGAGGCTGCAATTCGCCAAGTTCAGATATCTTAACTGAAAGGTTGGAACCCATGAAGGAGACTCGGTTTCAATTTCTAAATCTTTGTTGCTTGAAAGATCTAGGAAAATGAGTCTTGAAGCATTGGCAAAAATAGAAAATGAGATTACCCCTTCTAATTGATTGCTAGAAACATATAAATACCTAATCTTGCTTTTTTGGGAGAATATTGATTGAGGTAAATTACCATGAAAGAGATTATCCGAAAGATCAAGGTATTCGAGACTTGAAGTATTGGTAAAAGTAGAAAATGATAAAACCCCATCTAGTTGATTGCTCGAAACATCAAAATGGGTAATCTTGCTTTGTTTGGAGAATATTGATGGAGGTAGATTGCCATGAAAGAGATTATCCGAAAGATCAAGGTATTCAAGTATTGGTAAAAGTAGAAAATGATAAAACCCCATCTAGTTGATTGCTCGAAACATCAAAATGAGTAATCTTGCTTTGTTTGGAGAACATTGATGGAGGTAGATTACCATGAAGGTGATTATTTGATATATAAATGTATTCAATATTTTCAATCATCCCAATACAAGAGGGAATGATGCCTTCCAATCTATTATCATCAAGACCCAGCACCAATAGACGTTTTGATCGCTTTAGTTGGCAAAAAGCTGCAACAAATTAAGTGAGTTCGAGAAATGAGTTCCTATGTGGGTACATATATGCTTAGAAGGCATAGAATTAAAATAGAAATAAAAATGGTAGGAGTGACTAGCGAGTAAATATTTCTCTAAAAGAAATTTAGTCTAACTAGTTTTAATTGCTTAAGTGTAAGAAACAAGCAAGAGTAATGGTAGTCTTCGCACTAGATTTTGACACTAACTTTACACGGGTTGATATGTGGCAGTGCCTAACACTTTTGTTATTAAATTGGCTAACATAGAAAACCATTTAAAACATGTTACATCGGTTGGTGTAAGGCTGGTGTAAAAATATATAGTGTAGAAGAGTAGAATTACTCTAAGAAGCAAATAATACAACACAAAAATAATGAATTTTTGCACTTTATTTTACATCTTTGCAGCATAGGTTAATGGAATTTTATGGCATGCAATTAAAAAATTTGAGAATTATGTGAACTTGTGTGTTTAATGTGAATATTGAGGAATAATAATAATAAGGAAATTCAGATAAACTATATATGTACCAAATAAACAAAAAAATTAAGTGTATGATAATTCGCAAGCTAGAATTTGAAAGCAAACGATATATCGATGTATTATTAGGCTTACCAGTTGGAACTCTAAAAGTAGGATTCTCTGCAAGATGTCATGTATGGTGTGAGAGTTACAATTATATATTGACCATCTATGATGTATAAAATTATAACATTTCACTTGGAATTTCAGAAATTAGTCAATATGAATTGAGGTGGAAGTCAGAGAGCAAATAAAATTAAATGAATTAATTAAGTAAGAGTTCTCACGTTGAAGCCCTCCTCCAATTTGCATGTTAATAAGTTGTAGTTGTTCCAGCTCATCAAATAAGGTGAACAAGGTTACATTTGGAAACCATGTACTACTTGATGCTGCCATGGTGTAGCCGTTCAAATACATTTCGCTAACTCCCCCATTTGTACTGACACATCCGATTCCATCCGCTTCACAACAGTCTCTTCCGTCCCAGCCAGCAAAGGCTAAACCATTTGTCGAGTTTCTCATCTCCAAGAGAGCTCTCGTCTGTTCTTTGCTGCATCCATCACCACAAGCCAAAGGCGAAAAAGCGATAGCAGTAACCCACAGCAAAAATACATTTTCAGCAAAACGATTCTTCATTTTCGAAAGGTTGTACATATATACGTGCATCTTTATCATCATACTCATGCCTTTATATATATATATATATATATAATGTGCTCAAACGAGGCCCGGAAGTCTTGAATAATCCACGCGTTTTCAGGAGAGTGATCGTTCTGTCTGTATTGGAAATAGCTTGGAAATTAGAGGCATGCTTAATTTAAAAGCAGTGGAAATTCAATGGAAGATGCTCAAACGAGGCCCGGAAGTCTTGAATAATCTACGCGTCTTCAGGAGAGTGATCGATCTGTCTGTATTGGAAATAGCTTGGAAATTAGAGGCATGCTTTAAAAGCAATGGAAATTCAAAGGAAGATGAAGGAATAAGATGTCTAATCAATATGTGTTTTCTCCAAACCAAGAAGCACGCCAAGCTTTGCACAAAAGCAGTTCACACTTGAGTTGTGGAAAATGGGAGAAGAGGAGACCCACTGCCTAGCTAGCCAGCAATAACGATAATGGGTTTTGTTCCTAATTACAAAAATTGTTATATTTATTTAGTCCGATAAGATCATCAACAAGAAGTCCCGGGAAATGCATGCTCTCTGGGATCTCCATTTTCAGTCATCAAATTTTTTAATGATCATGCGTTATATATTCATTTAATTAGATTTCATAAAGGTGTTCTAAGATATTCATAATTGATTCCTATTGATTTATGTTAAGCTTTCGAGTGGAATATGTTTCACTCAATTATCATCTTATTGTCAATGTCCTCAACTCCCAACTATTAGTTAAGTCAATTTCCCACTAATAACAAAAAAAACCCCTTCGCCGCACCAAAATAGTTGATTTGAAAAAGCCATTGGAGGCCACGGTCACCCCCATTTGGCAAAGGATTCGGCTGATGTGCGGTAGTTAAACTACAACATATCTCCTTAAAAAAATAAATAAAAACAAGGGTTCAGATTTAACCAATTCCCATGACCACTCATTTTTTGCCATTTATTCTTAGTAATTAATCTACATTTTCTTTCCCACGATCTCCTGGGCAACCAAGCGAAACCCAGATGGTTCTTCCCAAAATCCAGGAACACATATTGAAGAAGAATAATAACCATGACTTCCTTCTAAGTGTGCATTGATTCCACCGAGATTTGAAACGATTTGATTTGTTTATTGGAGAATATATTATAGGCTCACTACTATAACATGACCCGAAGAGAGCAAATCGCGATGACATGGTAATTGATGAGTGTGAACCTCAAGGCCGTGAATGGAACGCCAAACTATCTCAAAGTCTATTGATTTGGACATTTTGTTGCCTTTTTCTTTGTGGCAGGAAATTAAGGTTTCTGTTTTTCTGTGCAAGCAATTATAAGCACCAAGAAACATCATTATACATTTATTGCGCATCCCGTGTTGACAAGAAATAACATTCTCGTATGAATTTTATTGAAGTATAATATTGCTGCTTTGATCACGTAGACGACTTTGAATGTTATAAAAAGTTTTGTCTGCTCTCAGCGAACCTTTTGTGTTGACGAAAAACAACATTCTTGTATGAATTTTATTGAAGTATAAGTTGTGTAACATTGCCGCTTTGATCACGTAGACGACTTTGAATGTTATAAAAAATTTTGTCTGCTCTCAGGAACCTTCTGTGTTGACGAGAAACAACATTCTTGTATAAATTTTATTGAAGTATAACATTGCCGCTTGAATCACGTAGAAGACTTTGAATGTTATAAAAAGTTTTGTCTGCTCTCGGCGAACCTTCTGTGAAGTTACGGGGGATAAGATCGAGTGCTAGATAGGTACGTGGAATTGCATGGTTAGTTGTTGGGTGATGGAGTTGGTGCCAAATTCCAGACTAACATAAACAAACTTTTGACTAAGAGCCAAGAAATAATCATGGTGTTTGAAAAGAAACCTAAAAGCTGTCTTCTAAGCAATAGCCAATAGGCCTAGCTTGGAAAAGAAATCATGATAAGATGCTTGAAAATAATCCCGGCCCATTCCATCCCAGCCCGCAAAGGCTGGCTAGCTAAACCATTTGTGGAGTTTCTATCTGAATTTTTGGTGAGTCTTTGGCTTAACTAATCACAAGACATTTAATTATAGGAGAAAACGTAAAATTAATCCCTAGTTTGCCTAATTTGTAATTAGTTCTTTATGATATATATCAAAATGAATTTAAAGGAGGTATGTCAAAAAAAAAAAAATAGTAATTTACTCTATCTCTATAGACAAATTTTGTTTATTGACTTAACAGATTCTGATAGTGTGACACATCAGAGCTAATAAAATTATGACATGTATTCTACTTATGTTAATGTTATATTAACGAAATCTATTAAGTCAGTAAACAAAATTAAATTTATCTATATATAGGAAGTAAATTTTTTTTTTTTTTTTTGCATACTTTAGTGACTTCTAAGTTTATTTTGATACGACGTATAAGTAATTGTAAATTAGGTAAACCAATTGTTTGCTTGTGAGTGGTCAAATTAAAGTGTACATACCATCACCTAATTGCATTGGATTCAGGCCTAATCCTAACTCTGCCTAAACTTTGGTCAGCTAGAGATAATTTGAGCCTTGTAAAAGCATTTTCCTTTTCTTTTTCTTTTTTTTTTTTCTTTATTCTTTTTGAAAATTGCAGCTGCTTTTAAAACTAACCCTTGTTTGCTTCAAAAAGTCTAAAGAATAGAATACTATTCGGCTAGCTTTGCGAGTACGTAGTTTCTGTTTTATAAAGGTATATGGCTGGCCTTGGAGAAGCCTAACCAGCTTACTGCAATTGGCGTGCAATGCTTTTTTTTTTTTTTTTTTTTTTGCACTTACGGCTCCAAACCGTAGAAAATGTCATATATATATATATATATATATATATATATAATCATGTGTGAAAATATACATTTTTACATCTTTCTTCCAAAATACCCATTAATTTATTTAAAAATAATCACTTCAAAAAATTAAAATTATTTAAAAAAAAAACTAAAAACAATAAAAAGGGGTGGCTCTTTTCATATTAACCCTCTTAATTTTTTTTTTCAAATGGTTATTTCATTTTTTTTATTTATTTATTATTAACTTCAATGGTATTTTGGAAAAAAAAAGAAGCAAAAACTCTAATTTGACAAGCAATAGTAGTATATATGTCGGGGCACCAATTTTACTTTTTAAATAAATTGATTGATAGTTTCCGTCTTTTTTTTTTTTTTTTTTTTTTTTTGCCTTTAATTGTAAATGAGAGCACCTGTACTTACGAAAAAACTAATTAAGGATGTGCGACCATATGAAACATAAGTCAATTTCGAGAAGAAATCATAGTCTCAGGAATGCTATTAGAGAACTATATATATATTTTACTATAAATTCCTTACAAACTAAGGTAACAGCCCACGTGATATACTTACCATATTAACCACAAAGTCACATGGTAGTTCACATTATACTTATCATGTTTACAAATAGACATTATAATTCATGAAACATTTACCATGTCAGCAATTAGAATGTGTAAACGGCTAAGTGATACTCATTTTCATAAAATATAAATTAGCTACCACATCACCATCGGGACCTGATCGGGACATTTTCATAATTTAAAGTTTAATATGATTGAATAAAAAATTTTGTAATTTTTCGTACAAGCTAAACACCAAAAAATGTTTTCCAAAGAATCATTTTTTAAGAAAATACTTTCAGCAAAAATCATTTTTCAACGAAAAAACAGTTTACGTGGAAACAATGGAAGCCTAATTATATATTGGTTTGTAATCACAATAAAACAACAATGAAAAAGCATGATCACAAACTAACTAACTAACTAAGATGCATGCATGCATGCATGTCGGTAAATAAACGTGCTAAAAATAATAAAGAAAAAAAGATAACTTTTTCTTGCATGGCTGAAGAACTACATATCATCGTATTCCCCTCGAATTTTCTCCACAATATCCATAACAATCATGATCTTAAGGAATGGATCTTCCACGACGGCCAGCCAAGACTTGCAGACGAGTCGAACTCTGGAAATGTCATATTCTGGGACTCCTAAGAAAATTAACGTTAATAAATCCCTGTCCAGCTCTCCCCATCGGCACATATCAGCAATATCCTTGACGCCATAGCTTACCCTCTTGCTCTTCATCCACTTGTTTCTCTCCTTCATGGAGACCGATGAGGAAGAGATAGTCCAATTGGGAGACTGAAAACCAAATTCACGCTGGAAAAGGATTGCTGCCGTGCTATACACGCCCGAATGCACTCGATCCGAGATTTTGTGCGCTCAAGCGCACCTAGCTGTTGTGTGCACGAGCGCAGGCATGCTCTCGATTCTTGGCCGCAGACGCTCGAGCTCAGGAACAGTTGCACTTGATCCTAAATCCCGAATGTCCAGCTTTTTGCCCTTTTAAGCCCAATTTTCAATGGTTTGTCAAATAAGACCTGAAACACAAAAACAAAACAAAATCAAACAAATAACAATGCTAAGGAATTAACATAAGTAAATTAAAGGGCTTGAATGTGCAACATTCGGCGCCTATTACACCCCCAAACTTACATATTGCTAGTCCCTTAGCAATACAAAACAGAAAATAAACTGAAAAACAAAAAGATAAGTCCATCTTTCGTGGGATGTACGATTACATTTAGTGTATGCAACAAGCCTTTTAAACCCCTAGGAATTTCCTAGTGGACGAGTGAAGTCTCGTGAGGGTTTTCCAGAAATGTTACCCACAAACATCATGCAAGAGTTCATGTTATCCAAAACTTAAGGTATCACTCAAAACCATGATTTTTCATTCATTAGCAAGCTTAAAAAGATAAACTCCACCTTTACAATGAATTGGATTTTAAAATTTAATTACTTACAAAAGACATGCTAAGGTATCACAAGTTCAAAACAGTGTAAGGTGAACTAGCACATAAATATGAAGCTTCTAAGTATTTCTAATGTGTAATGTCTTCATATCTCAAAGTTCACTGAAATCCCTATTAGAAAGAACAACAATGTCATTTTTTTTTTTTTTTTCGTCAGGTTGTGCAATGTTTGGTTCCTTTGAGCTTTCTAATTGACCCATGTAACGGGTGTTAAGTCAATGACTCCCAAACCAAATGGTTTTAGGGCATTAGGTGTAGAGACACCCCTAGGACTTACTAACTTGAGTAAAAAAGGCTACGAAACCAAACTAACCATGACATCAATCAAATCAAAATTTTTCACCTTTTGACGTAAACACTCAATGCTTTGAGACAAGAGGCCCAATTACTTAGGAAAAAGCTTATCAATGATTTTTTTTTTTTTTTTTTTTTGTTGATCACATATGTATATGCCAAAGTATCCATCTAATAAATCATCCAGTTTCACCCAAGACATAGAAACACACACATCAGACTTCATGTCATACCACACAAGTTATGTGCTAATGTGCTTGTGTAAGATTAGATCAAACATGTGAATTCTCAACTGTCCTAAGCAAGTAACCAAACTAAAAAAATTCAATTATCAGATCATGTGTTCAAAATTTTAAGCTCACCAATGAAATCAAATCACAATTTCTACGATCAACCAAAATTTTAAGACAAACATGAACATGCATATATATATATATATATATATATATATATATGATTTTTCACAAATAAAAATATCAAAGTGTGTGTAAAGTGTCTCCCATACCCTTAAATTTAAATTACACATTGTCCCCAATGTGTGTATAATATGGAAAGAATTTGCCTGGAAATAGCATGGCATTGCACACCCTAAACTTGAATTGAAGCACACTTGTCCCTGCAAAACAAAGTGATACTCCAACCAAATACCAATCAAGTGTACACATTGTTGTAAAAATATAATCAAATAATGAAACAACAATGGATAAAATAAACCTGGATGAAGATCATGTACCCTAGTGAAGTGAGGTTCAAGTACACAGGGCCTGCACTCGATCCTATGAAACTGACTCATCTAGTCAAAATATATGGAATTTGCCAAGTCAACGGAATCCATATCCTTGATGCACGCAGTGTTCTCTGACCCTTAAGTTTAAACTTGAAGCATCAATCTTTTCTTTTCTTAGACCAAAGAGAATAAATTTTACCCACAAATAGGTAATTCCAAATGTCAGCATATCGAGGTAGATCCCTCTGAGTATTCCCAAACAATTTCTCATCCGAAAAAGAATCATGAATTGGAATAAAATTGGGAGAATACTTAGGGAGTTTTTCTACCTCGATGGTCTCTTTTTGCTCGTCTAACTGCCCTAACAGACTACTCTCCTGGCCTCTTAGTAAGTTATAAGAAATAATGACCGGGATAGTGTCATCTGTCCCTAAAAATGAAGATTTCAGATTACCTGGAACAGGGGCTCGGGGCTCATATAGCATCTCGAGAATAGGAGGTGATGGTGAAGAAGCCTTAGTGCTCGCTTCCTTACTTTTTTCCCGATGTAGATCTTGTGGGACCTCAATTTGCTCATCCTTTGGCTCCTCCTTCCTTTCTTCCACGTGGTTTTCGACCGCCTCTCTACTCCTCAGTGTGGTGATAGCTTGCTCATGACAATAAGTACTTTCTTCCTCCAAGTAGTGTCCATCAGGATTGGCCACCGGCTGACTTTGAAACTTTTCTTCTTCCATCCTATTGAGGTGGTTGATGATTTGTTCAACATGAGCTTCCATCTTGGCGTCTATCTCGGCGAAGAATTGAGGGGTATAAAGTTCCTGTTGAGACTTCACAATCTGATTTGTCTCCTCTACTTCACTAAGAATCTTCAACATCGTATTTTGAAAGTCAGCATCTGACAGCGGAGATGGCTCCTCTTGATATTGTTGTTGTAGAAGCCAATAGATGGGAGATGTCTCCTCTTCGTGAGCTTCTATATTAGCAATGGATTGAGAGTTCACCATCTCCTGTTGAGATTTCACCATCTGCTTTATCTCGCCTGCCAGCTCACTCATCATTTTTAGCATCCGATCCTCAAAATTAGAATCTGAGGGAGGTGGTGCGGCCTGGTATTTTTGCAGTGGAGTTGCTTGATATTGAGGGGAATATGATTGATCATTGAACTGCGGATATGCCTGATAGTACAGTTCATGACGTTGTGGAGCAAAATTCCCAGGAGCTTGAGCTTGCCACGCGAGATTAGATTGATTGCTCCACGCCAGGTTATAGGGATTAGAATAAAGGTCATTCCCCGGTCTAGAGAATGGTCTGTTCATATGCTCATAAGAATAATTAGAAAATTGTCCTGCTGTAGGACAATCTCTAACATGATGATAAGGACTATAGCAATATGAACATGGTCCATGGAGTGTTGGAATGCCTCCCCACATGAACCAACTAATAGAATTAATATAAAATAAAAACAGAAAAATAAAAATAAAAATAAAAACTCACAAATGGCCCTTAGGTGCCTTGGAAATTTGGATGTCGACTGCTGCTAATGCGCTCGATCGCATGGCAGGGTACGCTCGAGCATACTGCCGTCGATGGGTGCGAGTGTAGGCGTGGAGGGATCGAGCGCAGAAGGTGGAGTGCGTACGTGCGCTCGATCGCAATCACAGAGATGGGCAGCTACAGACCAGTTTGAGAATTTTAAAACAATAAAAATAAAAATAAAACACAAAAACTGAATTAAAGTTAGCAACGGAAAACAAGAAATTAGATTATTAAGCTAAAATTAATCCTTAAAATTTGACAATAAAACCGTTAAGCAGTCCCCGGCAACGGCGCCAAAAATTGATGTGGTATTTTTGTGACAAAAAATATCAATTATAAAAATAACCACTTGCAATTGGACGAATCTTTGTAGGATATGGGTATACAGAGGGTGTCGAACCTCAAGGACTGCAGGGGTTTTATTATCAAAATTTAAAAGATTAAAATTAACTTAATTCAAAAGAGAATTGATTTGATTTTCTTTAAAACTTAAAGTGCATGAAAATAAAAGAGATTTAAAATAAGAGAGAGTGTAGGGTATTGACTTCACCTCTATCTGCACAACAATGGCTAATCATAATTAATCCCAAAAATTCATTCTATGCCTGTTATAAATAAACAAGAAACTACCTTATTAAAGAATAAGCATAATCTATCTTCAGTTGGCACGGATCGTCCACCTAACTACTAAGATGCGGTACGACCCGTCTTCCCTAGGTATAAATTATCAAATTCTTTAACAAGATACACACAATCAATGAATAAGTGTAACCCATCTTTGGTTGGCACGGACAGTCTACCTAAATTACACTAAACTCTGGAGTAATACAATCAGTCTTCCCTAGGCATGACCTATCAAACCCTATTGATTATATGTCATTTAAACCCATTGTATAACCATCATCCTCATAATCACAGAAAACAAGAGTGATTTGAGATCAATAAAAGTAAAATACTTTCTAAGACAAGAGAAGAATTTCACAAATATTGATTTTGAAATTTAAGAACAATTGCATTTAATATGAAGAACAGAAATCAATTGTAGCAATCCGCATAGTTATACAATCAACATGCATGAATTGAAAATCTAAAAATTAAATACAATCAAACCATTGTGCTTTGATATGGTTACGTCAACACCCCACGAAGGGGTTTAGCCGCTCATGATCTTCTAAGCTCCAAAGACAAATTTCTGATTTCTAGCTCTAGGAAGGGGTGTGTCCTTTTTTCTCAATGCTAGATGCCTATTTATAGGGCTTAGGAGAGTCCTAGAAGCCCTAATAATCTTAAAAATTTCGGAGATTTAAGTCCAAGTCCAATTAGGATAAAGAAAACTTAAGTCAAAATCGGATTTGATTCAAATTTGGATTTTGCATACGTCTCTGTATTTTAGCCATAACTTTTAGCTCAAATATCCGATTGAGACGATTCAAGCGGCACTGATTGTGGTATTTTTGTGACAAAAAATATCAATTATAAAATTACTACTCGCAATAGAACGAATCCCGTAGGATAGGGCTATATTGAGAGTGTCGAACCTCAAGGACTGCAAGGGTTTAATTATCAAAATTCAAAAGATTAAACTTAACTTAATTCGAAAGAGACTGAATTGCTTGTGTAATTTCAAAGTGCATGAAAATAAAAACGGAGTAAATATATGAGAGAGAGAGTAGGGTATTGACTTCACCACGATCCGCACATCAATGATTAACCATATTTAATTCGAGCAATTCATTCTATGCATGTTATAATTTAAACAAGAAAACACATGAAAATAATTTCATACAATCAACGGAATAGCATAACCCATCTTCGGTTGGCACGGATCGTCTACCTAAATTACACTAAACTAGGGTGTAGTACGATCCATCTTTCCTAGGTATGGTCTATCTAACCCTATTGATTGCATACCAATTAAGAACCATTGTATAACCATCATTCTTATAATCACAGAAAATAAGAATGATTTGAGTTCAATAAGAGCAAAATAATTTCTAAGACAAGATAATAATTTTACTAATATTGAATTGGAATTAAAGAACAATTGCATTTAATATGAAGAACAAAAATCAATTGTAGCAATCTTCAGGGTTATACAATCAACATGCATAAATTGAAAGCTAAAAAGTAAATACAATCAAACCATTGTGCTTGGAAAGAGTTACATCAATACCCCATAATTGGGTTTAGCCGCTCATGATCTTCTAAGCTCCAAAGATAATTTACTGAATTTTTACTCTAGAAAGCGGTATGTCTGTTTACAATGTTTAGAGCCCTATTTATAGGGATTAGAAAAACCTTAAAAACATTAGAAACCATCAGAAAGCCGGGGGTCAGTCTCCCAGTCCAATTGGGAGACTGAAAACCAAATCCACGCTGGAAAAGGATTGCTGCCGTGCTATACACGCCCGAGTGCGCTCGATCCGAGATTTTGTGTGCTCGAGCGCAGTGCGCTCGAGCCTAGCTGTTGTGCGCACGAGCCCAGGCATGCGCTCGATCCTTGGCCGCAGACGCTTGAGCGCATGTGCGCTCGAGCTCAGGAACAGCTGCGCTCGATCCTCAATCCTGAATGTCCAGCTTTTTGCCCTTTTAAGCCAAATTTTCGATGGTTTGTCAAATAAGACTTGAAACACAAAAACAAAACAAAATCAAACAAATAACAATGCTAAGGAATTAACATATGTAAATTAAGGGACTTGAATGTGCAACATTCGGCGCTTATCATAAATTATTTGACAAGTTCAAGGACCGAAGCCGTGACAATTCTCCCATTTGAAAGTTTGAGTCAGGAGGGTTTGGAGAACTCTTCTTCCAAAATGTAATATTATCAAGGCATGAAGGAATGCCTTCTGAAATAATATTATCAGAGATGTCAAAAACTTGCAAGCTTTCCATTTGACAAATTTTCGACTGAAATAATGCCTTCCAATGTATTATTATGAAGATCCAATAACCGTAGATGTTTTAATCGCTCTATTTGGCAAAAGGCCGCAACAAAATGAGTTTGAGAATTGACTTCCAATGTGGGTGCGTATATGCCTAGAAGGCATAAAATTAAAATAGAAATAAAAATGGTAGGAGCAAGTAAATATTTCTTCAACACTATTTAGTCTAACTAGTTTTAATTGCCCAAGTAAAAGAAGTAAGAGTAATTCAGTACTCTTCACACTAGATTTTCACACCAATGTGACTTGCTTTAAGTAGGTAACATATTTTTAGAAGTGATTAACTTGGCCGATATAAAGCTAGTATGAAAATCTAGTGTAAAGAGAGTATCATTACTTTGAAGAAGCAAACATAGGTACGTACACGAAAATAATGAATTTTTGCACTTTTAGTTACATCTTGTTGTATAGGTTAATGAGAATTTATGTCATGCAGTTGAATTTCAGAATTATGAGAATTAATAATCAAGTGTTTCTTATGAATTCTTTTTCAATAATTTGAAATTCAGATAAACTATGCCCCCAAATAAACAAAAATTGTATCAGAATTCAGTTTTGAAACCAAGTGATTGATGTATACTAGACATTATAAAGTTGTAGATACTATACCAATTGGAACTCTGAATATAGAAGTCTCTGCACGATCTCAAGGTATAAGAGTTAAAACTCTTGACCATGAAATATAAAATCAAGATCTCAAGCTTGCTTGCTGCACCCGAGACAGAGAGATTAGCATCGACTTTGATGAGCAAGAGAGTAAGGCATCTCTCATGTTTTTTCCTACTCACTTGGCCCCCTCTCTTCCTCACTGTTATAATTTCTTGGTAATATTAAAACAAGAAGAAATAGTTTGTTAGTGTTAACAAATATTAATTAAATTGAATCTTCCGTGATTTATGCTTCTTAGTCTCACGTGAGTCATAGCTGATAAACTAATTTAGCAGTCTTATCTTGACCATCCGGTGCTTTTAGTTGGATAACGAACCTACCACATGGGGTGACTGTTGGAAAAGAAATATAAATACAGGGGCTTTAGACTTTGTCAGATGGGTGGTGGTGCTGCTCAAATATAAAAGTTGAAATATCATTTCCCATTTCAATTTGTTTGTTCTTTTGAATAAAGAACGAAGATGTATTTGGCGAATTGAAGGGCTGAGTTTGAGGCTCATAAAATTGGGGATTGGGAGATGTGTAAGAGAGCCCATCAATCCTTCTTAGCGTGACAGCCATGGCCCCATGACTGCCATGCATCTATGGTCCCTCTGTTCAATTTCTGAACAGAATATTAATGGTGGTGTACCATTACAATAGATTTCAAAAATTTTCCTGAAAATCATCTTCGAGTTAAAACACCAAAACATTCAACATAAAAGGCCTAGTCTCCCAAGCTACTCAAAATTTAATTTTGACATATTTTGAAATTTAGTATGACAACCAAAAGATTTTTCAATCTTATGTGTAAAACACCAGAAATTTTAAATTTGGTCTTTAAAAACCTTTTTTATGTTTTTTTTTTTTTACATTAGAGTAAATCAATAACATTGGGTAAAAAATTAAGCGCAGTTTTGGAAATTGTGGATTTATAAGGTATCTAATCCTTCAAGGTCTTTTTCTTTTTTTCCCTGAGCCTAATTCTATATGGTCTATTTTTTTAACAAGTAATCCTTTGTGATCTATTTTGTATGGAATAATACTACTCATTACATTTATTTATTACACTTATTTTATATTGATGGACATAATGTGCTTTAGGTGATTTTTTATGCTAATCATTTAAAAAAATTACTTAAAATTTGTCACATCAAACAATATAAAATGAATGTGATAAATAAATATGAAGAGTAGCATTACTCTTTTGAATGTGGCTATGTGCAACCCACTAGATGGGGTTATTCTATTCCATAATTTGACAATATTGACTAAAACAATAAATTATATGAGATGATGACACATCATTTAATAATTAAATTTTAATTTTTGAAATTTTGTTTGAAAACCTAGCTCTCCTGTAAATGTAATGTTCTGCTTCAACACAAATTCTAAGCCCTTTTTAACTTCACCCGCCACATGTGATTGTGATTGATTTTTCAAAGTGTATGGGACAGAGCCCGCAGAAATTGCATAGCTCGCACAATTTATTTTGATTGACATTTGTGGGCCCTTATTCCCCACTAAATGAGACAATGAAGTAACAGGGTGGGGACACAAAGTCAGTGTTTAATTCAACTTTTTTTTTTTTTTTTTTCTTCTTGGAAAGTTAATTTAACTTATTATTTTATCAGCTCCACTGTGTGGATTCCCTCCTAAGGTTCATTCCTTTCCATTTAGTGTCGTTCCTATGTCTATGTGTTGCGACTTGTTGTCTTGTGCTTTTCTATATTTGTAATGGAAGTGCAACCACGTTCTAAAGATGAAGCTTCAAGACCTTTTTCTGTAGTTTCTTGGAAAGTTCCCTCTTGCTCTGGTCCAATCTGCATGGCCATGGAAGCATATGCTTTCTATTCACCTATTTATTCTAACTAAATTGTTATGTGCTTCTACCAAAATAGAGAGAAAAACTAAAAAAAGAAAGGAAACCAAAGTTTTTTTTTTTTTTTTTGGCGAAAACATCCTTAATTTTGGAGCTATTAGCCAGGTCTCAAAATTTCGATCCTCTCGACATGTGTTAACAAAAAAAAAAAAAAAAAAAATTTGGTCCAAATATTTGGGATTATTAACACATAATCCAAGTGTTACTAGATGGAAGTCGATGGTTTTATAGTTCGATGCCTTATTGTAAAAATGAGGAAAAGGAAAACTAACTTAGATATTATTGGAATGAGATTATCACTCCATAATCGCTGTTGAACCAACAGCTATCATCTGAAATGATGTAATTATGAACTATGTGTCCTTATATACGTCATGTACTTTATTTTGAGTGATAACCTACGTCGCATTCTGGTATGAACCTTGTTGGACTGTTGCAGCAATATCTGTTAGGGGTGCAAAGGCGGTTACGGTTAGCGGTTAGTGGCAATAACCGCTAACCGTAACCGCCTTAGCGGTTAGTAGATTTCACTAACCGCAACCGCTAACCGCCTAACGGTTAGCGGTTAGCGGTTAGTGAAATCTACTAACCGCTAAGGCGGTTAGCGGTTAGCGGTTAACCGCCGGTTAGCGGTTAGTGAAATAGATAACCGCCCGCTAACCGCTTTTTTTAAATTGGGCTTTTTTTTTTTTGGCTTTTTGGGTTTTCTTTAGGGCTTTTTGGGCTTTTTTTTACCCTTGTTTTTTTTTTAATTGTATTTTTAATACCTTCTTAGGCCCAATTGCTATAAAAAGTGCCCATATTGAAAAATAAAAAATATTTGACCCAAAATTTACATTTACTTATACTTAAAAAAAATTTCTTTAAATATTAAATCATAACCGGTTAACTTTTTTTTAAAAAAAAAAAAATTCAATACAACATACAAAAAAAAATTCAGAATTCAGACAACTGTCACAACATATAAAAAAAAATATAAAAAAAGTTCAACACAAAGCATATAAAATAAGTTCAAATAAAACATTAAAACTTCATCAATCCTCTCATTTGGTCCTCTAGCAAATCCTGTAGACATCAAAAGAAGAAAAGTTATAATATTAAACATAATAATATTAAGGTACAAAATACATTAATACATTAATACTTCAATTGTGATTAATGTATTAATGGTTAAATTTCTTTTTCTAAAAAATGTTCAAAAAATACATTAATACTTCAATTGTGATTATAAGTAACACATTGTTAAATATAATGTCAATTACTTAATTTGATATTATATAATTATATAGTCTCATTAAATTATATCATATGATTCATATGATTAATTATTTAAATTCTTATCATATTTACTTATAATCTTTTTTCTTTGAATTGAACTTAATATCTAATGGTAAATGGTAATGTTCAAACTCCTAAATCTTAAATTCCTAAAGTATCTAATAATGCTTTAATTAAATTGTAAACTTGTAGTTATAAGTAATATATTGTTTAATTCAATTGAATCAATTGTGATTATCATTGTACATGAATCATATGATTAACTTGTAGACTTATGACTTATGAGTTATGTCATATTATATATGTATTATTTATTATTATATAATCATATGATTTAATGATCAAGTCATCATGTGATATAATCATATCAATTATAGTGATAATATATAAATTACTGAAATTATAATGATAATTCATTAATACTTAAATTGTGTTTATAAGTAACACATTGGTCATTGTTTAATCCAATGTCAATTACTTAATTTGATATTATACGAATCATATTATCATTGTACATTAATAATATGATTCACTTGAAGTCTTGAATAAAGTATTTGAATTGTCATTGAATCATATGATTAAGTATTGATATTATACATTTATATTATTCATATACATATGTAGACTTATATAGACTTATAAGTTTATAACATACATTGAAAATAAGTCTCTAGATATTTAATTGTTGTATTAGTATGAATTGGTATACTTATGAGTTATGTCATATTATATATGTATAATTTGTTATTATATAATCAAATGATTTAATAATCAATCTCATGTGATATAATCATATAAATTATAGTGATAATATATTAATATTCAAATTGTGATTTAATGATCAAGTGATTATGTTATATGTATAAATATTTTTATAATTATAATTATACAAATATATTATATAAAAAGGCGGTTAGCGGTTAGCGGTTACGGTTAGTAGACCTAATAACCGCTAACCGCTAGGCGGTTATGGCGGTTAGACGGTTAGCGGTTAATGCGGTTAGACGGTTAGGCGGTTAGGCGGTTGGCGGTTATAGCGGTTAGCGGTTAGCGGGCGGTTTTTAACCGCCCGCCTTTGCACCCCTAATATCTGTAATGGTTTATAGACAGTATTTATTAAACAATTATATATTTTATCCTCTTTCTTCTTCAAAACATGAATTTTAATTAACAATTTTTTCCTCCAAATATGCAGATGTGCCTTGAGATAATGAGAGCATAAACATGTAAATAAAAGGCAGCATTGTGTTTTAAGATGTAAACGTCTTTTGAGGGCCTGTGACTATTAAATATGCTATGATGACTAAGAGAGAGCCAAAACAGTGAAAGAGGCAGACGATGAGAAAATTTAATCAATTTTGGAATAAATAGCCAGACCAGACGCAAATAATTTACTTTGTGATGCCAACCAATGCTTACTGATAGAATCTTCAGCAAAAACTCTCTAGAAGAATTAAAATTTTTATATTCAAGTGTTTTTATTGCCATGTTTGTAGTTTAGCATTTTATTTTTTTGGAGTATGCCTTGTTTAGTTGCAAGCGCATCATTTATATGTTGAGAACCAATGAGCATTTGTATGTCCTGTTCCAAAGCTGTCAACCGTGTTATATTATATTTGTTCTTTATGTTTTTGGTCTTTATTGTTTGGTAAACTAAAACAACTTCTTCACGTTCCATATGAGCTCTGACACAACAAAAACTATAATGGAATCTTTCAGGAATAATGACATACAATGGCCTTGAGAGTTGCATTCTCAATAATCAATCTTATGAAAATGAAAGCAGAACAAGCAGAGGGGATGAATGTGTAACCGACTCCTTGGACGATGGTGGCTCAAGCTGCTCTTCCAGCAAAGATGCTTTTGGATCATTTTCTTCAAAGTGGTTGACAATGAAGAGGGATGAACAGAGTTATGATGAATGGGAGCTCTCAGAAAGCCCCCAACATTTTTATGTGAAAGAGAAACCTGCTTATGCCATTCAGTTTTCAGATGTGGAGGCAATGAAAGAAAAATTTGCAAAGCTGTTGTTAGGTGAAGATGTTACAGGAGGATGCAAGGGCCAAACCACTGCTTTAGCTTTGTCTAATGGCATCACAAATCTAGCAGGTATGAAAAGGTTCCGTTTGCTTAATAGAAATAATTAGTTGGATATGCTTTTTCCCTTACTATAGTTTCTAGATTTGCTTCAAGTATTTTTATATTTACAAGTGTGGGATACTTGTACTGCATTACATATCTCTGTGTCATATGAAGGTGTCAAACTCGTGAGATTAGAATTCTAAATGTACTAGGGTAGCTAATAGCATATTATTTTCAACATTTGCGAACAGTGTAATTAATCTTTGATGTTCATATGTTTTCGAAGTGATTGTATCAGTAAGTAAAAACAATATTCAAGTTTTTCCTAAATAAATGATTGTGAGAATACAATAACAAGCCTTTGATTGAACAGAAATTTATTATGCTAAATACATATAATCTTTCCTATCAAACTCAGACTGTTCAAAGCAGTTTTTTTTTTTTTTTTAATTAATTAATTTATTTTTATTTTTTATATGTTGTCATCAATATTTCTTTATCTATTTACTTTTTCCTTCTTGTGGGTAGCATATAATGCCGGACCATTTTCCTTCTATCACTAACTTGGGGCCCTAGCTATTCCTTAGAAAACTTCTTCTGTTTTTATAATGTAACCTATGAGAATAATTACCTTTTCTCTTAACTATTTAGAATAATATAATAATTGGATTTTCAGCGACGGTTTTTGGAGAGTTGTGGAAATTAGAACCACTCCCTGAAGAAAGTAAGAGCAAATGGCGAAAAGAAATGGACTGGTTACTCTCCCCTACCAACTATATGGTTGAGTTAGTTCCTGCGAAGCAAAATGGTGCAAATGGCCGAACCCTGGAGGTATTTTCTATTTCAATTGGACAGAAGAATAAAGCAGTACGGATTTTACTGATGGTGTGATTTGGATTCGACATTTATTTTGCAGATAATGACACCAAAAGCCCGTGCTGACATTCACATGAATTTACCGGCACTTCAAAAATTGGACTCTATGCTTATTGTAGGTGATCTCTTCATTCCCATTATAATCTAGAGAAGTTTTTATGCATCAATGTATTACTCAAATTAATCTTAATGGTTTTTCATGTTACAGGAGACGTTAGATTCAATGGTGAATACTGAGTTTTGGTATGCAGAAGGAGGTAGCCGGGCAGAAGGAAGGAATAATAGCGGCCGGCAAAGTAAGAGATGGTGGCTCCCATCACCTCAAGTACCAAAGACGGGGCTCTCTGACACTGAGAGGAAGAAATTGCTTCATCAAGGAAGAGTGGTACATCAAGTATTCAAGGCTGCCAAATCAATCAATGAAAATGTTTTGCTTGAGATGCCTGTGCCGGCCATTATTAAAGATGCTCTTCCCAAGGTAATTAAACTCTCTCCCATTTAATAAAACATTCATTTTTTTGATAAGTAACATTCATAATTAATCTGCCATTCTGATATTAAGCTATGATGAGAGAGCTGGGGAAATCCTCATCTTTGATCCTTGCCAAAAGTGGGTTCACATGCAAAGCTAAAGTAGACTGAAGCTTTTAGTGGGACTTAGTATGCATGCTTCTGACTTGAAAACTGTCTACATCATCTGATCATCACTGCTTATGATTAAACTTACACATGAAATTTCAAAATTGTAATCCTCATTGTGGTGCTATAACTTATAACGGCATTTGTATTTATGTACTTGCAGTCTGGGAAGGCAAGCCTTGGTGAGGAACTCTACAAGTTGTTGTTTGCAGAATCAAGCTCATCTGACGAGATACTCAATTCTCTTAATTTGAAATTTGAACATCGTGCTCTCGAGGTCATTAATAGGTTGGAAGCTGCTATATTTGCTTGGAAAGTGAAAGTTACAGAACATGTTGGTGGTAAATCCCCAGTTCGAACATCATGGTCCTTCATAAAGGATTCAATGTCTGAGATGGATAAGATGGAGTTATTGTTGGACCGGGCAGAAGCCCTTTTACATCACCTCAAGATCAGATATCCAAACCTTCCCCATACATTTCTTAATGTTACAAAAATTCAGTATGGCAAGGTGAGTTATCACGTATTCATGTCCATTCTGCCAATTTTCTCGAAACATCACTCTTCATCCCCAATTTTTTGGGTTTCTTTGTTCTTCATTGAGATATTTTTGTTTCCGCCATACCAGATTGATTTCTCTGCTATCATATGTATTGGTTGTCATTATAATGGTACTCATATTTACATTGACCTTCACCTGGGTTATCTAGTTCATAGTCTAGCAGTAGTGGACATCTACTTCTATCTACAAAAAAGAGGGCAAAGAACAAAAGGAAAAGTAGTTGCATTTTTTTATCTTTTATATCCATGTTTACCCTAGAAAATTCTTTTGACATGGATAAACTGTCTTAATCAGAAGTGACCTATACAAATATATTTTTGTAGAGATTTGGCAGTAATTTTCCTTATCAATTCTTGTAGGATGTTGGACATTCAATTCTGGAAGCATATTCCCGTGTTCTTGGAAACTTGGCCTATAGCATATTGTCTAGGATAAGAGATATTTTGGAAGAAGATGGTTTGAGCAATTCAAATTCACCGGTGGCAATGCCTTACTTCTCTGGTATAAATCATTGTGAAACTTCAGCAGTTGATATAGATGTAAGGCACTCGTTGATTGATCAGATGAACCAGGTGCATGGAAATTATTGTGACTCTAATTCAAGCAGTACTTGTGATTTGGAATCTTCATACAGTGATGCCAAAGCAAGTTCGGTAGCTACAACACCAAGTTGGAATAGACTATGGTGCATCGATAGAGAGGCTTGTGTAAGTGTGTCTCCTAAAAATTCACCTTGATAAAAATAAAAAGAAAAAAAAGAAAAAAAGGAAGCATGGTCTTCAATAGCTTCTTTTTGTAAAGATCATGGCAAACTTTGAATGTACTGCTTGGAAATATATAGCAAAGTATTAACTACGCATATGGTCCTACCAAAATCTAAACTAAGCTAATATGATTTCAAATGCTTTAAAATGCGATATGTATCAAAGGACATATAACATATTTATTGAAGACATTACTCTGAAGTACAAATATGTTTTCCACTTCCACTACAAAGTTGTCTGTGTGAATCACCAATACTTGGAGAGCATTTCGAAACATGACTCAATGTATTTGTCCACAGCTCTAAAATAGATTTGCCTCCAATTCTTTTTAATGATTAGGATCCCAAAGAAAACCCAAAATCCAAATGCATAAGAGATAGCAACAAATGCGTAAAAGAATAAAGGACTATCAATTATTCTAGTCTCTTCCCTTTCATCCTCATGTTCAGGTTCAAGCTTGTTTGTGGTTGAACAATTTTTTGGCGAAGGGACTCCACAGAGATCTGGATTGTCATCATAGGATTGCGTCCCGAAAGTTGAGAACTGCCGCTCAAATGGGATTCTTCCTGAAAGATTGTTACTTGCAACACTAAATGTAGATAGAGAAGTGAGTCCAACCAATTCATAAGGGATTCCCCCAGTCAACTTGTTGTGGGAAAGATCCAAGTTCTCCATGTTTTTCAAGTTTCGGAAAGAGTTTGGAATGGGGCCAGTTAAAAAATTATTCGACAAGTTCAAGGATCGAAGCTGTAACAATTCTCCCATTTCAGAAGGAATGCTCCCTATCAATTGGTTAGATGACATGTCAATTAAAGTCATCAACGAGAGTGGGATACCTTGGAAAGTATATACCTCATATTTTATTCGCAAGGACATTTGAATTTGCAATGTCTTGTCTTGCCCATTTGGATATTCAATGTCATACAGAGGATTCTGTACTGTGTAATAGTACGAGTCAGTAGAGTTTGGAGAACTCTTCTTCCAAAATGTAATGTTGTCAAGGCATGAGGGAATACCTCCTGAAATATGATTATTAGAGATATCGAAAACTTGCAAACTTTGCATTCCACACATTCTACGGAGTAGGTGACCTTCAAATCGATTTCCACTTAAAAGAACAGCCACCAAGCGAGGATGATCATACAACCACTTTGTAACAGGAAAGTTACTATCAAACCAGAATTAGAAAGGAAAATGAAAGAGAAAGAGTGTAAGTAAGAGACTTTGAGAGAGAAATGGATGACTTCTTCTTATTGAACAACTTGGCCAATTCGAGATGGCTAATCTCCATACAATGTTTGTACACTTCTCCAAAGATAATCCCCTTCTTGCACTTAACCAGCCTTATATAAGCTTAGCAGTCAAGGCAATTAGGCTTACAATTGTTTACAACTAACTGTAACAACTTTTGCAACTAACTACCAACAACTACTATAACAGCTTCTATTATACACATGCTGCAATGCCTCCTAACAGAATTAACTGTCATGCTCCTGCTGCCTTTCCCTTCAGCTTCCCAACTCTTATGCAACAGCCATTTCTTCACGTGACATAGCCTTCCTCTCTAAAACACCTTGCCCACAAGGTGCGGATAAGCATGCTGTAAAGCAAACAAGTCCTCCCAAGAAGCATCATCAACAGTTTGGCCAACCCACTGAACCAGAATTTCAGTAATTGCACGACGACCTTGCTGCTTACTCCTTCTAGCCAAAATTTTCAAGGGTTCTGGCTGAGGGACCCCATGCACATCCACTGGAGGTAGTTTAGGAATAAGAAAATTCTTGTTACCCAACTTTAACTTCAACTGAGAAACATGAAAAACTGGATGAATCCGAGCTGCCACTGGAAGATCTAACTCATAGGCTACCTTCCCCACCCTGCGAATGATCTGAAATGGGCCATAAAACCTAGGGGATAACTTCAAAGATCTTCTAGTAACCACAGATTGTTGTCTATAGGGCTGCAGCCTTAGATAAACCATCTGCCCTACCTCAAATTCTCTCTCTGATCTCCTCAAATCAGCATACCTTTTCATCCTCTGTTGAGCTTGCTGCAGATTACTCCTTAACAAAGACAGAATCTGCTCTCTGGATCGAAGAACTTCATCTACAGCATCCAACTTTGTAGTCCCCGGAATGTAGGTGAGTAACCGTGGAGGGGGAATGCCATAAACAGCTTCAAAAGGTGTCATCTTAGTAGAAGCATGCCAAGTAGTATTATACCAATACTCTGCCCATGGCAACCAAGACAACCATTGCTTAGGCCTCTCTTGCACAAAACACCTCAAATAAGTCTCCACACACTTATTAACAATCTCAGTTTGGCCATCAGTTTGAGGATGATAACTAGTACTAAACTTCAAAGTAGTGCCCTGCAGCTTGAATAACTCTCTCCAAAAGACACTAGTGAAAATAGGGTCTCGATCTGAAACAATGGAAGTAGGCATTCCATGTAATCTGATGACCTCTTGAACAAACACGTGAGCTACTTTAATAGCTGTATAGGGATGAGAAAGAGCAATAAAATGGCCATACTTAGACAATCTGTCTACTACCACCAAGATCATTGATTTCCCTTGAGAAATTGGTAGTCCTTCCACAAAATCCATAGACACATCAGTCCACACTTTGCTAGGAATGGGAAGAGGCTGCAACAAGCCAGCTGGAGACATATTCTCATACTTAGATTGCTGACAAACTTCACACTCTCTAATAAACTTCTTGAGATCAGTAGTCATCCCCTTCCAATAAAAATCTCTCTTGGCTCTTTGCAATGTTTTTTCAAACCCTGAATGGCCTGCAATCGGATCACTATGCACAAAATGCAAAACTTGTGCTCTTATGGCCTGAGAACTCCCAATGTATAACCTCTTCTTATAAAACAGCAACTTATCCCTAAGGAAAAACTTGTTTGGATCTAACTCTCCTGTCCTCCATTGTTCCATTAAAGCCTTTAGTTGCACATCAGTTTCATACTCAGCCCTTAAATCATTTATCCAACTAATAGTAGGTATGGATAGAAGAGACAAGGTCAACTCAGGTTCCCAATCCTCCCTTCTTGATAGAGCATCCGCTACTCTATTATCCACTCCCTTTTTGTACTCCACTATAAAGTCATAGCCAATCAATTTAGTGATCCATTTCTGCTGAAATGGGGTACCCACCTTCTGCTCTAATAGGAATTTCAGACTTTGATGGTCTGTTTTGACAATAAATGGCCTCCCAACCAAATAAGGTCTCCATTTTTGAATAGCTGTTACTAGGGCAAACAACTCCTTCTCATAAGTGGACATATGAACAGCTTTCCCTTTGAGGGCTTTACTCAAGAATGCTATTGGCCTACCAGCTTGCATTAACACTGCTCCAATTCCAATACCACTAGCATCGCACTCAATCACAAATGGCTGGGAAAAGTTAGGAAGAGCTAGGACTGGAGCTGCTGTCATGGCAGCCTTGAGACTGTTAAATGCACCCACAGCTGCTTCATCCCAAGCAAAAGCATTTTTCTTTAACATAGCTGTCAATGGGGCTGCAATAGATCCATACCCTTGAATAAATTTTCTGTAGTAACCCGTGAGTCCCAAAAACCCTCTCAAAGACTTAAGAGTTTTAGGAAAAGGCCACTCAACCATAGCTTGAATCTTTTCATGATCAGCCTTAACACCAGAAGCAGAAATCACATGTCCAAGATACTCCACCTCCTGACAACCAAACTTACACTTAGACATTTTGGCATATAACTGATTCTTCCTCAATAAATCCAAAGTGATCCTTAAATGCTGCTTATGAGTATCCAAATCTTTGCTGAAGACCAGAATATCATCAAAAAAAACTAAGATGAACTTTCTAAGAAAAGGTTTAAAAACCTGATTCATAAGGCTTTGAAAGGTAGATGGAGCATTAGTAAGGCCGAATGGCATCACTAAAAATTTATAATGGCCCTCATGAGTGCGGAAGGCAGTCTTATGAATATCCCTCTCTACCACCCTAATCTGATGATAACCAGATCTTAAATCAAGTTTAGAAAACCATTGAGCTCCCCACAACTCATCTAACAGCTCATCCACAACTGGTATAGGAAACTTGTCCTTGATAGTTACTTGATTCAAGGCTCTATAATCCATACACATCCTCCAGCTGCCATCTGCCTTCCTTACAAGTAAAACTGGAGAAGAGAATGGGCTCTGACTGCATCTAATTACTCCAGACTGCAGCAACTCCTTCACAATCTTTTCTATCTCCTCCTTTTGGTAAAAAGGGTACCTGTATGGCCTCACTGAAACAGGCTGTGCACCCTCCTGCAAATGTATTGCATGATCATGAGATCCTTTAGGAGGCAACTCCTTAGGATCAGCAAAAACATCTGCAAATTCTGCCAATAACTGAGCCATAGGACCAACTTCTTTGTTTTGCTTCCTTCCATCTTCATCCCCTTGCATCTGGGTACTATCATCACCAAGAAGCTGCAACAAGACACCCTTGTTCTCACTTCTATTTAGTTTAAAGGATTCATTATCTTCTACACACAGATTCAGATTAGCAACCAGCCCTTCCAGCAAACAAGTTCTTTCCTCATACACAAACTGCATAGTGAGATTAAGAAAATCCCACAATATAGGCCCTAAAGTCCTCAACCATTGAATGCCAAGTACCATATCACAACCAGCCAAAGGTAAAATATAAAGGTCAACAACAAAAGTATACCCTTGCAACCTCACCTTGGTGTTATTACATTTACCAGGGCTTACAAGCTCATCACCATTAGCTACTTTAACTTTGATAGATTCATTATTCACAGGCTGAATTCCCACTCCCTTAATCCTTTCCTGATCTAAGAAGTTATGTGTACTTCCAGAATCAATCAAAATTATTATCTTGTGATTGTTTATCATACCTACAATACTCATAGTCTTAGGAGTAGGATTTCCAATAATGGCATGCAAAGAAATTTCAGGAAATTCTTCTAAAAAAAATTCACCTGGATCTGGTTCTTCTTCAACCTCTTTCAAATTGTTCACCTTCTCTTCGATCTCCTCAATCAAGAACAGTCTTGGTGAAGCACAAACATGGCCACGGCTCCACTTAGCATCACAGTTATAACACAATCCTTTCTTCCTTCTATCCATCATCTCAGCATTAGAAATTTTTTGAACTGGTAACATTGCCTTACCAGAAACAGGAAGAGTAGCTTTATTCTGGTTATTACCATTCGCAGAATTCTCAAGACTCTTCTGTTGACCAAAAAGAGTAGTTTTTCCTCCCAAAAACCCAGTACTCTTACTTTCTCCCCCAAAACTTCTTGCAGCATTATTATAAGGAAGTTGACTCCATTGTGGTTTAGTGCTTTTTCTGAAATTGCACACATAATCTTCCTGAATTTTTGCTAAAGAATAAGCATCAACTAGAGCCTTAGGTTTAAACATCTTTACTGCCAATCTAATTTCATCTTTTAACCCCCCCATAAAGCAACTCAATTTATGTGCTTCAGGTAAATCAGCTACTCTATTAGCTAATACTTCAAATTGTTGCTTATATTCCTGCAAAGATCCTTCTTGTTTCAACTTTGACAATGTTTCCATAGGGTCATCATAAGACCCCATACCAAATCTAGTCTGTAATGCTCTAGCAAAATCATCCCAAGTAGCAAAAGAATTTGATTTATGCAATTCTTGAAACCAAATTAAGGCTGTACCTTCCATATGAAAAGAAGAAATCTTCAACCTTTGACAATCTGGTGTAGAGTAGTGATCAAAGAACTGCTCAGTCTTGTAACACCAATTCAATGGATCCTCCCCATTAAATTTAGGAAACTCCAACCGAATGGACTTAGTGTGAAATCCATCTCCTGCCTGAAACCCTGCACCATTTGTTGCATGAATCCTTCCTTTTGAGGTTGAACCAAAATTGGCCTCCATAGTGTCAAAAGAGGAACTTTTATCTCTTTGTTCTGGTGCCCTCTGCGATTCCTGAATGCCTTTCATCACTTGTGCCAACTGTTCACTCAAGAAAGCAAACTGGTCATCTTGCTTTTTTTCCAGTCTTGCATTCTTCTCTTCAATATCATCCTTCAACTGCTTAAACTCCTTCCTGAACTGCACCAAATCCGCATTTTGCCCCATTGACCTAGTTTCCATGAAAAGAAAACAAATGGCTCTTGATACCACTTGTAACAGGAAAGTTACTATCAAACCAGAATTAGAAAGGAAAATGAAAGAGAAAGAGTGTAAGTAAGAGACTTTAAGAGAGAAATGGATGACTTCTTCTTATTGAACAACTTGGCCAATTCGAGATGGCTAATCTCCATACAATGTTTGTACACTTCTCCAAAGATAATCCCCTTCTTGCACTTAACCAGCCTTATATAAGCTTAGCAGTCAAGGCAATTAGGCTTACAATTGTTTACAACTAACTGTAACAACTTTTGCAACTAACTACCAACAACTACTATAACAGCTTCTATTATACACATGCTGCAATGCCTCCTAACAGAATTAACTGTCATGCTCCTGCTGCCTTTCCCTTCAGCTTCCCAACTCTTATGCAACAGCTTCTCATTTCTTCACGTGACACACTTTGGAATATTACCAGACAAGTGATTATTTCCAATATCTAGGATTACCAAATTGGGACTGTTTGATATGGTGGGTGAGATCATTCCTTCAAATTGATTGCCGTTGAGTTGTAAGCTTTTCAACTTTGTCATGTTGGAGTCCCTTGGGAGCATTTCTCCTTTCAATTTATTGTTTGATAGATTTAGATATACCAGTGGGGTACCATCTCTAGTCAAACCTCGAGGTATTGTACCTGAGAGCATGTTATTAGAAAGGTCTAATATCTCAAAAGACAAATTACCAAAAGACGAAGGAATGATGCCCTCTAATGCATTTGAGGACATGTCAACATAATGTAAGTCTGGAAGAAGATGCCCAATATTTTCAGGAAGAGAACCTGTGACATTATTTTCTGGTATGTCGAAGGCGCTAAGTGATGAAGTTTGATTAGCAAAGCAACCAAAAGAAAGAGAGCCATGAATTTGGTTACTTCTCAAGGATAAAACTTGGATACTCGTGTTGACTAGTAGTAGCTCCCAAGGTACACTTCCCTCTATTAAGTTGTGAGACAAGTCTAGCTCGAGCAAGAAAACTTGGGTGGAGATGAAGCTTGGGAAAACATGACCATTCTTCTTGTTGAGGCTGCAGTTTGCCAAGTTCAGATATGATAGCTGAAAGGTTGGAACCCATGAGGGAGACTCGGTTTCAATTTCCAAATCTTTGTTTCTTGAAAGAGCGAGGTACTTGAGTCTTGAAGCATTGGCAAAAATAGAAAATGAGATTACCCCTTCTAATTGATTGCTAGAAGCATATAAAGACATAATGTTGCTTTTTTCGGAGAATATTGATTGAGGTAAATTACCATGAAAGAGATTATTCGAAAGATCAAGGTATTCCAGACTTGAAGTATTGGTAAAAGTAGAAAATGATAAAACCCCATCTAGTTGATTGCTCGAAACATCAAAATGCGTAATCTTGCTTTGTTTGGAGAATATTGATGGAGGTAGATTGCCATGAAGGCGATTATTTGATATAAAAATTTCTTCAATGTTTTCAATCATCCCAAGACAGGAGGGAATAATGCCTTCCAATCTATTATAATCAAGATCCAGCACTAATAGATGTTTTGATCGCTTTAGTTGGCAAAAAGCTGCAACAAATTAAGTGAGTTTGAGAAATGAGTTCCTATTTGGGTACATATATGCTTAGAAGGCATAGAATTAAAATAGAATTAAAAATGGTAGGAGTGACTAGCGAGTAAATATTTCTCTAAAAGAAATTTAGTCTAACTAGTTTTAATTTGTAAAGTATAAGAAGCTAGCAAGAGTAATGCTTGTCTTCGCACTAGATTTTGACACTAACTTTACACGGGTTGATATGTGGCATGTTTTAAGTGGCTAACACTTTTGTTATTAAATTGGCTAACATGAAAAGCCATTTATAACATGTTACATCGGTTGGTGTAAAGCTGGTGTAAAAATATTTAGTGCAGAAGAGTAGCATTACTCTAAGAAGCAAATACAACAACACAAAAATAATGAATTTTTGCACTTCATGTTACATCTTTGCAGCATAGGTTAATGAAATTTTATGGCATGCAATTAAAAAATTTGAGAATTATGTGAACTTGTGTGTTTAATGTGAATATTGAGGAATAAGGAAATTCAGATAAACTATATATGTACCAAATAAACAAAAAAAATTAAGTGTGTGATAATTCGCAAGCTAGTATTTGAAAGCAAACGATCGATGTATTATTAGGCTTACCAGTTGGAACTCTAAAAGTAGGATTCTCTGCAAGATGTCATGTATGGTGTAAGAGTTACAATTATATATTGACCATATGTGATGTATAAAATTATAACATTTCATTTGGAATTTCAGAAATTAGCCAATATGAATTGAGGTGGAAGTCAGAGAGCAAATAAAATTAAATGAATTAAGTAAGAGTTCTCACGTTGAAGCCCTCCTCCAATTTGCATGTTAGAAAGAGATAGTTCTTCGAGTTCATCAAATAAGGTGAACAAGGTTACATTTGGATACCATGTAGTACTACTTGATGGTGCCCTGTCGTAGCCGCCCAAATACATTTCGCTAACTCCCCCATTTGTACCCCAACAACCAATTCCCTCTGCTCCACAACAGTCTCTTCCGTCCCAGCCAGCAAAGGCTAAACCATTTGCGGAGTTTCTGATCTCCAAGAGAGCTCTCGTCTGTTCTTTGCTGCATCCATCACCACAAGCCAAAGGAGAGAAAGCGATAGCAGTAACCCACAGCAAAAATACATTTTCAGCAAAACAATTCTTCATTTTCGAAAGGTTGTACGTATATGCGTGCATCTTTATCATCATACTCATGCCTATATATATATATATAATGTGCTCAAACGAGGCCCGGAAGTCTTGAATAATCCACGCGTTTTCAGGAGAGTGGTCTGTCTGTATTGGAAATAGCTTGGAAATTAGAGGCATGCTTTAAAAGCAATGGAAATTCAATGGAAGATGGAATAATATGTCTAATCAATCTGTGTTTTCTCCAAACCAAGAAGCACGCCAAGCTTTGCTCACTCCAAACCAAGAAGCACGCCAAGCTTTGCTCAAAAGTAGTTCACACTTGAGTTGTGGAAAATGGGAGAAGAGGAGACCCACTGCCTAGCAATAACGATGGGTTTTGTTCCTAATTACAAAAACAGTTATATTTATTTAATCCGATAAAATCATCAACAACGAGTCCCGGGAAATGCATGCTCTCTCGGATCTCCATTTTCAGTCATCAAATTGTTTTAATGATCATGCGTTATATATTCATGTAATTAGATTTCATAAAGGTGTTCTAAGATATTCATAATTGATTCCTATTGATTTAAGTTAAGCTTTCGAGTGGAATATGTTCCCCTTAAATTATCATCTTATTGTCAATGTCCTCTACTCCCAACTATTAGTTAAGTCAATTTCCCACTAATAACCAAAAAAAACCCCGTCGCCACACCAAAATAGTTTATTTGAAAAAGCCATTGGAGGCCACGGCCACCCCCATTTGACAAAGGATCTGGCTGATGTGTGGTAGTTAAACTACAACTTATCTCCTTAAAAATATAAATAAAAACAAGGGTTCAGATTTAACCAATTCCCATGACCACTCATTTTTTGTCATTTAATCTTAGTAATTAATCTACATTTTCTTTCCCACGATCTCCTGGGCAACCAAGCGAAACCCAGATGGTTCTTCTCAAAATCCAGGAACATGTACATATTGAAGAAGAATAATAACCATGACTTCCTTCTAAGTGTGCATTGATTCCGCCGAGATCTGAAACGGTTTGATTTGTTTATTGGAGAATATATTATAGGCTCACTACTCTAACATGACCCGAAGAGAGCAAATCGCAATGACGTGGTAATTGATGAGTGTGAACCTCAAGGCCGTGAGTGGAACGCCAAACTATCTCAAAGTCTATTGATTTGGACATTTTGTTGCCTTTTTCTTTGGGGCAGGAAATTAAGGTTTCTGTTTTTCTGTGCGAGCAATTATAAGCACCAAGAAACATCACTATATATTTATTGCGCATTCCGTGTAGACGAGAAACAACATTCTCGTATGAATTTTATTGAAGTATAACATTGCCGCTTTGATCACGTAGACGACTTTGAATGTTATAAAAAGTTTTACCTGCTCTCAGCGAACCTTCTGTGTTTACAAGAAACAACATTCTCGTATGAATTTTATTGAAGTATAACATTGCCGTTTTGATAACGTAGACGACTTTGAATGTTATAAAAAGGTTCGCCTGCTCTCAGCGAACCTTCTGTGTTGACGAGATTTGGCAATAATTTTCCTTATCAATTCCTGTAGGGTGTTTGGCATTCAATTCTGGAAGCATATTCCCGTGTTCTTGGAAACTTGGCCTGTAGCATATTGTCTAGGATAAGAGATATTTTGGAAGAAGAAGGTTTGAGCAATCCAAATTCACCGGTGGCAATGCCTTACTTTTCTGGTATAAATCATTCTGCATGGCCATGGATGCATATGCTTTCTATTCACCTCTTTATTCTAACTAAATTGTTATGTGCTTCTACCAAAATAGAGAGAAAAACTAAAAAAAGAAAGGAAACCAAAGTTTTTTTTTTTTTTTTTTTGGCGAAAACATCCTTAATTTTGGAGCTATTAGCCAGGTCTCAAACTTTCGATCCACTCGACATGTATTAAAAAAAAAAAAAAAAAAATTGGTCCAAGTATTGGGATTATTAACACATAATCCAAGTGTTACTAGATGGAAGTCGATGGTTTTATAGTTCGATACCTTATTGTAAAAATGAGGAAAAGGAAAACTAACTTAGATATTATTGGAATTGAGATTATCACTCCATAATCGTTGTTGAACCAACAGCTAACATCTGAAATGATGTAATTATGAACTATGTGTCCTTATATATGTCATGTACTTTATTTTGAGTGATAACCTACGTCACATTCTGGTATGAACCTTGTTGGACTGTTGCAGCAATATCTGTAATGGTTTATACACAGTATTTATTAAACAATTATATATTTTATCCTCTTTCTTGTTCAAAACATGAATTTTTATTAACAATTTTTTCCTCCAAATATGCAGATGTGCCTTGAGATAATGAGAGCATAAACATGTAAATAAAAGGCAGCATTGCGTTTTAAGAAGTAAACTTCTTTTGAGGGCTTTACTTACCAGGAAAAAAAAATAAAATAAAAATAAACCTTCTTTTGAGGGCCTGTGACTATTAAATATGCTATGATGACTAAGAGAGAGCCAAAACAGTGAAAGAGGCAGACGATGAGAAAATTTAATCAATTTTGGAATAAATAGCCAGACCAGACGCAAATAATTTACTTTGTGATGCCAACCAATGCTTACTGATAGAATCTTCAGCAAAAAGTCTCTAGAAGAACTAAAATTTTTATATTCAAGTGTTTTTATTGCCATGTTTGTAGTTTAGCATTTTATTTTTTTTACTCTTTATCATTTTTTATTTTTTTGGAGTATGCCTTGTTTAGTTGCAAGCGCATCATTTATATGTTGAGAACCAATGAGCATTTGTATGTCCTGTTCCAAAGCTGTCAACCGTGTTATATTAAATTTGTTCTTTATGTTTTTGGTCTTTATTGTTTGGTAAACTAAAACAACTTCTTCACCTTCCATATGAGCTCTGACACAACAAAAACTATAATGGAATCTTTCAGGAATAATGACATACAACGGCCTTGAGAGTTGCATTCTCAATAATCAATCTTATGAAAATGAAAGCAGAACAAGCAGAGGGGATGAATGTGTAACCGACTCCTTGGACGATGGTGGCTCAAGCTGCTCTTCCAGCAAAGATGCTTTTGGATCATTTTCTTCAAAGTGGTTGACAATGAAGAGGGATGAACAGAGTTATGATGAATGGGAGCTCTCAGAAAGCCCCCCACATTTTTATGTGAAAGAGAAACCTGCTTATGCCATTCAGTTTTCAGATGTGGAGGCAATGAAAGAAAAATTTGCAAAGCTGTTGTTAGGTGAAGATGTTACAGGAGGATGCAAGGGCCAAACCACTGCTTTAGCTTTGTCTAATGGCATCACAAATCTAGCAGGTATGAAAAGGTTCCGTTTGCTTAATAGAAATAATTAGTTGGATATGCTTTTTCCCTTACTATAGTTTCTGGATTTGCTTCAAGTATTTTTATATTTACAAGTGTGGGATACTTGTACTGCATTACATATCTCTGTGTCATATGGAGGTGTCAAACTCGTGAGATTAGAATTCTAAATGTACTAGTACCCAAGGAGTAGCTTAATTGGCTGGAAACCACGCCTCATGAAGTGGAAGTTACTAGTTCGAATCCCCCTTCCCCCTCTAGTATGAACATGTCAAAAAAAAAAAAAAAAAAAAAAAAAAAAAAAATTCTAAATGTACTAGGGTAGCTAATAGCATCTTATTTTCAACATTTGCGAACAGTGTAATTAATCTTTGATGTTCATATGTTTTCGAAGTGATTGTATCAGTAAGTAAAAACAATATTCAAGTTTTTCCTAAATAAATGATTGTGAGAATACAATAACAAGCCTTTGATTGAACAGAAATTTATTATGCTAAATACATATAATCTTTCCTATCAAACTCAGACTGTTCAAAGCAGTTTTTTTTTTTTAATTAATTAATTTATTTTTATTTTTTATATGTTGTCATCAATATTTCTTTATCTATTTACTTTTTCCTTCTTGTGGGTAGCATATAATGCCGGACCATTTTCCTTCTATCACTAACTTGGGGCCCTAGCTATTCCTTAGAAAACTTCTTCTGTTTTTATAATGTAACCTATGAGAATAATTACCTTTTTCTCTTAACTATTTAGAATAATATAATAATTGAATTTTCAGCGACGGTTTTTGGAGAGTTGTGGAAATTAGAACCACTCCCTGAAGAAAGTAAGAGCAAATGGCGAAAAGAAATGGACTGGTTACTCTCCCCTACCAACTATATGGTTGAGTTAGTTCCTGCGAAGCAAAATGGTGCAAATGGCCGAACCCTGGAGGTATTTTCTATTTCAATTGGACAGAAGAATAAAGCAGTACGGATTTTACTTATGGTGTGATTTGGATTCGACATTTATTTTGCAGATAATGACACCAAAAGCCCGTGCTGACATTCACATGAATTTACCGGCACTTCAAAAATTGGACTCTATGCTTATTGTAGGTGATCTCTTCATTCCCATTATAATCTAGAGAAGTTTTTATGCATCAATGTATTACTCAAATTAATCTTAATGGTTTTTCATGTTACAGGAGACGTTAGATTCAATGGTGAATACTGAGTTTTGGTATGCAGAAGGAGGTAGCCGGGCAGAAGGAAGGAATAATAGCGGCCGGCAAAGTAAGAGATGGTGGCTCCCATCACCTCAAGTACCAAAGACGGGGCTCTCTGACACTGAGAGGAAGAAATTGCTTCATCAAGGAAGAGTGGTACATCAAGTATTCAAGGCTGCCAAATCAATCAATGAAAATGTTTTGCTTGAGATGCCTGTGCCGGCCATTATTAAAGATGCTCTTCCCAAGGTAATTAAACTCTCTCCCATTTAAAACATTCATAATTAATCTGCCTTTCTGATATTAAGCTATGATGAGAGAGCTGGGGAAATCCTCATCTTTGATCCTTGCCAAAAGTGGGTTCACATGCAAAGCTAAAGTAGACTGAAGCTTTTAGATTGAGCTAGCTAACCTTGACACATCAAACTGAAGTGGGACTTAGTATGCATGCTTCTGACTTGAAAACTGTCTACATCATCTGATCATCACTGCTTATGATTAAACTTACACATGAAATTTCAAAATTGTAATCCTCATTGTGGTGCTATAACTTATAACGGCATTTGTATTTATGTACTTGCAGTCTGGGAAGGCAAGCCTTGGTGAGGAACTCTACAAGTTGTTGTTTGCAGAATCAAGCTCATCTGACGAGATACTCAATTCTCTTAATTTGAAATTTGAACATCGTGCTCTCGAGGTCATTAATAGGTTGGAAGCTGCTATATTTTCTTGGAAAGTGAAAGTTACAGAACATGTTGGTGGTAAATCCCCAGTTCGAACATCATGGTCCTTCATAAAGGATTCAATGTCTGAGATGGATAAGATGGAGTTATTGTTGGACCGGGCAGAAGCCTTTTTACATCACCTCAAGATCAGATATCCAAACCTTCCCCATACATTTCTTAATGTTACAAAAATTCAGTATGGCAAGGTGAGTTATCACGTATTCATGTCCATTCTGCCAATTTTCTCAAAACATCACTCTTCATCCCCAATTTTTTGGCTTTCTTTGTTCTTCATTGAGATATTTTTGTTTCCGCCATACCAGAATGATTTCTCTGCTATCTTATGTATTGGTTGTCATTATACTGGTACTCATATTTACATTGACCTTCACCTGGGTTATCTAGTTCATAGTCTAGCAGTAGTGGACATCTACTTCTATCTACTAAAAAGAGGGCAAAGAACAAAAGGAAAAGTAGTTGCATTTTTTTATCTTTTATATCCATGTTTACCCTAGAAAATTCTTTTGACATGGATAAACTGTCTTAATCAGAAGTGACCTATACAAATATATTTTTGTAGAGATTTGGCAGTAATTTTCCTTATCAATTCCTGTAGGATGTTGGACATTCAATTCTGGAAGCATATTCCCGTGTTCTTGGAAACTTGGCCTATAGCATATTGTCTAGGATAAGAGATATTTTGGAAGAAGATGGTTTGAGCAATTCAAATTCACCGGTGGCAATGCCTTACTTCTCTGGTATAAATCATTGTGAAACTTCAGCTGTTGATATAGATGTAAGGCACTCGTTGATTGATCAGATGAACCAGGTGCATGGAAACTATTGTGACTCTAATTCAAGCAGTACTTGTGATTTGGAATCTACATACAGTGATGCCAAAGCAAGTTCGGTAGCTACAACACCAAGTTGGAATAGACTTTGGTGCATCGATAGAGAGGCTTGTGTAAGTGTGTCTCCTAAAAATTCACCTTGATAAAAATAAAAAGAAAAAAAAGAAAAAAAAGGAAGCATGGTCTTCAATAGCTTCTTTTTGTAAAGATCATGGCAAACTTTGAATGTACTGCTTGGAAATATAGCAAAGTATTAACTACGCATATGGTCCTACCAAAATCTAAACTAAGCTAATATGATTTCGAATGCTTTAAAATGCGATATGTATCAAAGGACATATAACATATTTATTGAAGACATTACTCTGAAGTACAAATATGTTTTCCACTTCCACTACAAAGTTGTCTGTGTGAATCACCAATACTTGGAGAGCATTTCGAAACATGACTCAATGTATTTGTCCACAGCTCTAAAATAGATTTGCCTCCAATTCTTTTTAATGATTAGGATCCCAAAGAAAACCCAAAATCCAAATGCATAAGAGACAGCAACAAATGCGTAAAAGAATAAAGGACTATCAATTATTCTAGTCTCTTCCCTTTCATCCTCATGTTCAGGTTCAAGCTTGTTTGTGGTTGAACAATTTTTTGGCAAAGGGACTCCACAGAGATCTGGATTGTCATCATAGGATTGCGTCCCGAAAGTTGAGAACTGCCGCTCAAATGGGATTCTTCCTGAAAGATTGTTACTTGCAACACTAAATGTAGATAGAGAAGTGAGTCCAACCAATTCATAAGGGATTCCCCCAGTCAACTTGTTGTGGGAAAGATCCAAGTTCTCCATGTTTTTCAAGTTTCGGAAAGAGTTTGGAATGGGGCCAGTTAAAAAATTATTCGACAAGTTCAAGGATCGAAGCTGTAACAATTCTCCCATTTCAGAAGGAATGCTCCCTATCAATTGGTTAGATGACATGTCAATTAAAGACATCAACGAGAGTGGGATACCTTGGAAAGTATATACCTCATATTTTATTCGCAAGGACATTTGAATTTGCAATTTCTTGTCTTGCCCATGTTCAATGTACTGTACTGTGTAATAGTTCGAGTCAGTAGAGTTTGGAGAACTCTTCTTCCAAAATGTAATGTTATCAAGGCATGAGGGAATACCTCCTGAAATATGATTATTAGAGATATCGAAAACTTGCAAACTTTGCATTCCACACATTCTACGGAGTAGGTGACCTTCAAATCGATTTCCACTTAAAAGAACAGCCACCAAGCGAGGATGATCATACAACCACTTTGGAATATTACCAGACAAGTGATTATTTCGAATATCTAGGATTACCAAATTGGGACTGTTTGATATGGTGGGTGAGATCATTCCTTCAAATTGATTGCCGTTGAGTTGTAAGCTTTTCAACTTTGTCATGTTGGAGTCCCTTGGGAGCATTTCTCCTTTCAATTTATTGTTTGATAGATTTAGATATACCAGTGGGGTACCATCTCTAGTCAAACCTCGAGGTATTGTACCTGAGAGCTTGTTATTAGAAAGGTCTAATATCTCAAAAGACAAATTACCAAAAGACGAAGGAATGATGCCCTCTAATGCATTTGAGGACATGTCAACATAATATAAGTCTGGAAGAAGATGCCCAATATTTTCAGGAAGAGAACCTGTGACATTATTTTCTGATATGTCGAAGGCGCTAAGTGATGAAGTTTGATTAGCAAAGCAACCACAAGAAAGAGAGCCATGAATTTGGTTACTTCTCAAGGATAAAACTTGGATACTCGTGTTGAATAGTAGCTCACAAGGTACGCTTCCCTCTATTAAGTTGTGAGACAAGTCTAGCCATCTCAAATCAAGTTGGGTGGAGATGAAGCTTGGGAAAACATGACCATTCTTCTTGTTGAGGTTGCAGTTTGTTAAGTTCAGATATGATAGCTGAAAGGTTGGAACCCATGAGGGAGACTCGGTTTCAATTTCCAAATCTTTGTTTCTTGAAAGAGCGAGGAACTTGAGTCTTGATGCATTGGCAAAAATAGAAAATGAGATTACCCCTTCTAATTGATTGCCAGAAACATATAACATCCTAATCTTGCTTTTTTTGGAGAATATTGATTGAGGTAAATTACCATGAAAGAGATTATCCGAAAGATCAAGGGAGTCCAGACTTGAAGTATTGGTAAAAGTAGAAAATGATAAAACCCCATCTAGTTGATTGCTCGAAACATCAAAAACCGTAATCTTGCTTTGTTTGGAGAATATTGATGGAGGTAGATTGCCATGAAGGCGATTATTTGATATAAAAATTTCTTCAATGTTTTCAATCATCCCAAGACAGGAGGGAATAATGCCTTCCAATCGATTATAATCAAGATCCAGCATCCATAGATGTTTTGATCGCTTTAGTTGGCAAAAAGCTGCAACAAATTAAGTGAGTTTGAGAAATGAGTTCCTATTTGGGTACATATATGCTTAGAAGGCATAGAATTAAAATAGAATTAAAAATGGTAGGAGTGACTAGCGAGTAAATATTTCTCTAAAAGAAATTTAGTCTAACTAGTTTTAATTTGTAAAGTATAAGAAGCTAGCAAGAGTAATGCTTGTCTTCGCACTAGATTTTGACACTAACTTTACACGGGTTGATATGTGGCATGTTTTAAGTGGCTAACACTTTTGTTATTAAATTGGCTAACATGAAAAGCCATTTATAACATGTTACATTGGTTGGTGTAAAGCTGGTGTAAAAATATTTAGTGCAAAAGAGTAGCATTACTCTAAGAAGCAAATACAACAACACAAAAATAATGAAATTTTGCACTTCATGTTACATCTTTGCAGCATAGGTTAATGAAATTTTATGGCATGCAATTAAAAAATTTGAGAATTATGTGAACTTGTGTGTTTAATGTGAATATTGAGGAATAAGGAAATTCAGATAAACTATATATGTACCAAATAAACAAAAAAAATTAAGTGTGTGATAATTCGCAAGCTAGTATTTGAAAGCAAACGATCGATGTATTATTAGGCTTACCAGTTGGAACTCTAAAAGTAGGATTATCTGCAAGATGTCATGTATGGTGTAAGAGGTACAATTATATATTGACCATATATGATGTATAAAATTATAACATTTCATTTGGAATTTCAGAAATTAGCCAATCTGAATTGAGGCGGAAGTGAGAGAGCAAATAAAATTAAATGAAGTAAGTAAGAGTTCTCACGTTGAAGCCCTCCTCCAATTTGCATGTTAATAAGATATAGTTCTTCGAGTTCATCAAATAAGGTGAACAAGGTTACATTTGGATACCATGTAGTACTACTTGATGGTGCCCTGCCGTAGTTGTTCAAATAGATTGCGCTAACTCCCCCATTTCTACCACAATCAATTTGCTCTGCTTCACAACAGTCTCTTCCGTCCCAGCCAGCAAAGGCGAAACCATTTGTGGAGTTTCTCATCTCCAAGAGAGCTCTCGTTTGTTCTTTGCTGCATCCATCACCACAAGCCAAAGGAGAAAAAGCGATAGCAGTAACCCACAGCAAAAATACATTTTCAGCAAAACAATTCTTCATTTTCGAAAGGTTGTACGTATATGCGTGCATCTTTATCATCATACTCATGCCTATATATATATATATATATATATAATGTGCTCAAACGAGGCCCGGAAGTCTTGAATAATCCACGCGTTTTCAGGAGAGTGGTCTGTCTGTATTGGAAATAGCTTGGAAATTAGAGGCATGCTTTAAAAGCAATGGAAATTCAATGGAAGATGGAATAATATGTCTAATCAATCTGTGTTTTCTCCAAACCAAGAAGCACGCCAAGCTTTGCCCACTCCAAACCAAGAAGCACGCCAAGCTTTGCTCAAAAGTAGTTCACACTTGAGTTGTGGAAAATGGGAGAAGAGGAGACCCACTGCCTAGCAATAACGATGGGTTTTGTTCCTAATTACAAAAACTGTTATATTTATTTAATCCGATAAAATCATCAACAACGAGTCCCGGGAAATGCATGCTCTCTCGGATCTCCATTTTCAGTCATCAAATTGTTTTAATGATCATGCGTTATATATTCATGTAATTAGATTTCATAAAGGTGTTCTAAGATATTCATAATTGATTCCTATTGATTTATGTTAAGCTTTCGAGTGGAATATGTTTCCCTTAAATTAAATTATCATCTTATTGTTAATGTCCTCAAGTCCTAACTATTAGTTAAGTCAATTTCCGACTAATAACAAAAAAAAACCCTTCGCCACACCAAAATAGTTCATTTGAAAAAGCCATTGGAGGCCACGGCCACCCCCATTTGGCAAAGGATCTGGCTGATGTGTAGTAGTTAAACTCCAACATATCTCCTTAAAAAAAAAAAAAAAAAAAAAAAAAAGCAAGGGTTCAGATTTAACCAATTCCCATGACCACTCATTTTTTGTCATTTATTCTTAGTAATTAATCTACATTTTCTTTCCCATGATCTCCTGGGCAACCAAGCGAAACCCAGATGGTTCTTCTCAAAATCCAGGAACACATATTGAAGAAGAATAATAACCATGACTTCCTTCTAAGTGTGCATTGATTCTGCCTAGATCTGAAACGATTTGATTTGTTTGTTGGAGAATATATTATAGGCTAGAGCAAATCGGAAATGGAAGCGATGACGTGGTAATTGATGAGTGTGAACCTCAAGGCCACGAATGGAACGCCAACTATCTCAAAGTCTATTAATGTGGACATTTTGTTGCCTTTTTCTTTGTGGCAAGAAATTAAGGTTTCTGTTTTTCTGTGCAAGCAATTATAAGCACCAAGAAACATCATTATGCATTTATTGCGCATTTCGTGTTTGAGAAACAACATTCTCGTATGAATTTTATTGAAGTCTAGCGTTGCCGCTTTGATCACGTAAACGACTTTAAATGTTATAAAAAGTTTTGCCAGACCTCAACGAACCTTCTTTGAAGTTATAGGGGATAAGATCGAGTGCTAGACAGGTGGAATTGCATGGTTAGTTGATGGTGGTGGAGTTGGTGCCAAATTCCAGAGCAACACAAACAAACTTTTGACTCTAAAAGAGCCAAAAAATAATCATGGTGTTTGAAAAGAAACCTAAAAGCTGTCTTCTAAGCAATAGCCAATAGGCCTAGCTTGGAAAAGAAATCATGGTAAGATGCTTGAAAATAACCCCGGCCCATTCCATCCCAGCCCCAAAAGGCTAGCTAGCTTAAAGCCTTAAACCATTTGTGGAGTTTCTATCTGAATTTTTGGTGAGTCTTTAATTTGGCTTAACTAATCACAAGACATTTAAATATAGGAGAAAACGTAAAATTAATCCCTATAGTTTGCCTAATTTGTAATTAGTTCTCTATGATATATATCAAAATGAATTTAAAGGAGGTATGTCAAAAAAAAAAAAAAAAAAATTACTTGATCCCTATAGACAAATTTCGTTTAGTGACTTAATAGATTCCGATAATGTGACACATCAGAGCCAATAAAATTATGACATGTTTCCTACTTAGTGTCATATTAACAGAATCTATTAAGTCAGTGAACGAAATTAAATTTGTTTATAGGAAGTAAATTATTATTTTTTTCATATTTTAGTGACTTCTAAGTTTATTTTGATACTACGTATAAGTAATTGTAAATTAGGTAAACCACATGTTTTTAAAAAAAAAAAAAAAAAAAAAAAAAAAAAAACGGAGACCTACTTGTGAGTGGTCAAATTAAAGTGTAAATTAAAGTGTACATTGGATTCAGGCCTAATCCTAATTGCATTGGATTCAGGCCTAATCCTAACTCTCCCTAAACTTTGGTCAGCTAGAGATAATTTGAGCCTTGTAAAAGCATTTTCCTTTTCTTTTTCTTTTTTTTTTTCTTTTTTTTTCTTTAATCTTTTTGAAAATTGCAGCTGCTTTTAAAACTAACCCTTGTTTGCTTCAAAAAGCCTAAAGAATAGAATACTATACAGCTAGCTTTGCGAGTACGTAGTTTCTGTTTTATAAAGGTATATATATGGCTAGCCTTGGAGAAGCCTAACCACAATGCCTTTTTTTTTTTTTTTTTTTTTTGCACTTACGGCTCCAAACCGTAGAAAATGTAATTAGGGCTTTCCATACTACCATAATATGCTATTCAAAAAAAAAAGAAAAAAGCTTCAATCATATATATATATATATATATATATAATGTGCTCAAACGAGGCCCGGAAGTCTTGAATAATCCACGCGTTTTCAGGAGAGTGGTCAGTCTGTACTGGAAATAGCTTGAAAATTAGAGGCATGCTTTAAAAGCAATGGAAATTCAATGGAAGACGAAGGAATAATATGTCTAATCAATCTGTGTTTTCTCCAAACCAAGAAGCACGCCAAGCTTTGCACAAAAGTAGTTCACACATGAGTTGTGGAAAATTGGAGAAGAGGAGACCCACTGCCTAGCAATAACGATGGGCTTTGTTCCTAATTACAAAAATTGTTATATTTATTTAATCCGATAAAATCATCAACAAGAAGTCCCGGGAAATGCACGCTCTCTCGGATCTCCATTTTCAGTCATCAAATTTTTTTAATGAGCATGCGTTATATAGTCATTTAATTAGATTCATAATGGTGGTCTAAGATATTCATAATTGATTCCTATTGATTTATGTTAAGCTTTCGAGTGGAATATGTTCTCCTTAAATTATCATCTTATTGTCAATGTCCTCAAGTCCCAACTATTAGTTACGTCAATTTCCCACTAATAACAAAAATACTATTCTTAATTTTATTTTTTTTTTTTTAAATAAAACCCTTCGCTGCACCAAAATAGTTCATTTGAAAAGCCATTGGAGGCTGTTAAGGATATAAATTCTTTGGATTAAATGTTGATTTTGTACAGGGTGCAAAGGCGATTACGGTTAGCGGTTAGTGGCAATAACCGCTAACTGTAACCGCCTTAGCAGTTAGTAGATTTCACTAACCGCAACCGCTAACCGCCTAGCGGTTAACCACCGGTTAGCGGTTAGCGAAATAGATAACCGCCCGCTAACCGCTTTTTTAAAATTGAGCTTTTTTTTGGACTTTCTTTAGGGCTTTTTTGACTTCTTTTTTTGGGCTTTCTTTTACCCTCATTTTTTTTTTCTTGTATTTTTAATATCTTCTTGAGTCCAATTGCTATAAAAAGAGCCCATATTGAAAAATCAAAAATATTTTACCCAAAATTTACATTTACTTGTACTTTAAAAAAATTTCCTTAAATATTAAATCATAACCGGTTAACCTTTATAAAAAAAATAAAAATAAAAAATAAAAAATACAAAAAAAGGTTCAGATTTCAGACAACTGTCACAACATATAAAAAAATATAAAAAAAAAAAAGATTCAACACAAAGCATATAAAATAAGTTCAAATAAAACATTAAATGATACAAATAAAACATTAAAACTTCATCAATGGTTAATTTGTAACAATTTTAAAAAAATTGTTACAAATGGTTCAAAAAATTCAAAATTGTTCAAAAAATGGTTATTTTTCTTCTTTTTTTTTTTTTTTTTTTTTTTCAAAAAATGGTTAAATTTCTTTTTCTAAAAAATGTTCAAAAAATACATTAATACTTCAATTGTGATTATAAGTAACACATTGTTGAATCTAATGTCAATTACTTAATTTGATATTATATAATCATATAGTCTCATTAAATTATATGATATGATTCATATGATTAATTATTTAAATTCTTATCATATTTACTTATAATCTTTTTTCTTTGAATTAAACTTAATATCTATTGGTAAATGGTAATGTTCAAACTCTAAAATCCTAAATTCCTAAAATATCTAATAATGCTTTAATTAAATTGTAGATTTGTAGTTATAAATTATATATTGTTTAATTCAATTGAATCAATTGTGATTATCATTATACATGAATCATATGATTAACTTGTAGACTTATGACTTATGAGTTATGTCATATTATATATGTATTATTTATTATTATATAATCATATGATTTAATGATCAAGTCATCATGTGATATAATCATATCAATTATAGTGATAATATATAAATTACTAAAATTATAATGATAATATATTAATACTTAAATTGTGTTTATAAGTAACACATTGGTCATTGTTTAATCCAATGTCAATTACTTAATTTGATATTTTACGAATCATATCATCATATCATCACCACAAGCCAAAGGGGAAAAAGCGATGGCAGTAACCCACAGCAAAAATACATTTTTAGCAAAACAATTCTTCATTTTCGAAAGGTTGTACGTATATACGTGCATCTTTATCATCATACTCATGCCTTTATATATATATATATATAATGTGCTCAAACGAGGCCCGGAAGTCTTGAATAATCCACGCGTTTTCAGGAGAGTGGTCTGTCTGTATTGGAAATAGCTTGGAAATTAGAGGCATGCTTTAAAAGCAATGGAAATTCAATGGAAGATGGAATAATATGTCTAATCAATCTGTGTTTTCTCCAAACCAAGAAGCACGCCAAGCTTTGCTCACTCCAAACCAAGAAGCACGCCAAGCTTTGCTCAAAAGTAGTTCACACTTGAGTTGTGGAAAATGGGAGAAGAGGAGACCCACTGCCTAGCAATAACGATGGGTTTTGTTCCTAATTACAAAAACTGTTATATTTATTTAATCCGATAAAATCATCAACAACGAGTCCCGGGAAATGCATGCTCTCTCGGATCTCCATTTTCAGTCATCAAATTGTTTTAATGATCATGCGTTATATATTCATGTAATTAGATTTCATAAAGGTGTTCTAAGATATTCATAATTGATTCCTATTGATTTAAGTTAAGCTTTCGAGTGGAATATGTTCTCATTAAATTATCATCTTCTTGTCAATGTCTTCGATTCTCAACTATTAGTTAAGTCAATTTCCCACTAATAGCTAAAAAAAACCCCTTCACCACACAAAAATAATTCATTTGAAAAAGCCATTGGAGGCCACCGTCACCCCCATTTGGCAAAGGATTTGGCTGATGTGCGGTAGTTAAACTACAACATATCTCCTTAAAAATATAAATAAAAACAAGGGCTTAGATTTAACTAATTCCCATGACCACTCATTTTTTGTCATTTATTCTTAGTAATTAATCTACATTTTCTTTCCCACGATCTCCTGGGCAACCAAGCGAAACCCAGATGGTTCTTCCCAAAATCCAGGAACACATATATTGAAGAAGAATAATAACCATGACTTCCTTCTAAGTGTGCATTGATTCCGCCAAGATCTGAAACGATTTGATTTGTTTATCGGTGAATATATTATAGGCTCACTACTCTAACATGACCCGCAGAGCGCAAATCGGAAATGGAAGCAATGACGTGGTAATTGATGAGTGTGAACCTCAAGGCCAAATTCCAGAGTAGCATAAAAAAAACTTTTGACTCTAAAAGAGCCAAGAAATAATCATGGTGTTTGAAAAGAAACCTAAAAGCTGTCTTCTAAGCAATAGCCAATAGGCCTAGCTTGGAAAAGAAATCCTGATAAGATGCTTGAAAATAACCCCGGCCCATTCCATCCCAGCCCGAAAAGGCTAGCTAGCTAAAGCAATTGTGGAGTTTCTATCTGAATTTTTGGTGAGTCCTTGGCTTAACTAATCACAAGACATTTGAAAACGTAAAATTAATCCCTATAGTTTGCCTAATTTGTAATTAGTTCTCTATGATATATATCAAAATGAATTTAAAGGAGGTATGTCAAAAAAAAAATAATAATAATTTACTCGATCTCTACAGACAAATTATGCTTACTGACTTAACAGATTCCGATAGTATGACACATCAGAGCCAATAAAATTATGACATGTATCCTACTTATGTTAGTGTCATACTAACGGAATCTATTAAGTCAGTGAATGAAATTAAATTTGTCTATAGGAAGTAAATTATTATTTTTTTTAATACTTTTGTGACTTCTAAGTTTATTTTGATACTACGTATATGTAATTGTAAATTAGGTAAACCACGTGTTTAAAAAAGAAAAAGAAAAAGAAAAAGGAGACCTGCTTGTGAGCGGTCAAATTAAAGTGTACATATATACCATCACCTAATTGCATTCGATTCAGGCCTAATCCTAACTCTGCCTAAACTTTGGTCAGCTCGAGATAATTTGAGCCTTGTAAAGCATTTTCCTTTTTTTTTTTTTTTCTTTAATCTTTTTGAAAATTGCAGCTGCTTTTAAAGCTAACCCTTGTTTGCTTCAAAAAGTCTAAAGAATAGAATACTATACAGCTGCTTTATAAAGGTATATATATGGCTAGCCTTGGAGAAGCCTAACCAGCTTATTGCAATTGGCGTGCAATGCCTTTTTTTTTTTTTTTGCACTTACGGCTCCAAACCGTAGAAAATGTCATTAGGGCTTTCCATACTACCATAATGTGCTATTCAAAAAAAAAAAAAAAAAAAAAAAAACCTTCAATCATGTGTCAAAATATACATTTTTACATCTTTCTTCCAAAATACCCATTAATTTATTTAAAAATAATCATTTCAAAAAATTGAAATTATTAATAAAAAAACTAAAAACAAGAAAAAAGGGTAGCTCTTTTCATATTAACCCTCTTAATTTTATTTTTTTTCGAATGGTTATTTCATTTTATTTATTTATTTATTTATTATTAACTTCAATGGTATTTTGGAAGAAAAAAAAAATGCAAAAACTCTAATTTGACACGCAATAGTAGTATGTGGGGGCATCAATTTTACTTTTTAAATAAATTGATTGATAGTTTCCGTCTCTGTTTTTTTTTTTTTTTTTTTTTTTTTTTTTTCTTTTTCTTTTTCTTTTTCTTTTTCTTTAATTGTAAATGAGAGCACCTGTACTTATGAAAAACTAATTAAGGATAAGCGACCATATGAAACATATGTCAATTTCGAGAAGAAATCATAGTCTTTGGAATGCTATTAGAGAACTATATCGTTTACTATAAATTCCTTACAAACTAAGGTAACATCCCACGTGATACTTGCCATATTAACCACAAAGTCACATGGTAGTTCACATTATACTTATCATGTTTACAAATCGACGTTGCAATTCATGAAACATTTACCATGTCAGCAATTAGAATGTGTAAACGGTTAAGTGATACTCATTTTCATAAAACATAAATTAGCTACCACGTCATTGTCGGGACCTGATCGTGACATTTTCGTAATTTAAAGTTTAATATCATTGAATAAAAAAATATATTAAAAAAATTTGTGATTTTTTGTACACGCTAAACACCAAAAAATGTTTTCCAAAAAATATTTTTTAAGAAAATACTTTCAGTAAAAATCATTTTCCAACGAAAAAACAGTTTACGTGGAAACAATGGAAGCCTAATTATGTATCGGTTTGTAATCATAATAAAACAACAATGAAAAAGCATGATCACAAACTAAGATGCATGCATGCATGCATGTCGGTAAATAAACGTGCTAAAAATAATAAAGAAAAAAAGGATAACTTTTTCTTGCATGGCTGAAGAACTACATATCATCGTATTCCCCTCGAATTTTCTCCACAATATCCATAACAATCATGATCTTAAAGAATGGATCTTCCACGACGGCCAGCCAAGACTTGCAGACGAGTCGAACTCTGGAAATGTCATATTCAGGGACTCGTAAGAATATTAACGTTAATAAATCCCTGTCCAGCTCTCCCCACCGGCACATATCAGCAATATCCTTGACGCCATAGCTGACCCGCTTGCTCTTCATCCACTTCTTTCTCTCCTTCCCCAACTCTAGCGTTAAGTTTTGTTTCAAATAGACCATGTCAAAGAGGAACGAGTTTTAGGGTTCATGTCGTTGTTGTATAACGGGATTTTCTCCCTTTTAATTAATAAGGGCCTGAATTTTAGATGATATTCCTTCAAAACAGATCTTGGAGAACATTGGGTAATTGAGATCTTTGTGGTATACGTGAGAGGCAAATGCTAAAGGTCCAACTTTTTTGCTTAATTTTGGGCCAACTTTTGTCTTATTATTTTTTAAAAAAAAAAATAAAAAAAAATAAAAAATGGAAAAAATGTCTGAAGCAACCCTATCTATTTTTTATCTTTATTTTATTTGGTATTTTTTAAAAAATGAAAAATAGTATTTTTCTTCATAATAATGACATTTTCTTAAAAAAAATGACATTATTATGAAAAAAAAATACCATTTTTTATTTTTATTTTTAAAATACCAAATAAAAGAAAGACAAAAAAATAGATAGGGTTGTTTCAGACATTTTTTCCATTATTTATTTTATTTTATTTTTTTAAAAAAAAAATAAGGCAAAAGTTGGCTCAAAGTTAGGCAAAAAGTTAGGTCTCTATCATCCCTCTACGTGAGAATACGCGTCATGCAAGTTTTGATGATTCACGGAGACCGATGAGGAAGGGATAGAAAAAGTCTAAACGTCTTTCTCCTGTTTTTTTTTCATACAAATTTTTTAAAAACTCAGTTGTAAAGACGTGTGTATATATATATATATATATATATATATATATATATGAGAAAGAAAGAAAAATAACAATTGGAGTTTTATATTTCCTAATTCCTAGAAGGTGAATTCTATATTCCACGTGGCGCTATTACTTTACCTGAAAGGGAAAATAGCTTATCGTTTCTTTTCCTCTTCTTCTCTTTTGAAACCACGAACTCTTATTTTATATATATAAACGTAAGCTGAACACTAGATCACTAATTTGAAATAGCTATATCAATTTCTCTCCATGTAAGTCATGCAAGGTAACCCCTCCTTGAGTTAGAAGACTTTCTCCCCCACTAGAAGTCTTTTTCCTAAGTGTTGGCATACTCGTAACACCAAGTTGGAATAGAGTGCATGTGGTGCATCAACGGAATGACTTCTGTAAATGTATCACCTAAGAATTCACCTTAATAAAAAATGTGTGATTTTCAGTAGTTCTTTTTTAATGAGATACAACTTGTTGTAGGAAATATCTAAGCTCTCGACATTTGTCAAGTTCTGAAAAGAATTCAAAATGGGGCATGTTAGGAAATTATTCGACAAGTTCAAGCTAGGACCGAAACCGTGACAATTCTCCCATTTGAAAGTTTGAGTCAGGAGGGCTTGGAGAGCTCTTCTTCCAGAATGTAATGCTATCAAGGCATGAAGGAATGCCTCCTGAAATAATATTATCAAAGATGTCAAAAACTTGCAAGCTTTCCATTTGACAAATTTTCCATTGAAATTATAATGCCTTCCAATGTATTATTATGAAGATCCAACAACCGTAGACGTTTTAATCGCTCTATTTGGCAGAAGGCTGCAACAAAATGAGTTTGAGAATTGAGTTCCAATGTGGGTGCATATATGCCTAGAAGGCATAAAATTAAAATAGAAATAAAAATGGTAGGAGCAAGTAAATATTTCTTCAACACTATTTAGTCTAACTAGTTTTAATTGCCCAAATATAAGAAGTAAGAGTAATGCAGTCTTCACACTAGATTTTCACACCAATGTGACTTGCTTTAAGTAGGAAACATTTTTTTAAAAGTGATTAACTTGGCCTAGAAGCTAGCTAAAACATGTCATATCCGTCGATATAAAGCTAGTATGAAAATCTAGTGTAAAGAGAGTATCATTACTTTAAGAAGCAAAGATAGTTACGTACACGAAAATAATGAATTTTTGCACTTTTAGTTACATCTTGTTGTATAGGTTAATGAGAATTTATGTCATGCATGCAGTTGAATTTCAGAATTATGAGAATTAATAATCAAGTGTTTCTTATGAATTCTTTTTCAATAATTTGAAATTCAGATAAACTATTCCCCAAATAAAGAAAAAAATGTATCAGAATTCACTTTTGAAACCAAATGATGTATGCTAGACATTTTATAAAGTTACATGTAAAATGTGGAAATTCAATGTTGGGAATTGAAGTCTTGAAATTTCTGGAGAGCTAGCGGTGTGTATTGGAAATAGCTTGGAAATTACATGTCTTAAACGTCTGACAAATTTCCAACTGAATTTTTGGTGAGTCTTAGTGCTTCCGGCACCTGGGCATTCAAATAAATAAATATATATATGAACTACTTTTGGCTTGGGAGTGCTTCAAATTGAGACTTTGCTTGTGAGTGGTCAAATGAAAGTGGAGATAAATTAGGTGTATACCATCACCTTGCATTGGATTGCGGCCTAATTCTACTCTGCCTTAATAACTTTGGTCAGCTAGCTAGAGATAATTAATCTGTGTCATCTCCACTTCAATTTGGATTAAGACTTATTTGAATTGAATTTGAGTTTTGTATTTTTATTTCTTTTGGGCTAGTAATTAATAATGTTTTAATTTTTTTAATTTTTTTTCTAAGCAAAAGGACGGGCAAAGAAGACCAATTTGTCGCTATTTTACTTTTGCGTGATTATAGTAGTACTTACCTGTTGGAAACCGCAAAAGAGAGGTATAGATGGTGAGAACCGTAGGCGCTCCTTCAAGTCCGACTGAGTTATAGTCTGACTCAACCCTACCAGGGCATTAATAGGAACTAAGATAGTTTACACTAATCAGACATGAAAATTTTCATTGTGGGATTCGAACTCATGCCCTAGTATATGCTTAACTACTTTGGAAATTTTCTTGGGTCATTGAACTATCAGTCCACCACCCTATATGGTTAATAATATTTTAATTAATAACGAAGATAACTACCCCACTGGTAGAAACCCCAGCCACTTGCTAATGGATGAAGCAAGATTTTATGCTAAGCTTCCGATTACTATATTATGGGTTGACCTTCTTCCTATCCATAAATTACCTAACTACTTGCATCATTTGAGTAACATAATGTTGAGATTATCCCACATTGGTTGTGAAATAGGTTGGTGGTCAGTTGATATGTATGAGTGAAATCCTCACCTTTTGATTTAGCTTTTGGGTTGAGAAAGGCTTAACACTACCCAACACTGATATTAGAGTCCAGGTTCAACCAATAAGTTTCGACCCAATAGTCCACAATAGAAACATGTTATCTCTACTTCGACCTCGGGCCTAATGTGTGAGGGTGAGATTGTTGAGGTTATCCAACATCAGTTGTCGAAGGGTCTGGCGGTCAGTTTCTAAATGTAAAGGAAAATACCACCTCTTGAGCTAACTTTTGGGGTTGAGAGAGGCCCAAGACTACCCAATACGTCAGGCCCTAGGTTGAAGCAAGTCCAACAATGATATCAGAGCCCAAATTCAACCAACAAGTATCGGCATTATTTGAAGTTGACACACAATATTTAGGACTATTTATTTTTTACACAACTGGTGAATTTGATAGAAACCCAACATAAAATTTGCCCATAATTATTTAGAGATTTAACCGGTCGACCTAATTAAATAAGTCAACACTTGCATAATCATAAACTTGATAAAGAATTGCCGCCTGCAGTCATCATTGAAGAACCCTTTCGGTTCTCATTCTAGAACCCGGGACCGGGAGCACGCTAAATTCTTTTAGCATCGAATACACGGCTTCCTATAAGCAAGCTCTCTCTCTCTCTCTCTCTCTCTCTCTCTCGTATGATAGATTTTATGCTCAAAAGGGTTTAGTTCAGGGCGTGTTTAGATTAATCGTTCTCTGTAATTTCCGCGAAGTTTGCAACTTTTGTGCCTTCCGCTGAAGCATGGATGGCAAAATGAGAAAAGAGAGTCTATTCAATATGTTGAATTTCTTCAATGAACCCATTAGAGCCCAATAAATCCCAAGTTTCAAGATTTCATTTACAGTTAGTATTTGGTGTTTTTGCTCAATGGGCTTCACAAATTTATATTGCTGCTACATTGTCATGCCATGTATACCACAGGATCTCACCCACCATGAATTTGGCCGTCAATCGATGGATACCATTCTTTACACTTGCACCAATTGTAACAAAATTGTAGTATATTTTGTAGTTACATTTGGCATTACTATGTACTTATTGTTAAAGAAAAACATGATAATCCTTCTTCCGGGATCGTCCAAACACAGTTATAGTTTGGATTTTGCTGATTTTGGCTCATTTCTGTTAATATATATATATTTTTTGGTTTACAGATTTTCTTAGATGATTGTTTGTGCTGTAAGTTAACCCCATGGGGTAACTTAATTGGTTAGGGTCACGCCTCATGAAGCAGAGGTTACTAGTTCGATTTTTCTCTTGCCCTCCCCTGGGCCAATTACTATATATATATAAACACTTGTGCTGCAAGTTATATGAAGGTTTTAACAAGGTGACTTTGTAATTGGACTAGAACTCGGGATAATATCTGCAATGGGATTGCAAAGATTTGGGCGTCCAAAGGGTGTGGAAGGCAAGTCGAGTCCCAACCTTTTTGTGGCCAACTGTGGGCCGGCGGTGGGGCTTTCTCATGACACCATTGCTTCAGTGTTCAGTGCTTTTGGGGAACTGAAAGGAGTCTGCTCTGCCGATGAGAGCGGTGCCCGTGTCATTGTTTCTTATTGTGATGAGAGTTCCTCCAAAGCTGCCTTGGAAGCATTAGATGGACACCCTTGTCCTGACCTTGGAGGCCGTTCTTTGCATATTCGGAATTCAGTACTTCAACCTCCTCTGCAGGTATAAGACGTCTCCTTACTTGCTCAAGAGTGTTAAATGCTTGAGCTCAGACTTTATCATGCTGTTTCCTGGTTCACTTTCTGTAAGGTTTGCATTGTTTACTTTGGCTTCTTGTAATGAATTACTAATGTAATGGGTGAATTAATGCTAAAACTAATTTACAGTGGTAGATGTGATAACTGCTATTTTCTCAACACAGATTCCACATGATTTGGTTGGCGATTGCTTGATTATTCTCAGCAGACTCCTTTATTTGTGCCTAATAGATATTAAGATTTCAATGGATTCCATGAATGTTTTGATTCTTGCGTCTCAGTTCAAATGTAGTTTGTAGATCTTCCCACATAATTTGTACCATGCATATTTACGGATTTTTGAGTTCCTTGTAAATTTTTATAAATCAAGTTTTATTCCATTGTTGTCAAAATTCAGAGTTTCAGAATAAAGTAAAGTAGATGTGTTAATGACTCAACAAGATTCATGACCTTTTATCATACATTTGCTGCATTATCCAGTTCATGTATATCTTATACTTTGGTAATTACTTCAGGGTAAGGTTAATGACTCGGTTCCAGTGTCTTTGGTGGATTTGGATTTGAACATTCCAGGCCTTTACTTATTGCATGACTTTGTCAGCCCCCAAGTAGAGGAGGTTAGGTCAGTTGTCATCTGTAGCAGTACTTTGTCCTTGCATTATTCCGTCATTTGCATTTAACTTTTGAGTCCTTTCTGACTAAATGTTACTTGAATTTTTTTTTTTTTGTTTTGCTAAGTAAATGTTACTTGAAATTTTTGACCCTCACTATATACTATATGTGACTTTTCCTGGTTTTTCAGGAATTGCTTGCAGCAGTTGATGATAAGCCTTGGAAAAGTCTTGCCAAAAGAGGGGTTCAGCATTATGGCTATGAATTTTGCTACGAAGTATGCCACATGATAAAGAACTAGCCTCATTCTGCCACTTTGATACTTATGTATGTATGCGTGTATTTATATATGTATGTATGTGTACACACATATATAAGAGATGATATGTATGCAAGTCAGCATATATCATAAGCTAGACTTTCTGGGATTCTGTATTGTAAAAATAGTAATCAATTTCCTTTGCTATCCCTGTCATAGTAGCTCTAGAAGATTTCTTGGCAGCAATTTTTTTTTTTTTTTTCTTTGTTTTTCTTTCATCCTCTGCTTTAATTTCTTTAAACTATTTCTTTGGCTGCAAGAACTGGTGGAAATTGGTGGATAATGTAGCTACCAAAAGGTATCAACTTGAGTCATTAGAGGAATGATTTTAGTTCTACATTGTTAATCTTATGTGAGTTAAACCCTTTATAGGTCGATGGTTGCTACCTGTAGGTTTCGCTTTTCTTATTTTCTAGAATCTTTAGATTTGTGTTCTTTTTCTTCCCCCTACATAGGTGTTTCTTTTGTATACTTCTTATGTACTTAGGTTACGCCTTTTTGCGCTTTCTAATAACATTGAAATACTTATCCAAAACAAAAACATTGATCTTATGATTAAATATGATGACCTTACTGCAAATGCTGCCTTTATCCATTCTGTATGACACCTTGACCTAAGCTTCATTCTTTGTATCTTTTAGCTTTTCCATATTTTTCCACCTGAGATTAAGGACTTATAATATGTGTTTTAACAAAACTCGTGTGGTCTGGGCTTTGTCGAAGTAGATGGATATACTTGTATGCATGTATTATTTTCCCAAATCCAAATACGTTGGAAAACAATCTAGTCTTCACAAAGTCTAAATGACCAACAAGAACTTCTCTAGCCAATATGTGGTGGTGCAAGGTAGTGGTTGCGTATGCATTATATCTCTTCTGTATTGTTTTGAATATATTTTATAAGCCAGATTGTAGCAGAATTTACATAATGGCCACTAAGGACTTTAGGATTTTATATTGTTGTAGAAAGAGATTATAAAGTAAGGCAATCACGTTAAACATTGAATTAGCGAAGTCATTGCTGGAGCTAGATTATAAAGTTGGTCTTAAATGGGATAGAAGCAACTGTAAATGTTGTACAATATTGTTGTTTCTTCAAAATAGTATTCAGTTGTTCTTTTTCTTGTCCCCTTCTTCTGATGGAAATTGTTGCTTATAATCATTTCTTGGCCTCTACACCCTTAGAACTATTAACTATTAGATCTTTTCTAAATCAGGGTTAGATAATTATCTTCTTTTTTTTAATTTATTTTTATTTTTTATTTTTTTATTTTTTTAAAAAATAGTATTGTAGGAATATCAAATACTCACTCAGTGTTCTCTCTTTTCCTTTTTTTCTTTTTTTGCTTTTTCCTGATTCCTTCTCTCTTTTGGTGGCACAGACGAGGAATGTTAATACAAGACAGCACTTAAGTGAACTTCCGTCATTCATTTCTCCCATTCTTGAAAGGATCTCATTGTTTCCAAACCTTGATAATCATGCAAACATAGTTTTGGACCAACTGACGGTATGTGGTAATGTTATTCTGTACATAAAATGTTTGTAATTGTATTCTCTAAATTGAAAATTAATCTCTTTTTTGTATTTCTTTCAAGCTTTTATGCATTGATGCTTGTCACTATATAATGGCTCTAGTTTTTTTTTAAGATGATTGGTACTTGTATTCATGTTTCATAATTAGGACTGAAGATCAATGGTTATGTTACAGGTTAATGAGTACCCACTTGGGGTGGGATTGTCTCCCCATATAGACACCCATTCTGCATTTGAGGGATTTATTTTCAGCCTTTCGTTAGCTGGGCCTTGCATAATGGAGTTCAGGAGATACACAGAAGGTACTTGGCTTCCGAATACCTCAGGTACTAGTACAAAGGTGCAAACTCCTGAAAATGGCCCAAATTTCCTAAGGAGGGCTATCTATCTTCCCCCACGGTCCATGCTCCTATTATCTGGGGAAGCTCATTATGCTTGGCATCATTACATTCCACACCACAAGGTATATCATATTATCCTTGGGTCATCAACTGTTTCTATACTGAAATTTGTTCAAATTGACGAATTCTTCTGAAAGATTTTGTAAATTGTAATTTGAAAATATTAGCAAGCTGCAATAATGTGAAATATAGTGATAAGTGGTCGTATCCATGCACACATTCTAAGACTATGTTGGAAGGCCAGAAAAACATGCAAAAGTATTTCATTTGGAGAAACCTTCCAATCATAGTATTCCATTTCTCTTATCCAGAGGGTAGATTGAGTACACGAATTTCCTAACCTTCTATTATGTATTTGTTTAGTTATATTAATGGAATACTTTATTTTATAATTGTTATTATAATTTTAATCAGTTCTGATGAGTCGACAATGATTTTTTTCGTTAGTTAACGACTTGATATATGTTTCCGATTTCAATTAAATTTATATGAAATTGCTTTTATAATGATTAACATATGAGTAACGCAGGAAACCACATTTTTATCCTACAAATATCTCACAATGCTGAAGTGATTATTTCAACTAACCATTGGATCAGTCCTTGTCAAAAAATAAAAAATAAAAATCAAGGATTGATTGAGACTACCACATCAACATTATGGTAGTTGTAAGATAAAAATGTGGTATATAGCATTACTCTTAACATATTGACATTACGGCAAAGAGAATAAAAATTCTCGCTCTCTCTTTGTGTGTGTGCAAGTATGCTTTAGCATTGTTATTTTCATTCCTAAAGGCATATGTCAATGATTCTTGTTTTACAGATTGATTTAGTGAACGACAGCATTGTCAGAAGGGCTCCAAGGAGGGTGTCTTTCACTTTTCGTAAGGTGGTTAGGAGTTTAGTTTTGAATTTGTCGACTGCCAGATGCATTGACCTTCACATTCTAGCAGTAATAAATTCTATATTTGGATGCATTGCTGTATGTACTCAATAGTATGGATCAATGAAGTTGGTTGCTCATGGTACACATTCAGAGAAGTCAGTACCTGCACTTTCTCCTGTCCACTTTAGATTTCAATTGTGTGATTATCTATGCCATCTTTGTTGACTGCCTGAGAATGATATGACAGATGTCCTAAATAACTACTTATATGGTGTCATAGCAGAATATATAGATTGTGTATCTTCTTCAACCATATAGTTCTATATGCTCTTACATTTTTTTAGGTAAAAATAAAAAACAGTTTGGGAAACATTTCAAATGCAATAGAAGTGCTGCAAATGTTTTTTTTTTTTTTTTTTTTTTTTGTGGTAAAAGTGAGTCCTGTTTAATTGCATCGACAACTAACATAAAAATTGCTCACCAATGAATATAGATGTGTTTAGAATAAGATACCATGCCATGGTAATCACCCTTAAAATTATTTGAGATATAGAATATTATTGAATTTCAGATGGAAAGTGTGGCCTATGGCCCAGTCGTGCAACTTATTGTAAAATCTAGTGACTTATTGAATTACAAATGCTTATGTTTGGTCAATGCTATTAGTTTACCGAAGACGTGCATAGTTACTTGGATTTAGTTCTAGTTGTTAATGAATGTTTGGGTAGTCGGATTAGATCTAGGTAAATTGGACTTGGAGAAGGTGTATGATGATGTTCATTGGGAGTTATTGTTATATTTGATAAAGAGGTGTGGATTTGGGGAGAAATGGAGGGATTGGGAAGCACATTGCATTTCTGCATTGCAGTTTTCCTTTCTTATCAATGGTTCACAATCTGAATTATTTTGTCGTTCTCATGGAATGAGACAGGGGGACATGTCATTGCCATTGTTGTTTGTAGCTATCATGGAGGTGCAAAGGGATGATGACCCCGACAAAGGATAGGGGACTTTTGTCTGGTTTTTCTGTGAGGTCGAGGAATAATGAATAGATATTAGTGTCCCACCTATTGTTTGTGGATGATACGTTGTGTTTTTAGGCAATTTTTTGAACAAATCCAACATTTGTGATGTCTTTTCTTATTTTTTGAAGCTGTATCGAGATTGAAGATTAATTTGGTGAAATTAGAGATAGCTCTTGTTGTGATATGGGAGATGTAGAAGGTCTGGCTTGTATTCTTGGTTGTAGACTATCGTCTTTGCCGATGAAGTACTTGAGTTTGCCATTGGGTTTGATAAATAAAATAATCAAAAAAGAAAAGACAAAAAAGCACTCTTTTCAATTTGCCTACTTATTAACTTGTCTCTTTAACCTATTCCAATGAGTGTGGCTAATAGGCTTAAAAAAATTCAAAGAGACTTTTTATGGGGTGGAATTGATTATGAGTTTAAGTTCCATTTAGTGAACTAGTCAAAAATTTGTACTTCAATGAAACTAGGTTGGTTGGGGGTTAGAAACCTAATTTAGTTTAATAGAGCCCTATTGAGTAAATGGTTATAACATTATGCTATGAAGAAAGAGGCTTTGTGAATATTGGTGATAGAAACTAAATATGACAAAATAAGGGGATGTTGATGTTCTAAGGAGGTAATAGGGCCATTTGGAGTGGGCGTGTGGAAATATATAAGGAGAGAGTGGGAAACTTTTTCAAAATTTGTCAGATTTAAGGTGGGTGATGGGTCATAGATCAGTTTTTGGCATAATGTGTGATGTTGTATTCTCTCAAAATAAGGCAAGGATATGTGGATAGAATATGTTGGATCCCTTCCAAGAGGCACAAGTTTGAAGTGAAGTCGTATTATCATGTGTTAATCATATCTACGAGTTTCCTGTTTTCTTGGAAGAATATTTGGAAAGTTAAAGCTCTTTCGAGAGTGGTGTTCTTTGTGTGGATGGTAGCATTAGGAAAAATATTGGCATCGGATAACCTATGGAAGCGGAACATCATTGTAGTAGATTGGTATTGTATGTACAAGAAGGGTGGGAAATCTATCGATCAACTTCTTCATTGTGAAGTAGCTAGGGATTTATGAAGCTCGCTATTTAATTTCTTTGGTGTGGATTGGGTTATGCCTAGAAGGGTGAGAGAGTTATTAATGAGTTGGGGAGGGTAGGTGGGGGTGTTGTAACATTTTGGAAGTTTGGAGGTCAACTCCTTTATGTTTAATATGGTGTATTTGGAGAGAGCAGAATGCACAAAGCTTTGAAGATAGAGAAACTTCAGCGATAGGGCTGAAAAAATTATATTCAACTCCTTTTACACATCGATAGCAATGCATAATAGCTTGCTTTTTTCTAGCTTTTTGAACCTTTGTTCTTCCTTTTCTACTAAATAGAGGATTGCATCCCCTCTGCCATTTTCAATAAGATTAAATTACTCATACTTTTTATTTTTATGGTCTCTTTAAAACAAAAAAGTTTCAAGTAATTGGGATTTTTTATATATTCTGGCCACTTTTTTTTTTTTGGTAAAAAAAAAAAAAAAGTTTTGTGTAACTTCCTTGCTAAAACAGGAGCAAACATCTCTGTATATTATAACATGCCACATAATTCAATTTAGCTTTGTGTTTTGTTTAGTCTTAAGACTGTTCTATGGATCTCTACTGAGACTTTTGTTTGCCAAATCATGTTCTAAAAGTTAAGTGTTATTTTTCCAATCCAAAAGACAGACAAAGACAAAAAGGTGTTAAAAAATAAGAGCTAAGATGATGGGGATGAGGAGAAGGCTTGCTTGCTGCACCCGAGACAGAGAGATTAGCATCGACTTTGATGAGCAAGAGAGTAAGGCATCTCTCATTTTTTTCCTACTCACTTGGCCCCCTCTCTTCCTCACTCTTATAATTTCTTGGTAATGTTAAAACAAGAAGAAATAGTTTGTTAGTGTTAACAAATATTAATTAAATTGAATCTTCCGTGATTTATGCTTATTAGTCTCACGTGAGTCATAGCTGATAAACTAATTTAGCAGTCTTATCTTGACCATCCGGTGCTTTTAGTTGGATAACGAACCTACCACATGGGGTGACTGTTGGAAAAGAAATATAAATACAGGGGCTTTAGACTTTGTCAGATGGGTGGTGGTGCTGCTCAAATATAAAAGTTGAAATATCATTTCCCATTTCAATTTGTTTGTTCTTTTGAATAAAGAACAAAGATGGATTTGGTGAATTGAAGGGCTGAGTTTGAGGCTCATAAAAGTGGGGATTGGGAGATGTGTAAGAGAGCCCATCAATCCTTCTTAGCGTGACAGCCATGGCCCCATGACTGCCATGCATCTATGGTGCCTCTGTTCAATTTCTGGGCAGAATATTAATGGTGGTGTACCATTACAATAGATCTCAAAAATTTTCCTGAAAATCATCTTCGAGTTAAACACCAAAACATTCAATATAAAAGGCCTAGTCCCCCAAGCCACTTCAAAATTTAATTTTAACATATTTTGAAATTTAGTATGTGTAAAGCACCAGAAATTTTAAATGTGTTCTTTAAAAACTCATTTTATGTTTCCTATCTAAACACAGAACATTAGAGTAAATCAATAACATTGGGTAAAAAATTAAGCGATAAGGACACAATTTTAAAATGTAAACCAAAATAGAAAAGTATGCAGTTTTGGAAATTGTGGATTTATGAGTTATCTAATCCATCATTGGTCTTTTTCTTTTTTCGCTTCAGCCTAATTCTTTATGGCCTATTTTTTTTTTAACAAGTAATCCTTTGCGATTTATTTTGTATGGAATAATACTACTCATTACATTTATTTATTACACTTATTTTATATTGACGGACATAATGTGTTTAAGTGATTTTTTATGATAGTCATTTAAAAAAATTACTTAAAATTTGTCACATCAAACAATTTAAAATGAATGTGATAAATAAATATTAAGTGTAGCATTACTCTTTTGTATCTCGCTATGTGCAACCCATTAGATGGGGTTATTCCATTCCATAACTTGACCATATTGACTAAAACAATAAATTATATGAGATGGTGACACATCATTTAAAAACTAAATTTTAATTTTTGAAAAAAAATTTGAAAAACCTAGCTCTCCTGTAAGAACATTGTAATGTTCTGCTTCAACAAAAATTCTAAGCCCTTTTTAACTCCATCCGCCACATGTGATTGTGTTTGATTTTTCAAAGTGTATGGGACAGAGCCCGCATAAATTGCGTAGCTCGCACAATTTATTTTAATTGACATTTGTGGGCCCTTATTCCCCACTAAATGAGACATTGAAGTAACTGGGTGGGGACACAAAGTCAGTGTTTAATTCAACTTCTTGTTTTTTTTTTCTTCTTGGAAAGTTAATTTAACTTATTATTTTTTCAGCTCCACTGTGTGGATTCCCTCCTAAGGTTCATTCCTTTCCATTTAGTGTCGTTCCTATGTCTATGTGTTGTGACTTGTTGTCTTGTGCTTTTCTATATTTGTAATGGAAGTGCAACCACGTTCTAAAGATGAAGCTTCAAGACCTTTTTCTGTAGTTTCTTGGAAAGTTCCTTCTTGCTCTGGTCCAATCTGCATGGCCATGGAAGCATATGCTTTCTATTCACCTCTTTATTCTAATTAAATTGTCATGTGCTTCTACCAAAATAGAGAGAAAAAAGAAAAAAAGAAAGGAAACCAAAGGTTTTTTTTTGCGAAAACATCCTTAATTTTGGAGCTATTATCCAGGTCGCAAACTTTCGATCCTCTCGACATGTATTAAAAAAAAAAAAAAATTTGGTCCAAATATTGGGATTATTAACACATAATCCAAGTGTTACTAGATGGAAGTCGATGGTTTTATAGTTCGATGCCTTATTGTAAAAATGAGGAAAAGGAAAACTAACTTAGATATTATTGGAATTGAGATTATCACTTCATAATCGTTGTTGAACCAACAGCTATCATCTGAAATGATGTAATTATGAACTATGTGTCCTTATATATGTCATGTACTTTATTTTGAGTGATAACCTACGTCACATTCTGGTATGAACCTTGTTGGACTGTTGCAGCAATATCTGTAATGGTTTATAGACAGTATTTATTAAACAATTATATATTTTATCCTCTTTCTTGTTCAAAACATGAATTTTTATTAACAATTTTTTCCTCCAAATATGCAGATGTGCCTTGAGATAATGAGAGCATAAACATGTAAATAAAAGGCAGCATTGTGTTTTAAGATGTAAACTTCTTTTGAGGGCCTGTGACTATTAAATATGCTATGATGACTAAGAGAGAGCCAAAACAGTGAAAGAGGCAGACAATGAGAAAATTTTATCAATTTTGGAATAAATAGCCAGACCAGAAGCAAATAATTTACTTTGTGATGCCAAACAATGCTTACTGATAGAATCTTCAGCAAAAAGTCTCTAGAAGAATTAAAATTTTTATATTCAAGTGTTTTTATTGCCATGTTTATAGTTTAGCATTTTATTTTTTTGGAGTATGCCTTGTTTAGTTGCAAGCGCATCATTTATATGTTGAGAACCAATGAGCATTTGTATGTCCTGTTCCAAAGCTGTCAACCGTGTTATATTAAATTTGTTCTTTATGTTTTTGGTCTTTATTGTTTGGTAAACTAAAACAACTTCTTCACCTTCCATATGAGCTCTGACACAACAAAAACTATAATGGAATCTTTCAGGAATAATGACATACAATGGCCTTGAGAGTTGCATTCTCAATAATCAATCTTATGAAAATGAAAGCAGAACAAGCAGAGGGGATGAATGTGTAACCGACTCCTTGGACGATGGTGGCTCAAGCTGCTCTTCCAGCAAAGATGCTTTTGGATCATTTTCTTCAAAGTGGTTAACAATGAAGAGGGATGAACAGAGTTATGATGAATGGGAGCTCTCAGAAAGCCCCCAACATTTTTATGTGAAAGAGAAACCTGCTTATGCCATTCAGTTTTCAGATGTGGAGGCAATGAAAGAAAAATTTGCAAACCTGTTGTTAGGTGAAGATGTTACAGGAGGATGCAAGGGCCAAACCACTGCTTTAGCTTTGTCTAATGGCATCACAAATCTAGCAGGTATGAAAAGGTTCCGTTTGCTTAATAGAAATAATTAGTTGGATATGCTTTTTCCCTTACTATAGTTTCTGGATTTGCTTCAAGTATTTTTATATTTACAAGTGTGGGATACTTGTACTGCATTACATATCTCTGTGTCATATGGAGGTGTCAAACTCATGAGATTAGAATTCTAAATGTACTAGTACCCAAGGAGTAGCTTAATTGGCTGGAAACCACGCCTCATGAAGTGGAAGTTACTAGTTCGAATCCCCCTTCCCCCTCTAGTGTGAACATGTCAAAAAAAAAAAAAAAAAAATTCTAAATGTACTAGGGTAGCTAATAGCATATTATTTTCAACATTTGCGAACAATGTAATTAATCTTTGATGTTCATATGTTTTCGAAGTGATTGTATCAGTAAGTAAAAACAATATTCAAGTTTTTCCTAAATAAATGATTGTGAGAATACAATAACAAGCCTTTGATTGAACAGAAATTTATTATGCTAAATACATATAATCTTTCCTATCAAACTCAGACTGTTCAAAGCAGTTTTTTTATTTTTTATTTTTTTATTTTTTATTTTTTTAATTAATTAATTTTTTTTTATTTTTTATATGTTGTCATCAATATTTCTTTATCTATTTACTTTTTCCTTCTTGTGGGTAGCATATAATGCCGGACCATTTTCCTTCTATCACTAACTTGGGGCCCTAGCTATTCCTTAGAAAACTTCTTCTGTTTTTATAATGTAACCTATGAGAATAATTACCTTTTCTCTTAACTATTTAGAATAATATAATAATTGGATTTTCAGCGACGGTTTTTGGAGAGTTGTGGAAATTAGAACCACTCCCTGAAGAAAGTAAGAGCAAATGGCGAAAAGAAATGGACTGGTTACTCTCCCCTACCAACTATATGGTTGAGTTAGTTCCTGCGAAGCAAAATGGTGCAAATGGCCGAACCCTGGAGGTATTTTCTATTTCAATTGGACAGAAGAATAAAGCAGTACGGATTTTACTTATGGTGTGATTTGGATTCGACATTTATTTTGTAGATAATGACACCACAAGCCCGTGTTGACATTCACATGAATTTACCGGCACTTCAAAAATTGGACTCTATGCTTATTGTAGGTGATCTCTTCATTCCCATTATAATCTAGAGAAGTTTTTATGCATCAATGTATTACTCAAATTAATCTTAATGGCTTTTCATGTTACAGGAGACGTTAGATTCAATGGTGAATACTGAGTTTTGGTATGCAGAAGGAGGTAGCCGGGCAGAAGGAAGGAATAATAGCGGCCGGCAAAGTAAGAGATGGTGGCTCCCATCACCTCAAGTACCAAAGACGGGGCTCTCTGACACTGAGAGGAAGAAATTGCTTCATCAAGGAAGAGTGGTACATCAAGTATTCAAGGCTGCCAAATCAATCAATGAAAATGTTTTGCTTGAGATGCCTGTGCCGGCCATTATTAAAGATGCTCTTCCTAAGGTAATTAAACTCTCTCCCATTTAAAACATTCATAATTAATCTGCCTTTCTGATATTAAGCTATGATGAGAGAGCTGGGGAAATCCTCATCTTTGATCCTTGCCAAAAGTGGGTTCACATGCAAAGCTAAAGTAGACTGAAGCTTTTAGATTGAGCTAGCTAACCTTGACACATCAAACTGAAGTGGGACTTAGTATGCATGCTTCTGACTTGAAAACTGTCTACATCATCTGATCATCACTGCTTATGATTAAACTTACACATGAAATTTCAAAATTGTAATCCTCATTGTGGTGCTATAACTTATAACGGCATTTGTATTTATGTACTTGCAGTCTGGGAAGGCAAGCCTTGGTGAGGAACTCTACAAGTTGTTGTTTGCAGAATCAAGCTCATCTGACGAGATACTCAATTCTCTTAATTTGAAATTTGAACATCGTGCTCTCGAGGTCATTAATAGGTTGGAAGCTGCTATATTTGCTTGGAAAGTGAAAGTTACAGAACATGTTGGTGGTAAATCCCCAGTTCGAACATCATGGTCCTTCATAAAGGATTCAATGTCTGAGATGGATAAGATGGAGTTATTGTTGGACCGGGCAGAAGCCTTTTTACATCACCTCAAGATCAGATATCCAAACCTTCCCCATACATTTCTTAATGTTACAAAAATTCAGTATGGCAAGGTGAGTTATCACGTATTCATGTCCATTCTGCCAATTTTCTCAAAACATCACTCTTCATCCCCAATTTTTTGGCTTTCTTTGTTCTTCATTGAGATATTTTTGTTTCCGCCATACCAGATTGATTTCTCTGCTATCTTATGTATTGGTTGTCATTATACTGGTACTCATATTTACATTGACCTTCACCTGGGTTATCTAGTTCATAGTCTAGCAGTAGTGGACATCTACTTCTATCTACAAAAAAGAGGGCAAAGAACAAAAGGAAAAGTAGTTGCATTTTTTTATCTTTTATATCCATGTTTACCCTAGAAAATTCTTTTGACATGGATAAACTGTCTTAATCAGAAGTGACCTATACAAATATATTTTTGTAGAGATTTGGCAGTAATTTTCCTTATCAATTCTTGTAGGATGTTGGACATTCAATTCTGGAAGCATATTCCCGTGTTCTTGGAAACTTGGCCTATAGCATATTGTCTAGGATAAGAGATATTTTGGAAGAAGATGGTTTGAGCAATTCAAATTCACCGGTGGCAATGCCTTACTTCTCTGGTATAAATCATTGTGAAACTTCAGCTGTTGATATAGATGTAAGGCACTCGTTGATTGATCAGATGAACCAGGTGCATGGAAACTATTGTGACTCTAATTCAAGCAGTACTTGTGATTTGGAATCTTCATACAGTGATGCCAAAGCAAGTTCGGTAGCTACAACACCAAGTTGGAATAGACTATGGTGCATCGATAGAGAGGCTTGTGTAAGTGTGTCTCCTAAAAATTCACCTTGATAAAAATAAAAAGAAAAAAAAGAAAAAAAGGAAGCATGGTCTTCAATAGCTTCTTTTTGTAAAGATCATGGCAAACTTTGAATGTACTGCTTGGAAATATATAGCAAAGTATTAACTACGCATATGGTCCTACCAAAATCTAAACTAAGCTAATATGATTTCAAATGCTTTAAAATGCGATATGTATCAAAGGACATATAACATATTTATTGAAGACATTACTCTGAAGTACAAATATGTTTCTACTTCCACTATAAAGTTATCTGTGTGAATCACCAATACTTGGAGAGCATTTCGAAACATGTCTCAATGTATTTGTCCACAGCTCTAAAATAGATTTGCCTCCAATTCTTTTTAATGATTAGGATCCCAAAGAAAACCCAAAATCCAAATGCATAAGAGACAGCAACAAATGCGTAGAAGAATAAAGGACTATCAATTATTCTAGTCTCTTCCCTTTCATCCTCATGTTCAGGTTCAAGCTTGTTTGTGGTTGAACAATTTTTTGGCAGAGGGACTCCACAGAGATTTGGGTTGTTGTCATAGGATTGCGTCCCGAAAGTTGAGAACTGCCGCTCAAATGGGATTCTTCCTGAAAGATTGTTACTTGCAACACTAAATGTAGATAGAGAAGTGAGTCCAACCAATTCATAAGGGATTCCCCCAGTCAACTTGTTGTGGGAAAGATCCAAGTTCTCCATGTTTTTCAAGTTTCGGAAAGAGTTTGGAATGGGGCCAGTTAAAAAATTATTCGACAAGTTCAAGGATCGAAGCTGTAACAATTCTCCCATTTCAGAAGGAATGCTCCTTATCAATTGGTTAGATGACATGTCAATTAAAGACATCAACGAGAGTGGGATACCTTGGAAAGTATATACCTCATATTTTATTCGCAAGGACATTTGAATTTGCAATTTCTTGTCTTGCCCAGTTGAATCTTCAATGTACTGTACTGTGTAATAGTTCGAGTCAGTAGAGTTTGGAGAACTCTTCTTCCAAAATGTAATGTTATCAAGGCATGAGGGAATACCTCCTGAAATATGATTATTAGAGATATCGAAAACTTGCAAACTTTGCATTCCACACATTCTACGGAGTAGGTGACCTTCAAATCGATTTCCACTTAAAAGAACAGCCACCAAGCGAGGATGATCATACAACCACTTTGGAATATTACCAGACAAGTGATTATTTCGAATATCTAGGATTACCAAATTGGGACTGTTTGATATGGTGGGTGAGATCATTCCTTCAAATTGATTGCCGTTGAGTTGTAAGCTTTTCAACTTTGTCATGCTGGAGTCCCTTGGGAGCATTTCTCCTTTCAATTTATTGTTTGATAGATTTAGATATACCAGTGGGGTACCATCTCTAGTCAAACCTCGAGGTATTGTACCTGAGAGCTTGTTATTAGAAAGGTCTAATATCTCAAAAGACAAATTACCAAAAGACGAAGGAATGATGCCCTCTAATGCATTTGAGGACATGTCAACATGATATAAGCCTGGAAGAAGATGTCCAATATTTTCAGGAAGAGAACCTGTGACATTATTTTCTGATATGTCGAGGGCATAAAGTGATGGAGTTTGATTAGCAAAGCAATCAAAAGAAAGAGAGCCATCAATTTGGTTACTTCTCAAGGATAAAACTTGGATACTCGTGTTGAATAGTAGCTCACAAGGTACGCTTCCCTCTATTAAGTTGTGAGACAAGTCTAGCCATGTCAAATCAAGTTGGGTGGAGATGAAGCTTGGGAAAACATGACCATTCTTCTTGTTGAGGATGCAGTTTGCCAAGTTCAGATAGAATAGCTGAAAGGTTGGAACCCATGAGGGAGACTCGGTTTCAATTTCCAAATCTTTGTTTCTTGAAAGAACGAGGGACTTGAGTCTTGAAGCATTGGCAAAAATAGAAAATGAGATTACCCCTTCTAATTGATTGCTAGAAGCATATAAAAACACAATCTTGCTTTTTTCGGAGAATATTGATTGAGGTAAATTACCATGAAAGAGATTATTCGAAAGATCAAGGTATTCCAGACTTGAAGAATTGGTAAAAGTAGAAAATGATAAAACCCCATCTAGTTGATTGCTCGAAACATCAAAATCCGTAATCTTGCTTTGTTTGGAGAATATTGATGGAGGTAGATTGCCATGAAGGCGATTATTTGATATATAAATTTCTTCAATGTTTTCAATCATCCCAAGACAGGAGGGAATAATGCCTTCCAATCTATTATAATCAAGATCCAGCAGTAATAGATGTTTTGATCGCTTTAGTTGGCAAAAAGCTGCAACAAATTAAGTGAGTTTGAGAAATGAGTTCCTATGTGGGTACATATATGCTTAGAAGGCATAGAATTAAAAATGGTAGGAGTGACTAGCAAGTAAATATTTCTCTAAAAGAAATTTAGTCTAACTAGTTTTAATTTGTAAAGTATAAGAAGCTAGCAAGAGTAATGCTTGTCTTCGCACTAGATTTTGACACTAACTTTACACGGGTTGATATGTGGCATGTTTTAAGTGGCTAACACTTTTGTTATTAAATTGGCTAACATGAAAAGCCATTTATAACATGTTACATCGGTTGGTGTAAAGCTGGTGTAAAAATATTTAGTGCAGACGAGTAGCATTACTCTAAGAAGCAAATACAACAACACAAAAATAATGAAATTTTGCACTTCATGTTACATCTTTGCAGCATAGGTTAATGAAATTTTATGGCATGCAATTAAAAAATTTGAGAAATTATGTGAACTTGTGTGTTTAATGTGAATATTGAGGAATAAGGAAATTCAGATAAACTATATATGTACCAAATAAACAAAAAAAATTAAGTGTGTGATAATTCGCTAGCTAGTATTTGAAAGCAAACGATCGATGTATTATTAGGCTTACCAGTTGGAACTCTAAAAGTAGGATTCTCTGAAAGATGTCATGTATGGTGTAAGAGTTACAATTATATATTGACCATATGTGATGTATAAAATTATAACATTTCATTTGGAATTTCAGAAATTAGCCAATATGAATTGAGGCGGAAGTGAGAGAGCAAATAAAATTAAATGAAGTAAGTAAGAGTTCTCACGTTGAAGCCCTCCTCCAATTTGCATGTTAACAAGACCTAGTTCTTCGAGTTCATCAAATAAGGTGAACAAGGTTACATTTGGATACCATGTAGTACTACTTGATGGTGCCCTGTCGTAGCCGCCCAAATACATTTCGCTAACTCCCCCATTTGTACCCCAACAACCAATTTCGTCTGCTTCACAACAGTCTCTTCCGTCCCAGCCAGCAAAGGCTAAACCATTTGTGGAGTTTCTGATCTCCAAGAGAGCTCTCGTCTGTTCTTTGCTGCATCCATCGCCACAAGCCAAAGGAGAAAAAGCGATAGCAGTAACCCACAGCAAAAATACATTTTCAGCAAAACAATTCTTCATTTTCGAAAGGTTGTACGTATATACGTGCATCTTTATCATCATACTCATGCCTTTATATATATATATATATATATATAATGTGCTAAAACGTGGCCCGGAAGTCTTGAATAATCCACACGTTTTCAGGCCGGAGAGTGGTCTGTCTGTATTGGAAATAGCTTGGAAATTAGAGGCATGCTTTAAAAGCAATGGAAATTCAATGGAAGATGAAGGAATAATATGTCTAATCAATCTGTGTTTTCTCCAAACCAAGAAGCACGCCAAGCTTTGCACAAAAGCAGTTCACACTTGAGTTGTGGAAAATGGGAGAAGAGGAGACCCACTGCCTAGCAATAACGATGGGTTTTGTTCCTAATTACAAAAATTGTTATATTTATTTAATCCGATAAAATCATCAACAACGAGTCCCGGGAAATGCATGCTCTGTAGCTCGGATATCCATTTTCAGTCATCAAATTTTTTTAATGATCATGCGTTATATATTCATTTAATTAGATTTCATAAAGGTGTTCTAAGATATTCATAATTGATTCCTATTGATTTATGTTAAGCTTTCGAGTGGAATATGTTCCCCTTAAATTATCATTTTATTGTCAATGTCCTTAACTCCCAACTATTAGTTAAGTCAATTTCCCACTAATAACAAAAAAACCCCATTTCGCCACACCAAAATAGTTCATTGGAAAAAGCCATTGGAAGCCACGGCCACCCCCATTTGGCAAAGGATCCGGCTGATGCACGGTAGTTAAACTACAACATATCTCCTTAAAAAAATAAATAAAAACAAGGGTTCAGATTTAACCAATTCCCATGACCACTCATTTTTTGTCATTTATTCTTAGTAATTAATATACATTTTCTTTCCCACGATCTCCTGGGCAACCAAGCAAAACCCAAATGGTTCTTCCCAAAATCCAGGAACACATATTGAAGAAGAATAATAACCATGACTTCCTTCTGAGTGTGCATTGATTCTGCCGAGATCTTAAACGATTTGATTTGTTTATTGGAGAATATATTATAGGCTCACTACTATAACATGACCCGAAGAGAGCAAATCGGAAATGGAAGCGATGACGTACGTGGTAATTGATGAGTGTGAACCTCAAGGCCGCGAATGGAACGCCAACTATCTCAAAGTCTATTAATGTGGACATTTTGTTGCCTTTTTCTTTGTGGCAAGAAATTAAGGTTTCTGTTTTCTGTGCAAGCAATTATAAGCTCCAAGAAACATCATTATATATACATTATTGCGCATTCCGTGTTGACGAGAAAAAACATTCTCGTATGAATTTTATTGAAGTATAACATTGCCGCTTTGATCACGTAGACGACTTTGAATGTTATAAAAAGTTTTTCCTGCTCTCAACGAACCTTCTGTGAAGTTATGGGGGATAAGATCGAGTGCTAGACAGGTGGAATTGCATGGTTAGTTGTTGGGTGGTGGAGTTGGTGCCAAATTCCAGAGTAACATAAAAAAAAACTTTTGACTCTAAAAGAGCCAAGAAATAATTAATCATGGTGTTTGAAAAGAAACCTAAAAGCTGTCTTATAAGTTATAAGCAATAGCCAATAGGCCTTGGAAAAGAAATCATGATAAGATGCTTGAAGATAACCCTATTCCATCCCAACCCGCGAAGGCTAAACCATTTGTGGAGTTTCTATCTGAATTTTTGGTGAGTCTTAGTGGCTTAACTAATCACAAGACATTTAAATATAGGAGAAAACGTAAATTAATCCCTATAGTTTACCTAATTTGTAATTAGTTCTCTATGATATATATCAAAATGAATTTAAAGATCCATGCATGAGATATGTCAAAATAATAATAATAATAATTTACTCGATCTCTATAGACAAATTTCGTTTACTGACTTAACAGATTCTGATAATGTGACACATCAGAGCCAATAAAAGTATGACATGTATACTACTTATGTTAGTGTCATACTAATGGAATCTATTAAGTCCGTAAACGAAATTAAATTTGTCTATAGGAAGTAAATTATTTTTTTTTCTCATACTTTAGTGACTTCTAAGTTTATTTTGATACTACGTATAAGTAATTGTAAATTAGATAAACCACATGTTTGAAAAAAAAAAAAAAAAAAAAAAAAAAAAAAAAAAAAAGACCTGCTTGTGAGTGGTCAAATTAAAGTGTACATACCATCACCTAATTGCATTGGATTCAGGCCCAATCCTAACTCTGCCTAAACTTTGGTCAGCTAGAGATAATTTGAGCCTTGTAAAAGCATTTTCCTTTTCTTTTTCTTTTTTTTTTTCTTTTTTTTTCTTTAATCTTTTTGAAAATTGCAGCTGCTTTTAAAACTAACCCTTGTTTGCTTCAAAAAGCCTAAAGAATAGAATACTATACAGCTAGCTTTGCGAGTACGTAGTTTCTGTTTTATAAAGGTCTATATATGGCTAGCCTTGGAGAAGCCTAACCAGCTTATTGCAATTGGCGTGCAATGCGTTTTTTTTTTTTGCACTTACGGCTCCAAACCGTAGAAAATGTCATTATATACATTTTTAGGGCATTCCATGCTACCACAATGTGCTATTCAACAAAAAAAAAAAAAAAAAAACTTCAATCATGTGTCAAAATATACATTTTTACATCTTTCTTCCAAACTACCCATTAATTTGTTTAAAAATAATCATTTCAAAAAATTAAAATTATTAAAAAAAAAAAAACTAAAAACAATAAAAAGGGGTGGCTCTTTTCATATTAACCCTCTTAATTTTTATTTATTTTTTTTTTTCAAATGGTTATTTCATATTTTTTTATTTATTATTAATTTCAATGGTATTTGGAAAGAAAAAAAATGCCAAAACTGTAATTTGACACGCAATAGTAGTATATGGGGGCATCAATTTTACTTTTTAAATAAATTGATTGATAGTTTCCGTCTTTTTTCTTTTTCTTTAATTGTAAATGAGAGCACCTGTACTTATGAAATACTAATTAAGGATATGTGACCATATGAAACATAAGTCAATTTCGAGAAGAAATCATAGTCTCAGGAATGCTATTAGAGAACTATATCTTTTATTATAAATTCTTTACAAACTAATGTAACAGCCCACGTACGTTATACTTACCATATTAACCACAAAGTCACATAGTAGTTCACATTATACTTATCATGTTTACAAATAGACATTGCAATTCATGAAACATTTACCATGTCAGCAATTAGAATGTGTAAACGGTTAAGTGATACTCATTTTCATAAAATATAAATTAGCTACCACATCACCGTCAGGACTTGATCGGGACATTTTCGTAATTTAAAGTTTAATATGATTGAATAAAAAAATATATTAAAAAAATTTGTGATTTTTCGTACACGTTAAACAATAAAAAATGTTTTCCAGAAAATCATTTTTCAACGAAAAAACAGTTTAAGTGGAAACAATTGAAGCCTAATTATGTATTGGTTTGTAATCATAATAAAACAGCAATGAAAAAGCATGATCACAAACTAAGATGCATGCATGCATGCATGTCGGTAAATAAACGTGCTAAAAATAATAAAGAAAAAAAAGGATAACTTTTTCTTGCAATATGGCTAGCCGAAGAACTACATATCTTCGTATTCCCCTCGAATTTTCTCCACAATATCCATAACAATCATGATCTTAAAGAATGGATCTTCCATGACGGCCAGCCAAGACTTGCAGACGAGTCGAACTCTGGAAATGTCATATTCTGGGACTCGTAAGAATATTAACGTTAATAAATCCCTGTCCAGCTCTCCCCACCGGCACATATCAGCAATATCATTGACGCCATAGCTGACCCTCTTGCTCTTCATCCACTTCTTTCTCTCCTTCCCCAACTCTAGCGTTAAGTTTTGTTTCAAATAGACCATGTCAAAGAGGAACGAGTTTTAGGGTTCATGTTGTTGTATAACGGGATTTTCTCCCTTTTAATAAGGGCCTGAATTTTAGATGATATTCCTTCAAAACAGATCTTGGAGAACATTGGGTAATTGAGATCTTTATGGTATCCATGAGAATACGCGCCATGCAAGTTTTGATGATTCACGGAGACCGATGAGGAAGGGATAGAAAAAGTCTAAACATCTTTCTCTTGTTCTTTTTTCATACAAATTTTTTAAAAACTCAGTTGTAAAGATGTGTGTCATCTTAATTCAATAGCTGATTTTTAAAACAATTATATATATATATATATATAAATAGACATGAGAAAGACAAATAACAATTGGAGTTATATATTTCCTAATTCCTAGAAGGTGAATTCTATATTCCACGTGGCGCTATTACTTTACCTGAAAGGGAAAATAGCTTATCGTTTCTTTTCCTCTTCTTCTCTTTTGAAACCACAAACTCTTATTTTTTATATATAAACGTAAGCTGAACACTAGATCACTAATTTGAAATAGCGAATTTCCTAATTCCTAGAAGGTGAATTCTATAATATTCCACGTGGCGCTATTACTTTACCTGAAAGGGAAAATAGCTTATCGTTTCTTTTCCTCTTCTTCTCTTTTGAAACCACAAACTCTTATTTTATATATATAAACGTAAGCTGAACAGTAGATCACTAATTTGAAATAGCTATATCAATTTCTCTCCATGTAAGTCACGCAAGTTGACCTCTCCTTGAGTTAGAAGACTTTCTTCCCCTCTAGAAGTCTTTTTAAAGCATCTCCAGTAGTATTAAGTAAAGTAGCTAATGAAAAAGTACAATTCTCTATTTTAACTGCTCATTTTTTCGTATACACTCCAACTGATTATCTATTTTATTCTCTATTTGATTAAAATATTATTTTTTCGAATTTTTTTATTCTTTTCTTAAACTCTCTCTCTCTCTCACGATTCTTCGCCACAATTCTCATAGAAGAGATTGAGATGGGGTTTTAGCCGAACAAAGAATTCATATATATTTTTTTAATTGTTTTCTTAAACACTCTGCCTCTCTCTCTATCCTCTCTTCTCAGGGAAGAGAGAGGGAGGTTCAACCGAGTGGAGAAGACAATTTTGCAGAAAAGAGAGATGGGGGTTTCAACAAAAAATTCTAAACCAAAACGATGTCAGCGTTGTAAATCTAGAAAGTGAAACCCTAAAAATCGATGTTGAAAGATGGGGTTTCAACTCTGCACCACATTTGGTTTGATTCAATGTTACGATTTTGATGGTGGTGGTCTTTTGGCTGAGAGGATGCTGAGAATGATGAAGAGAAAGATCCCCATTTATCTCGAGAGTGTTGGGCGAGAGAAAGAGAGATAAGAGAGAGAAAAACATTAAAAAACTTGAACATTGTGCTACAGTGAATAGCTACGTTTTGCTATTCACTGTACCAAAATATGTAGTTTAGCTAATCTGGAGTTAATCTGCTGGACGCAAAAAAATCCTCATAATAGCTAAATATAGCTATTATGAGCATTTTAACCACTCTGCTGGAGATGCTCTAAGTGTTGGCATACTCGTAACACCAAGTTGGAATAGAGTGTGGTGCATCAACGGAATGACTTCTGTAAATGTATCTCCTAAGAATTCACCTTAATAAAAAATGTGTGATGTTCAAGAGTTCTTTTTTAATGAGATACAACTTGTTGTAGGAAAGATCCAAGCTCGACATTTTTCAAGATCTGAAAAGAATTCGGAATGGGGCCTGTTAGGAAATTATTTGACAAGTTCAAGGACCGAAACCGTGACAATTCTCCCATTTGAAAGTTTGAGTCAGGAGGGCTTGGAGAACTCTTCTTCCAGAATGTAATGTTATCAAGGCATGAAGAAATGCCTCCTGAAATAATATTATCAGAGATGTCAAAAACTTGCAAGCTTTCCATAATTGACAAATTTTCCATTGCAATTATAATGCCTTCCAATGTATTATTATGAAGATCCAACAACCGTAGATGTTTTAATCGCTTTATTTAATTGGCAAAAGGCTGCAACAAAATGAGTTTGAGAAATGAGTTCCAATGTGGGTGTGTATATGCCTAGAAGGCACAGAATTAAAATAGAAATAAAAATGGTAGGAGCAAGTAAATATTTCTTCAACACAATTTAGTCTAACTAGTTTTAATTGCCCACGTATAAGAAGTAAGAGTAATATATGCTAGTTTTCACACTAGATTTTCACACCAATGTGACTTGCTTTAAGTAGGTAACATTTTTTTAAAAGTGATTAACTTGGCCTGGAAGCTAGTTAAAACATGTCATATCTGTCGATATATAGCTAGTATGAAAATCTAGTGTAAAGAGAGTATCATTATACTTTAAGAAGCAAACATAGGTACATACACGAAAATAATGAATTTTTGCACTTTTAGTTACATCTTGTTGTATAGGTTAATGAGAATTTATGTCATGCAGTTGAATTTCAGAATTATGAGAATTAATAATCAAGTGTTTCTTATGAATTCTTTTTCAATAATTTGAAATTCAGATAAACTATGCCCCAAATAAACAAAAAATGTATCAGAATTCACTTTTGAAACCAAATGATGTATGCTAGACATTTTATAAAGTTATATATAAAATGTGGAAATTCAATGTTGGGAATTGAAGTCTTGAAATTTCTGGAGAGCTAGCGGTGTGTATTGGAAATAGCTTGGAAATTACATGTCTTAAACATCTGACAAATTTCTAACTGAATTTTTGGTGAGTCTTAGTGCTTCCGGCACCTGGGCATTCAAATAAATAAATATATATATGAACTACTTTTGGCTTGGGAGTGCTTCAAATGGAGACTTTGCTTGTGAGTGGTCAAATGAAAGTGGAGATAAATTAGGTGTATACCATCACCTTGCATTGGATTCGGGCCTAATTCTAGTACTCTGCCTTAATAACGTAGTTTGGTCAGCTAGAGATAATTAATCTGTGTCATCTCCACTTCAATTTGGATTAAGACTTATTTGAATTGAATTTGAGTTTTGTATTTTTATTTCTTTTGGGCTAGTAATTAATAATGTTTTATTTTATTTTTTTTCTAAGCAAAAGGACGGGCAAAGAAGACTAATTGTGGCTATTTTACTTAGGCATAATTATATATAGTAATACCTATCCGTTGAGAGCCGTAAAATAGGGGTATAGACAGTGAAAATCGTAGGCGCTCCCTCAAGTCCGATTGAGTTATAGTCTGACTCAATCTCACCAAGGCATTAATAGGAACTAAGGTAGTTTACGCTAATCAGACAGGAAGATTTCCATTGTGGGACTTGAACTCATGCCCTAGTATATACTTAACCACTTTGAAGATTTTCTTGGGTCATTGAACTGTCAATCCACCACCCTATATGGTTAATAATATTTTAATTAATAACGAAGATAACTACCCCACTGGTAGAAACCCCAGCCACTTGCTAATGGATGAAGCAAGATTATTCTTTGCTAACCTTCCAATTCCTATATTATGGGTTGACCTTCTTCCTATCGATAAATTACCTAACTACTTGCATCATTTGAGTAACATAATATTGAGATTATCCCACATTGGTTGTGGAAGAGGTTGGTGGTCGGTTTATAAGTATAAATGAAAGCCTCACATTTTGAGTTAGCTTTTGAGTTGAAAAAGGCTTAACACTACCCAACACTGATATTAGAGTCCAGATTCAACCAGTAAGTCTCGACTCGACAGTCCACGGGAGAAACGGGTTATCTCTACTTCGACCTCGGGCCTGATGTATGAGGGTGAGATTGTTGAGGTTATCAAACATTAGTTGTCGAAGGGTCTGGCGGTCAGTTTATAAATGTGAAGGAAAACCTCATATTTTGAGCTAATTTTTGGGGTTGAGAGAGGCCCAAGACCACCGAATACGTCTGGCCCTGGGTCAAAGCAAGTCCAACAATGATATTAGAGCCCAAATTCAATCAACGAGTCTCAGCAGAATAGCCTATGGGAGAAACGGGTCTTTGCTCTGACCCAGAGCCCAATGTGTGAGAGGGAGATTGTTGTGAGTGTTGAGTCCCACATTGAAAAAGTATAAAGAAAAAGGGTACTAAATATACATATACCCAAGCCCATTATCTTAAGTTTTTGGGCTAAAGTGGAGCCATAAAAGCCGTACTTTTTTTTTGGGGTTTGTTACCTTCTTATGCAAAATTCTTTGAAAGTGGTCTTTTGTGGGATTTTTTTTTTTTTTTTTTTTTTTTTTTTTGATTATTTTCTACATGATGGACTTATAGTTGTACAATAGCTATTTGAGGGGCAGGTGATCCTAAGTTTTACAATTTTTTAGCTGAGTAAGCCTTGATTATTTATATTGGTATCAATTTGTTAAACAAGAAATATAATTTCAAACCCTCATATACATGGTTTTACCTTGAACAAAATTAATATAAATATTTGCTTTAGCATTTAAAAGCTTTTCACCTTTTCCTTTTCATAGGAACATAAGTGCATTCACATAAGAAATCAAAATCCTAAAATACAAAGGGCCAACATATACAATATTTTCCCAACATTTGCAATTAAACATGCCAATATGGAAACTTTGAAGAGTACATTGAGCACCAGCCTCAATCGACCACTTAGGTTCAGCCTCTTGAAAATTTAGAACGGTTACTCGATATAAAATTTATATCGAGTACATTGAGCACCAGCCTCTACTGACCACTTTGGTTCAACCTCTCAAAATTTTAGAACTGTTACTCAATATAAAATTTATAGGTTAGGGTTAAAGGATTTGATTCATTTAATTAAATTGGTCAAGTTAAAATTAATGTATATAATCTTACATCTATATATGTATTGACATTACTTGAAGTCGACATGCGATATTTAGGACTATCATTTTTTTACACAACTGGTAAATTTGATACAAACTCAACATAAAATTTGTCTCTAACTATTTAGAGATTTAACCGGTCGACCTAATTAAATAAGTCAAAACTTATATAATCATAAACTTGATAAAGAATTGCCGCCCTCAGTCATCATTGAAGAACCCAGCCCTGGCAGGTTGATTTCGGACCTTTCGATTCTCAATCTAGAACCTGGGACCGGGAGCACGCTAAGATCAATACTCCCTTCGGGTAAGCTCCTCCCAAATTCTTTTAGCATCGAATACACGGCTTCCTACAAGTAAGCTCTCTCTCTCGTATGATGGATTTTATGCTCAAAAGGGTGTAGTTCAGGGCGTGTTTAGATTAATCGTTCTCTGTAATTTCCGCGAAGTTTGCAACTTTTGTGCCTTCCGCTGAAGCATGGATGGCAAAATGAGAAAAGAGAGTCTATTCAATATGTTGAATTTCTTCAATGAACCCATTAGAGCCCAATAAATCCCAAGTTTCAAGATTTCATTTAGAGTTAGTATTTGGTGTTTTTGCTCAATGGACTTCACAAATTTATATTGCTGCTACATTTTCATGCCATGTATACCACAGGATCTCACCCACCATGAATTTGGTCGTTAACCGATGGATACCATTCTTTACACTTGCACCAATTGTAACAAAATTGTAGTATAGTTTGTAGTTACATTTGGCATTAGTCGCATTACTATGTACTTATTGTTAAAGAAAAACATGATAATCCTTCTTCAGGGATCGTCCAAACACAGTTATAGTTTGGATTTTGCTGATTTTGGCTCATTTCTGTTAATATATATATATTTTTTGGTTTACAGATTTTCTTAGATGGTTGTTTGTGCTGTAAGTTAACCCTATGGGGTAACTTAATTGGTTAGGGCCACGCCTTATAAAGCGGAAGTTACTAGTTCGACTTTTCTCTTGCCCTCCTCTTGGGCCAATTACTATATATATAAACACTTGTGCTGTAAGTTATACGAAGGTTTTAACAAGGTGACTTTGTAATTGGACTAGAACTCGGAATAATATCTGCAATGGGATTGCAAAGATTTGGGCGTCCAAAGGGTGTGGAAAGCAAGTCGAGTCCCAACCTTTTTGTGGCCAACTGTGGGCCAGCAGTGGGGCTTTCTCATGACACCATTGCTTCAGTGTTCAGTGCTTTTGGGGAAGTGAAAGGAGTCTGTTCTGCCGATGAGAGCGGTGCCCGTGTCATTGTTTCTTATGGTGATGAGAGTTCTGCCAAAGCTGCCTTGGAAGCATTAGATGGACAACCTTGTCCTGACCTTGGAGGCCGTTCTTTGCATATTCGGTATTCAGTACTTCAACCTACTTTGCAGGTATAAGACGTCTCCTTACTTGCTCAAGAGTGTTAAATGCTTGAGCTCAGACTTTATCATGCTATTTCCTGGTTCACTTTCTGTAAGGTTTGCATTGTTTACTTTGGCTTCTTGTAATGAATTACTAATGTAATGGGTGAATTCATACTAAAACTAATTTACAGTGGTAGATGTGATAACTGCTATTTTCTCAACACAGATTCCGCATGATTTGGTTGGCGATTGCTTGATTATTCTCAGCAGACTCCTTTATTTGTGCCTAATAGATATTCAGATTTCAATGGATTCCATGAATGTTTTGATTCTTGCGTCTCAGTTCAAATGTAGTTTGTAGATCTTCCCACATAATTTGTACCGTGCATATTAACGGATTTTTGAGTTCCTTGTGAATTTTTATAAATCAAGTTTTATTCCATTGTTGCCAAAATTCAGAGTTTCAGAATAAAGTAAAGTAGATGTGTTAATGACTCAACAAGATTCATGACCTTTTATCATACATTTGCTGCATTATCCAGTTCATGTATATCTTATACTTTGGTAATTACTTCAGGGTAAGGTTAATGACTCGGTTCCAGTGTCTTTGGTGGCTTTGGATTTGAACATTCCAGGCCTTTACTTATTGCATGACTTTGTCAGCCCCAAAGAAGAGGAGGTTAGGTCATTTGTCATCTGTAGCAGTACTTTGTCCTTGCGTTATTCCGGCATTTGCATTTAACTTTTGAGTCCTTTCTGACTAAATGACACTTGTAATTTTTGACCCTCACTATATACTATATGTGACTTTTCCTGGTTTTTCAGGAATTGCTTGCAGCAGTTGATGATAAGCCTTGGAAAAGTCTTGCCAAAAGAAGGGTTCAGCATTATGGCTATGAATTTTGCTACGAAGTATGCCACATGATAAAGAACTAGCCTCATTCTGCCACTTTGATACTTATGTATGTATGTGTGTATTTATATATGTATGTATGTGTACACACATATATAAGAGATGATATGTATGCAAGTCAGCATATATCATAAGCTAGACTTTCTGGGATTCTGTATTGTAAAAATAGTAATCAATTTCCTTTGCTGATAATGTAGCTACCAAAAGGTATCAACTTAAGTCATTAGAGGAATGATTTTAGTTCTACATTGTTAATCTTATGTGAGTTAAAAGATATTTTGTTCAAAACCCTTTATAGGTAGATGGTTGCTACCTGTAGGTTTCGCTTCTCTTATTTTCTAGAATCTTTAGATTTGTGTTCTTTTTCTTCCCCCTACGTAGGTGTTTCTTTTGTATACTCCTTATGTACTTGGGTTACGCCTTTTTGCACTTTCTAATAACATTGAAATACTTATCCAAAAGAAAAACATTGATCTTCTGATTAAATATGATGACCTTACTGCAAATGCTGCCTCTATCCATTCTGGAAAAATATGAAAAATACTTTTCCATATTTTTCCACCTAAGATTAAGGACTTATAATATGTGTTTAACAAACCTCGTATGGTCTGGGCTTTGTCAAAGTAGATGGATATACTTGTATGCATGTATTATTTTCCCAAATCCAAATACATTGGAAAACAATCTAGTCTTCACAAAGTCTAAATGACCAACAAGAACTTCTCTAGCCAATATGTGGTGGTGCAACGTAGTGGTTGCGTATGCATTATAGCTCTTCTGTATTGTTTTGAATATATTTTATAAGCAAGATTGTGGCAGAATTTACATAATGGCCACTAAGGACTTTAGGATTTTATATTGTTGTAAGAGATTATAAAGTAAGGCAATCACGTTAAACATTGAATTAGCGAAGTCATTGCTGGAGCTAGATTGTAAAGTTGGTTTTAAATGGGATAGAAGCAACTGTAAATGTTGTACAATATTGTTGTTTATTCAGAATAGTATTCTGTCGTTCTTTTTCTCGCCCCCTTCTTCTAATGGAAATTGTTGCTTATAATCATTTCTTGGCCTCTACACCCTTAGAACTATTAACTATTAGATCTTTTCTAAATCAGGGTTAGATACTTATCGTTTTTTTTTAAAAAAAAAATAGTTGTAGGAATATCAAATACTCACTCAGTGTTCTCTCTTTTCCTTTTTTTTCTTTTTTTGCTTTTTCCTGATTCCTTCTCTCTTTTGGTGGTACAGACAAGGAATGTTAATACGAGACAGCACTTAGGTGAACTTCCGTCATTCGTTTCTCCCATTCTTGAAAGGATCTCATTGTTTCCAAACCTTGATAATCATGCAAACATAGTTTTGGACCAACTGACGGTATGTGGTAATGTTATTCTGTACGTAAAATGTTTGTGATTGTATTCTCTAAATTGAAAATTAATATCTTTTTTGTATTTCTTTCAAGCTGTTATGCATTGATGCTTGTCACCATATAATGGCTCTAGTTTTTTTTTTTTTTAAGATGATTGGTACTTGTATTCATGTTTCATAATTAGGACTGAAGATCAATGATTATGTTACAGGTTAATGAGTACCCACTTGGCGTGGGATTGTCTCCCCATATAGACACCCATTCTGCATTTGAGGGATTTATTTTCAGCCTTTCGTTAGCTGGGCCTTGCATAATGGAGTTCAGGAGATACACAGAAGGTACTTGGCTTCCGAATACCTCAAGTACTAGTACAAAGGTGCAAACTCCTGAAAATGGCCCAAATTTCTTAAGGAGGGCTATCTATCTTCCCCCACGGTCCATGCTCCTATTATCTGGGGAAGCTCGTTATGCTTGGCATCATTACATTCCACACCACAAGGTATATCATACTATCCTTGGGTCATCAACTGTTTCTATACTGAAATTTGTTCAAATTGACGAATTCTTCTGAAAGATTTTGTAAATTGTAATTTGAAAATATTTGCAAGCTGCAATAATGTGAAATATAGTGATAAGTGGTCATATGCATGCACACATTCTAAGACTATGTTGGAAGGCCAGAAAAACATGCGAAAGTGTTTCATCTGGAGAAACCTTCCAATCATAGCATTCCATTTCTCTTATCCAGAGGGTTAGTGGTTCGAGGGTAGATTGAGTACACGAATTTCCTAACCTTCTATTATGTATTTGTTTAGTTATATTAATGGAATACTTTATTTTATAATTGTTATTATAATGTTTAATCAGCTCGGATGAGTTGCTTTCCAAGTGGAGTCTTCTTAATTGTTTCTAATGAAACAATGATTTTTTTCGTTAGTTAACGACATGATATATGTTTTCGATTTCAATTAAATTTATATGAAATTGCTTTTATAATGATTAACATATGAGTAACGTAGGAAACCACATTTTTATCTCACAAATATCTCCAAATGCTGAAGTGATTATTTCAACTAACCATTGGATCAGTCCTTGTCAAAAAATAAAAAATAAAAATCAAGGATTGATTGGGACTACCACATCAACATTATGGTAGTTGTAAGATGGTATATAGCATTACTCTTAACATATTGACATTACGGCAAAGAGAATAAAAATTCTCTCTCTCTCTTTGTTTTTTTTTTTGATAAGTAAGTATGCTTATCAAAAGTTGACTTACTGAATAAGTGTGTAAGTATGCTTTAGCATTGTTATTTTCATTCCTGAAGGCATATGTCAATGATTCTTGTTTTACAGATTGATTTAGTGAAGGACAGCATTGTCAGAAGGGGTCCAAGGAGGGTGTCCTTCACTTTTCGTAAGGTGGTTAGGAGTTCAGTTTTAAATTTGTTGACTGCCAGATGCATTGACCTTCACATTCTAGCAGTAATAAATTCTATATTTGAATGCATTGCTGTATGTACTCAATAGTATGGATCAATTAAGTTGGTTGCTCATGGTACACATTCAGAGAAGTCAGTAATTGCACTTTCTCCTGTCCACTTTAGATTTCAATTGTGTGATTATCTATGCCATCTTTGTTGACTGCCTGAGAATGATATGACAGATGACCTAAATAACTACTTATATGGTGTCATAGCAGAATATATAGATTGTGTATCTTCTTCAACCATATAGTTCTATATGCTCTTACATTTTTTAGGTAAAAATAAAAAACAGTTTGGGAAACATTTCAAATGCAATAGAAGTGCTGTAAAAGTTTTTTTTTTTTTTTTGGTAAAAGTGAGTCCTGTTTAATTGCATCGACAATTAACATAAACATTGCTCACCAATGAATATAGATGTGTTTAGAATAAGATACCATGCCATGGTAATCATCCTTAAAATTATTTGAGATATAGAATATTATTGAATTTCAGATGGAAGGTGTGGCCAATGGCCCAGTCATGCAACATATTGTAAAATCTAGTGACTTATTGAATTACAAATGCTTATGTTTGGTCAATGCTATTAGTTTACCAAAGACGTGCATAGTTACTTGGATTTAGTTCTAGTTGTTAATGAATGTTTGGATAGTCGGATTAGATCTAGGAAACAAGGAGTGTTGTGTAAATTGGACTTGGAGAAGGTGTATGATGATGTTCATTGGGAGTTATTGTTAGATTTGCTAAAGAGGTGTGGATTTGGGGAGAAATGGAGGGATTGGGTAGCACATTGCATTTCTACAGTGCAGTTTTCCTTTCTTATCAATGGTTCACGATCTGAATTATTTTGTCGTTCTCATGGAATGAGACAGGGGGACATGTCATTGCCATTGTTGTTTGTAGCTATCATGGAGGTGCAAAGGGATGATGAGCCCGACAAAGGATAGGGGACTTTTGTCTGGTTTTTCAGTGAGGTCGAGGAATAATGAATAGATATTAGTGTCCCACCTATTGTTTGCAGATGATACGTTGTTTTTTTAGGCAAATTTTTGAACAAATCCAACATTTGTGATGTTTTCCTTATTTTTTGAAGCTGTATCGAGATTGAAGATTAATTTGGTGAAATTAGAGATAGTTCTTGTTGTGATATGGGAGATGTAGAAGGTCTGGCTCGTATTCTTGGTTGTAGACTATTGTCTTTGCCGATGAAGTACTTGGGTTTGCCATTGGGTTTGATAAATAAAATAATTAAAAAAAAAAAAAAAAAAAAAAAAGGCACTCTTTTCAATTTGCCTACTTACTAACTTGTCTCTTTACCCTATTCCAATGAGTGTGGCTAATAGGCTTAAAAAAATTCAAAGAGACTTTATGTGGTGGAATTGATGATGAGTTTAAGTTCCATTTAGTGAACTAGTCAAAAATTTGTACTTCAATGAAACCAGGTAGGTTGGGGGTTAGAAACCTAATTTAGTTTAATAGAGCCCTATTGAGTAAATGGTTATAACATTATGCTATGAAGAATGAGGCTTTGTGAATATTGGTGATAGAAACTAAATATGACAAAATAAGGGGATGTTGATGTTCCAAGGAGGTAATAGGGCCATTTGGAGTGGGTGTGTGGAAATATATGAGGGGGTGGGAAACTTTTTCAAAATTTGTCAGATTTAAGGTGGGTTATGGGTCATAGATCAGTTTTTGGCATGATGTGTGATGTTGCATTCTCTCAAAATAAGGCGATATGTGGATAGAATATGTTGGATCCCTTCCAAGAGGCACAAGTTTGAAGTGAAGTCGTATTATCATGTGTTAATCATATCTACGAGTTTCCTGTTTCCTTGGAAGAATATTTGGAAAGTTAAAGCTCTTTCGAGAGTAGTGTTCTTTGTGTGGATGGTAGCATTAGGAAAAATATTGACATTGGATAACCTAAGGAAGCGGAACATCATTGTAGTAGATTGGTATTGTATGTACAAGAAGGGTGGGAAATCTATCGATCACCTTCTTCATTGTGAAGTAGCTAGGGATTTATGAAGCTCGCTATTTAATTTCTTTGGTGTGGATTGGGTTATGCTTAGAAGGGTGAGAGAGTTATTAATGAGTTGGGGAGGGTTGGTGGGGTGTTGTAACATTTTGGAAGTTTGGAGGTTAACTCCTTTATGTTTAATATGGTGTATTTGGAGAGAGCAGAATGAAAGGAACTTTGAAGATAGAGAAACTTCAGTGATAGAGCTGAAAAAATTATATTCAACTCCTTTTACACATCGATAGCAACACATAATAGTTTGCTTTTTTTCTAGTTTTTCTAACTTTTTGAACCTTTGTTGTTCTTTTTCTACTAAATAGAGGATTGCACCCCTCTGCCATTTTCAATAAGATTAAATTACTCATACTTTTCATTTTTTTGGTCTCTTTAAAACAAAAAAGTTTCAAGTAATTAAGATTTTTTATATATTCTGGCCACCTTTTTTTTAAAAAAAAAAAAAATGTTTTGAGAAATTGAGTTTTGAGTGCGACTTTCTTCGCTATATTAACCAACCAGGGATGTAACTTCCTTGCTAAAACAGAAGCAACATCTCTATATAGAATAACATGCCACATAATTCAATTTAGCTTTGTGCTTTGTTAAGTCTTAAGACTGTTCTATGGATCTCTACTGAGACTTTTGCATGCACTGATCCTCACACTGAGCTATAATGATCCTCTTTTTTCTTTTTTCTTTTACCTTTTATCTTTTTTTTTTCTTTTTTTTTTTTTTCTTTTTTCCTTAATAAACAGCATATACAACCTAAGTTGACACTTGATTTTTGAAATAGTGTGGAGTTATGGTTTGCTTGTTACTTTTACACTAATGATAGAATATCTTCAGTTTGTTCTTGGCCCATGCTTGAATAGTGTTTATAGTTAAGTGCTTTACTAATTTGTGATGCAAGTTCGGTGTTTTCACAATTTTTTCTTTCTTTTTCCCCATTTCTCCTGTATGAACTAATAATTACTTTTTAAACTTTTTTTCAGGTTAAAACAGATCCTTGCCAATGTGAATATCCCCAATATTGTGATTCTTAGAGATAAGAAGACAAGTTTTCGTTCTGATTGAAGATACAAGCTGACTATTCAACGCTCCGTTATAACACCCATTATAATTGTTTGTAGGAGACGGTTAGTATAGAACATTACAATCATGAGTTGGACTTATTTTCCAAGATGATTCCTTCTCTTCTTTTCCCTGGATCTCCAAACAGGAAATCCTTGATGCCAACTTGTGTTGGCTGCTGGTCTTGCAATGGAAGGAGTAGTGGTAAAGGAAAGTTAGAAACAAAGCTTTTGTTATTGTATTTGTTGCGACATGAAATCATGGAATTCAGTGATTTTCTTTTATAATCTAATATTCGTTTCTCAAATTACATTCTTGGCCCGTGATTGGACAATAGAGTGATTTCAAGGAACTGTGCCCAAATGTTAGCTTGATGTTGCACCTGCTGCAAGCTCATTTTCTCCAGAATTTTGTTCACATGTGTAATGTTATTTTTCTTTCCCAGTGGTAAGCTCAATGTAGCTTTCTTTCTTTTTTTTTGGGCTGAGGTAGCTGGAACCAAAAACCAAAAAGAGATTATTGGGGTGGGTGAGCCACCTTTGGAAGTGGCAAGTTGCCACTTTTAAGCGTGATTGGGGATGGCTAAATTACTTCTCTCACATTACTAGCAATTCGGGCAAATAATTGTTGTAGATCTTTATTCGGAATACAAGTAATGTCGTAGTGCGTTATTAAGAATGTGGGAATGTGGTAGTACCATCTTTTTCTTTTCTTTTTTTTCTTTCAAGTACACATGAATAAAGAAGAGTTGGTGGATGCATTCCTTACGCCCAAAGAACATAGAAATTACACCTTACACATAAATCATTAGTTTGCTTCTTCAAGAGCTAATACATCATCAACTAGGAATTATTCAACCTATGCCTTCCTCATTGTGGCTCCTCATGTCTACATAAAACTACCCATGCTAATTAACACAATATACAATCTCCCCAATTACTGAACATTTAGACTTTTGAAACACCTATTTACCTCTGCCCTAGCTTCACCAAGCAGACATAACATCGATTAAATTACAATATGGAATACAGTAACCACAAGTCAACAAAATAACTTAACCTAAGACGTTGAAGTAATTAGCTTATTAAGCTGCATAGGTGCTTTTAGCCCCCATAAAATCCCTAGCTTTCATGTCACTTGCTTAAATGGCCTTCAGTTGAAACCAGCACATGTTTTCTTAATATCCTTCATAAAAGAACAAGATACACACCTTATCAGGGTACCAGATCACATGCTATCTCACCTGCAAAAAATAATTAACAATAAACTTTTAATTGGAAAAAAATGGTAAACCAAGAATATTTTCATGAGAATTAACATGACGAGAAGGCGGCTCTTAGCATTACACATATTGGGTGTTGGAAAAATTGTGAAATGAGATCACAGTGGCTAGAAGGTTTTACTAACATTCTCATTTCATCTGATCATACCTGTCAAGTAAATTCAGGCACAAAGAATGCAAGGGACTAACCTTATTTTAACGTTTGTTTTCTGGAAACTTCACCAGACTTACTTGTTGGATACATTTCATGCACGGTAATGCATCAATACCCCCCAAAGGAAAAAACAAAAAATAACAGACCATAAGAGGAACATAATTATGCTTTGATGTCACCACACTAACGTTCTGTAATTTGGTCTAATAAGTCCAAGAGATCACTACGTGAGAGTACTCATTTTGTTATTTTTTTTGGGTCCATGGATGACAACTGCTCTGGAGCTGTCATCTTGATATCTTCAATAATATTCTATAAACAAAGGAGATTGTAAAGACTACATTACATCTAAAATTGCATTACAAACAATTCAAATGAGTTAATGAGAACAATTTAAGTTACCCTTTTCAGAATAATAAATTGCACAACTAAAAGCTTCAAGAAAGAAAACATTAAATTTTTATTGTAATTCCAAATTTAAAACGAAAAATAATGAGACAAAGCATATATTGGAACAACTTGTTTCATGATTTGTCCAAAAAAACCCACAAAATATTTCCAAACAAATACAATTGAGCTATATGACTCCTTACCACGCATGGATTTGATGAAGTAATCCAACTCTGGGAAGCAAATTGTTCCCTGACCCAAAGGGATTAGCTGTTGATACACAAAGAATGAAAAGTGGCGGCGATCAGGATCATTTCTGGGCTTGGCCATCTCAACCATGCTCATGTACCCTTCTCTATCATAACATGGAAGTGCATTCTCACCAGCCACAGTCAATCCTCGATCCCAGGCAGAGTTTAAAACCTATAAGAATAAATGAGGATTGTCTATCACCTATACTGAAGAGATTATTCCATCCATAGATATAAGTGATATAAAACATTTTTTATTTAACCAGCATTGTATCAACATACAATACAAGATTGTGCACCAAAGGCTGCTAGTATTTCCCAGCAGGAGAAAACCCAGTGTAGCCTATAGAGAGTACGGGGAGTTGAAAGACATTAGAAATAACAATCACCTGCCAACTCAAACCTTCTGGGTCAGCCAATGCTTCATCATATTCCTGACCAGAAACGTGAAATCTCAAGCAAACAAACTTCAACATCACTGAATGCTTTCTCAGAACCTCAAAAACTGGGGAGTATCCATCTTGATTCGTAGGGTTATAGAAACCCGCCGTTAACTCTGCTGCATGACTAGTAGTCTTATACCACCAATGAACTGCAGGAACCTGCACATCAGCATTTTCATTTATTTCATTTTATTTATTTAATGTCCAAGAACTCCATAATAAGATATTCATTTTGAAAACGCTACCGCGAAGCATATACTAGTGTTCAGTTCCAACTTCCAAGACTAAATGACCAAAATAATCAGGTACAACCTCACAACATTGAGTTGGTTCTGGTTGTAGATGTGGCTATGTCCTAGTCCCTAAGCACTCAAAGATTGCACATCTCAACCCATCCAAGCATGAGTTCCATCCATAATTAAACACTATCATAATATCACATTGGTATATAGGCAGAGCCTATACATTGGTAGGTGTAATGTGCAATGTTTGAAGGAATCCAGGGTCATCGTTTTGTGTCTTTTTTCTTTTAGAGTTATTCCAGGGACAAAGACAAGCACACTAATTCACCAACAGAGTCAGGGCATGAGTGGGAGTGGGAGTGGGAGAAGTAAAAGCTGCGATTTGTTACATAACTTGGTCGAGAGCTGTTTAGAGCCCTTTATGTACATTTACTTCCAAATGTAGTGGTTAAGGAGAATATTGGGCAGTTCGATACAAAAGTAATTCATCCATAGGACCAGGGATAAAAAGGTAAATAAATAAATAACCACTTTTTTGAAGAACCGTGAAGATAACAAGGAATTTGGTCCCATCAAGTCAGATACCTAGTTTGACCTCATCCAAACCAGGATTTGACTGGATTTGAACGAGCCATAAATTGCAGGTCAGGAAGAATCAAACCCCATCCAGTCAATTACGCAAGTTATGTGTTGTGTGTGTGCACGATGCAATGAGAAGGTAGTGGGCTCAATAATTAATCACATCAATTGTAAAGTGGAATCCACCAGGAAAATAAGAAAAAAACTCTCAAAAAGAAATTTATTCAATAACATATAATTATGAAACAAGTTCACAACAGGCCTTTTTATAGACCACAAGCATAAAACACCCTAATGACTTATTATTACTATAACATCTATAAACAAGCAAAAACATATAAACTACACATGAAAAACCATAGTATTCATACTCTAGTGCGCTGGTCAAAGTGGTGACCGACCGCCCTATCTATCGACCGGTGCACTTAGATAGCCTATCTTCAACAAATCTTCAACCAATTCTCTCAGGTTTTTGTATCACCACTCAAAGGGTTGGTCAACCGGGTTTTCAATCTCTCAAATCACAGGATTTTTTTCCTTTATTCTAGTGCACAAACTTGGTCCAAATTGACCCCCAAGTGTCCGATATCAGTGTGCATGTGAAGAGTATCAATGTGTAAAACTCCTAGTTTCACACCCTTGATTGACGTTGACATTTTTTGTTTTTCCTACGCTTCTAAAATTCCCTCAGTCAAGCATTCAAACAGAACATCGAGAAATTATTTTATTTCCCTACATCCCACATCTTATTGTCTGCTATGCTCACTAAGAAAGGTTTAAAATTTGATCAACTGCACTCATAAAATGGTTTGAAAAGAAAAGAAAGCTGCAAACCCATAGTGACTACTCTTTTTTTACAATTCCATTCTAAAAGAACAGACTTCTCAAGCATCCTCCTACTCCTTCTCCACTCCAAAGCTAAAAAGCCTTTTCATTCTCTCAATCAAAGCAAAAACCAAAAGTTTAATTTAACTATCATGTATCAATCCAATCAATTTCCAATTACGCATCAAATTTACAATAATACACTTGAATTTCCATAATTTTTTTTTTATAAGCATTGCAAAACTTGTCAACAAATTTAAGAACTTGAACAAAAAGGAAAAATAAATAAATATTTGGTGAATACCAGTTTCATGATCTTAGGAATTTAACAGCTCTCTCTTACCCTTCATCCATCTTTATTCCTAAGATCTTTTTTTTTTTTTAAGGAATCCAGGGTCATCCATCTTACGCTTTTAATAAAACTTGTTTATTACTTATCAAAAAAAAAAAAAAAAAAAAGATCTTAGGAATAAAGATGGATGAAGCTAGAGAAGAAACCACTAAACAATTGCTATGGTGATTGGAGAGGTAGAGAAGCTGAGAGAGCCAAGTGAGTTTCAATAATTAGCGGGAAGGTTTTGGTGGCCAAATTTATGTGACTTATGGTGCTTGCGCGCAACTAGACTAGAAGAGAGGAAATATTACATAACCCATTATGCTGCTCAAGTAGAAGAACCAAACTAACATGCCAACAGAAGGTAAGCTCACTTGCTCTATTCTAGTCCCTTTTACTTTCCATCCTGAAAAAAATAAAAATAAAAAATAATAATAATAATTAAAAAAAAAATGGTAAATGAAACAGATTGCCATCTTTTTCTCTCTAAAATTTTCTCCACCCTTGCCTCCAACATACTTTTCCATCGAAGAACCACTCAGCCATTTCCACCACATCATTCATATTAAGCAATATGAAGGACCGCGAGATTGGCTCAACCCATTCTCACAACATGTTCCGCTTCACACATTCTAAATTTCAACGTAAAGAAATATTTAGTAAATTATAATTTTTAAATTTTTTGCATAATGATTGCAAAGGCTTTTTGGTGGTTGTTTGAATCATTTTTTTGACAATGAAAGAGGTAGAGATTGGTGGAGACAGGTTGTAAGATAATCCAACCCTTCCATACTTAAACACATACTTCTCCTATGTTACCAAATACTACACTTTTACATTAAAAGTGAAAAAGTACATCCCGTGGCATGTAATGAATATCATGGAGACTCTAATGTGAAATTTACAAATATTATTATTTTATTTTTCACGTTAGACAAATTTTGGGACACCCAAAAAATATGTTCACCATTCTTAAAGGAAGAATATGCTTTTAAACAATCAGCGCAGGTACAGCATCTGCATGCAAGTTTGAATATTAAATCAGTGAGAAGCAAGGACATAGCCAAATCATAAAACGAGTCCAACTGTATGACTGATGATGCAATTCATCGACCTGGATCAAATTTAAAATCAAAATAGAACTCCCCATATTAAGTTCACCAGCTAAGCCAAAACCCAAGCACACTTAGATTTGTTCTGGAGGTGATGATAGTGATCATTGAAATGGAGGTCACTTCGGGGACAAGTCATAATTTGTAGAGGAGCTTCGGGTGAAAAGACAGGCAGTGCCTCAAATAACAGTAATATATCACAGGTTTCACTTGAGGATTTCAATGGCATATCTAAATGGTTATTTACTATAATCAATAAGCAACACCAACAGAATCTAGTGACTGGTGCTAGTCATACACAGAGAAGAAAATACAGCTTAGCATACTAAATTTTGTATAGATGACTTGAGATGAACCAATACATACCTTAACAATTATTTTAGTTTCCTCAAATGCAAGGGTTGCAAGAGACAAAACATTATCTGCATGATCTATTAGTGACTGCGCATACCAATGGAGGAAAAAGCGGCCATAGTAGCTATCGTAATCACCTCGTTCACAAAAGAACCCAGTTTCATTTGGCCTAGAATTGTATTCACCGGCATTATCAGGACCCTTACCCCAAAATGAGTGCCCTCGCAATTTAGCTGCTCTGCACAGACTTTGTTGTAAATATTTATCATAGCACTGCCATAAATGTGATCAGTATAAGTTAAATGGAGTTATACTGAGCATAATTTTAATTTTAAAATAACAATAAGACATGATAGCTTTGGTATAAAAACATGTATGGAACTATAATGTGTACAGGGGCGGAACTAGCATTTGGAGTTTGAGAGAGCCAAAAAACAAAAAAAATTGGGGGGGGGCGGCTGAATGTGCATATCATGACCTCAATAACTGGTATATGACAGGTAAAGCAAAAAATTTCAAGCCATAAGAAGAGTTCTCCGAACAACAGCCTATATTCCATGCATATATTATTAGCATGTTATTTTGTGTGCTTTAGTGAGGTATGCATGCATTACTTTTACATTTGTAATGTATACATCATAATAATTTCTGTTTGTGTATATATGTTCAATATTTTCTGACCTTAAAATAATCATTATAACTGAGGATCCAATGAATAGCAGGGAGACCAGGGTGCATTCCTTTCCCACACATAAAAAGAACTAGGATAGCAAAGCAATGGGAAGATTGGAATGCATTCCTTTCTCATTAAATATAGAAATCTACAATATACAGAATAAAAGGTCTACCATGGAGGAAAAGTACATAAAAGTGAGGGAATAGACGCATGCACATAAGCATGTATGTGTGTATGCATCTAGGGGGCAATTAGGTTTAATAGATACCTGAAACTCACCGATACCAGGATACCTCCAGCCCATCCTTTCCGAAAAGGATGGATACTTCAGTTCCCCAGATGCTCCAAGTCCAATTTCTACAGCAGAAATGAGACCCTCTGCAAACAAGTCATCAAACTCGGTCCGGAAGCTTCTCATGAAATCAAAATAGACCTGCACATATTTGGACTGCTAATGAGCCACAAAAATCTAATAGACAAAGCATAAATGAGTTTAAACAATAGGTCCTCTGCATAGAAGACTATGCAATGAACAACCTTTTTGTGATTAACTAACTAGAAGAAATGAACACCGACAAAGATTTGATACAACAGGGCAAGCAACAAAGTCTCAGTAAAAGTTTGATTAAAAAACTGTGCATAACTTTGTTACAGCTTCATTTTCCATAACAAAGACAAGATAGAGAAGTATCGATACAACTTATAGACTCATACCTCAATGCCAGTTCTTCCTTTTAGAACTCGTTCTTTATCAATACCCCAAGATAGACATTCAGTATTTCTCCTTCCTTCACGATCTGTGAAGAATATATCTCCATTTTCTTTTCCAATTTCCATAACCCATTGTGGGAGGGTAATCAATGTGTCCCTAGAGTCATTTCCTCCATACTCGTGAAATGCCATTACAACCTTCACAGTTTTAAAAGATATATCAAAAAGTGTGAGAAATACAAAATTATAACAAAAAATCATTTAGTGAAACCCTCATAAAAAGCAGTCATACATATGTTTCTCAAAATAACCCTACATTCTTACTTACAAGAAATGAATCACGGATTACAATTTATGAGAAGAAAATTTTTGGTATTAATGCATTTTGAGCTTCTTTGCTCAGTCTGATTCAAGAAATCACTCAAAAACTCCGAGAGCAAAGAAAGGCACAATACAGCGACGAGCACAAATTTTTTTTTTTTTATAAGTAAAAAGAAAATGTAAAAAACTCGGAAAACATGGAAATGTTCGAAAACAATGAAAGCAAATTCATACAAATATAAATACAGTAGATGATAAAGAAACAATGAAGAGCCCTATACACTTGGCCATAAAAGAAGACTCAAATGTTGAACAAGATGGGAAGAAAATTCCATAACCTAAAACTCTTCTAAATAGTGACTAAAATTTCTTTCATAAAATCTTGATTGATGTAATACAACATATTAAGCAAAATGTACACTTAATCTTGTTGATTGATGTAGCATCAACACTTGACACTCTATGAAGGAGACATCATGAACAAATAAATGTAGTATGTAGAATGAGTTCCAGATCACATAATTCCATCCACCAAATTGATAGACAACATTAGAGTGTATGCTATCTAGACATTTTAAAAATATTTTAGACTTTTGATAGCTCTATCTCATTAAAGATGCTCACAGTTTCACCCAAAATAAAAAAAAGAATGAGTTAACAAGAAAGATATATATCATTTTGCTTCATATGATCTAAGGCATCATTCTGACAAAAGGTTCTAGTAATGACTATTATATATATATATAGGGATAAATATGGATGAGGTCTCACCCATTTCACATACAATAGTTCAATATTTTATAGATCCAAACCATTCAACTTAAACTACAAAAAGCAAAGTTGGACATATTCTATATTTAGACAGAATTGGTAGAGCAAAATGGCTCATATCTTTCTCATATTTAAATGAAAAATGGCATTCCAATAATGAACCAAAGAAGTGTGGTTGGCATTTTATGAAAATAATGATCAGATTTTGTAACACCCCACTCCAAGTGGTATGATATTGTCCGTTTTGGGCCTCAACCCGCACGGTTTTGTTAATGGGTTTACCCCCCAAAAGGCCTCATACAATTTAGAGAGAGCATGTTCTATATAAGCACATCCTCTTTCTCACAACCAGGCAATGTATGACGTCACAATCACCCCCTCTTTAGGCCTCAGCCTGCACAGTTTTGTTATTAGATTTAACCCCCAAAAGGCCTCATACCATTTAGAGAGAGCATGCTCTATATAAGCACATCCCCTTTCTCACACCTAGGCAATGTGGGACGTCACAAATTTATACCTTTTTAATTTGATATTTCTGATACAAGGTGCTCATAGCCCTATATTGCAAATGGACTAACTATGTAAACATGGGTAACATCCTATCAATCTACCGCGAAAATTCGCCATCACATATGTTATACAATATAATCACATATTTTGATATGTATAAAACATTTAAACTTATGGCAAACACACAAAAAATATGTACAGCTCAAAAAAATCCAAAGAAGCTACCTGCAACTTCAGCTTGAATTCTCGAACAATGCCAAAAAGTTCCCTATAGCCAGACCACATGTATTTCTGTGGAGACCAGCCTTCAATAATACCCCACCAACAATCTACTACAACGCCATCTACGTTTAGAGACTTCAAATGATTAACCTCTTGTCTAACACCTTCAGGATCAATCAACTGGCAGAAATTGTTTATAACACCAGTCTGCCACAGAAGTCTCAAGTATTTTACAATTCATAGAAATAATTACAAAATATGAATAGAGTACTCAAAATATAACTTGTGACTGTAGAAGAAAATGTATAAAACATAATTAAAAGATGAAGGAAAGCAAAGCAGAAAACTAACTGCTTATCAGAAGATTAATCTCAATACAAGAGATTATAGCAGCAAACAGCAGACACTTACTGAAATTTTTACATAAACAGGGATCTTTGGAGTGCCAGTAAAATCACTCTCATGCTCCCCAGAACGAATATCTTGCATAAGCTGCAAAACCAGACAATCATAAATTTCCATACTTGACAGCTTAAAACACCAAAGAAGCTCCCCAAGTAATGCCACGGAACTTAACAACCGTCCTGAGAAAATCAGTAGAATATGAACCAAAATACCATGACACATGCACATGTAAACACAAACAACTGCACACATACACCAGGGTAGTATTGAACTCCCCACTTCCAGCTGAAGGTTAGCATTTTCCCCATTTTTGGATAATTGTATTTTGCATAAAAAGGATAATGATTTACTAACAATTTTTTGCATGAGTTTATTTGGCATAAAGAGCAGGACAATGATTTACTAATATATAATACTTCCTCATATCACTTGTACGGCATATTATCATCTGATCAATTTGATCCAGAGGCTAACTTTCTACATCTGTAGTTGACAAGGTCTACAGCCACCATAAAACTCCAGGTGTGTGGATGTGTGTGCGCATGTATGTGCATATTGATATGATTCTAGATCGTTAAATTTCATTGACTCAACATTGCCTAGCTACCATCACATCTAATTACAAAGCAGAAGGTACAGCTAAGTCAGGCACCAAAGTTATTGGACCAAGTGGCATCTTCTCCCTCACATAAACAACGGGTGGAGGGTAAGGTCAAGAATTCAATCCTGTGCATGTGCGTGACTTGTAATTACATTAGGTGTAATTGACAAAATAAAAGGAAGCCCATCTAAGTCAGGCAATTCCTTAACTTCCAGTGGAAGCAATGTAGAAAAAGAAGAGGATTAGCAGAGTCGTCTCTATTTCTATCATTTTCATTGCAAAAGGAAATACAAATGACAATGAAATAGTTTTGAGCTCTACCAGATACATTAGAGGCCCATATAATTAGTTCCATATCAATTACATGATATATACACATTTGTATCCACCTAATTCATTCAAGTGCAAAAGATGAGGAAAAGGTTGCAACATTGCTATGGGGTTCTACTCCATTTCCATGGACTTAAAAAAAAAAGCAAAGATGAGACTAAAAAAAATGGAAAGAGAGCTGTGACAAGTCACTGTGAAACCAAAAAGAGATGACATTCAAGAATAGGACTAAGGATGCTTACTCAGGCAAATACTCTAAGCAATTACTCAAGTGCAAATACAAGTATTAGGTTTCAGACCACGTTATTAAATAAGGTGGACTTTACTTAAACAGTGTGTAGCCACATGAATTAGGAAATAAGTTAACCTGATCAGCCTCCAGGCATTCAACTGAATTGATGGGGCTGACACTAGTATATTTCTCACTCTTAGTGTCCCTCTCTGCAATTACAACAGAATCAAGAGACGCTGGTGACAAGCTCTCATCAATTCTGAGAACTGATGGCTGACAGTCCATCGTTGCTTTGACAGAGCAATTTCTCAAAGAACTAGCAGATAGTGGGCTTTCAACCGACCTCACAGGAAATGCCGCCTGTCAATGCAAACAAACTCACTTATGATGAAATCATGTGCAAAACTATGTATCGAACTTATAGATACAGAAATAATAATTATTATGAATGCACTTGACAATATTAATTACTCAAAAACATAGTGAATCTGAAACTTCCTCCGGCTGTCAGTTTCAAATTCACTTCCTACAAAACAAAGAAAAAAAAATGTCTTCAAGTGTCTCAAACTCATTTCAACATCAACAATATGTGTCAGGCACAAAAGGTTCTCCAGAAAAATCAAAAACAGGGATTGTCTAAGACAACACAACTTCACTTTTCTGGCTAACTCAGAAAGTGAGAGACTTCAAGACAGAAAACAATACATGTCGTCCATGTTTGACAGACAAAAATTTGCTACAAACTGGTTTGTAGCTAATTCATACAAACTCATCTAATAAAGTAACATGTGTCCCTTAACATGTGATAAGCACATGTTTTTTTAATAGCTATAGGACACATGTGAGTTTATTAGATGAGTTTGTATGAATTAGCTGCAAACTAGCAAATTTATGTCCCATGTTTGACATAGTCTCGTTCGGAAATCATTCAACTAACTGGTATTTGAAAAATAACAAGAAACCAGAATTATGACAACAGTTACCAAACTCTCACAAAGAAAAAGCAACACAGTCCTTCAAAACGAAAATATAATCAGCTAGCTGCCTGATAATCTTCCCTTTAAACGTTCTCACAGAAATTTGTTTAGCAATGATCAAGTGTTCACACCCAGAATCAACCGACTCAAGCCAGCAACTTGATTTTAGAGATACTCTCAGCACCATTTTCATTTAATTTGCATTTTCTTTTCCGAATCATCGGTTACTGATAACAAGAAAATGATTACAACATATTTTAGAGCTGAGAACAGAAAATCCTCATGGCTTTTGCTAATAACTTGGACCACTTAACATTTTTCCATAGCAATAGGAATTCAAAAACTTCAAACTTTCTTCCATTCTCTCAGCAACCAAACATACCAAAAGTGAAGCACAGCGAAAGAAAAAGCTTGAGAGGAAAATTTAGAATAGAAGTCTGAAATTTGTGACACAAACCAAATGTGAAGGAGGGGGCGACTGTCTGTAGGTGGTCCCGTCAGTCTCGACGACCCAGCCCGCCTCACGCGCGAGGGCGGCAAGTACATCGTTCATATCCGCACGCGCGGGAAGAGGGAAATTACCGTATTGCCTGAGCCCGGCGAGCATCCGGCTGGTGATGGCTCGGCGGTGGCGCTCCCTCAGCTTCGTCCGCTCCTTCTCCTTCTCCCTCTCCTTCTTCCCCTTTGCCCCTGCGCTGGGCCCCGTAGTGGCCGCCGCCGCCGTGGCCGCAAAGCCGCGGGGCCGGCGCGCCTGAGGCTGAGGCTGCGGGGAAGGGAGGTAGTCGGAGGTGTGGTCGAGATCTCGGGGGTGTTGTCGTCTGAGGGCATTGTCGGCGATGTTGTTGATGTGGTGGTCGTCGTCGACGCTGTTGTTGTTGATGCTGCTCATCTTGCTGCTCTGCGGATTGTTACATTTACATTTGCATTGGAGCCGGAGAGATATACTGCCGCTTTGTTTACTTTGCTACCACCAATAGAAAGCGTTTCATAATTTCATCGTTTCCGTAAGGTGGCTCTCTCTCTCTCTCTCTCTCTCTATATATATATATATATATATATATATATATATGGTTTTTAAATTGAGTAATGTTATATATCATGTTAATATCCTCCTATGCTAATTTACCGTTCAAAATTTTTTTCTTTTCTTAATGAAGGTAAATTGACTGGGGCAATTAGGCCTGGGTATCGGTCAAAACGGTCCGGTTAAGGACCTTATCGGTTATTAACCGATAATTTTCGGTTAAACGGTTTATTAATCGATACCGAACCAATAAGAATTTTAACCGATAATTTCGGTTAAAACGGTACACGGTTAAACCGGTTAACCGATTTAACTGAGAGCTTTATATTGATTTATTTTGTTGGGCCAAAAACAAAAAAATGAGTTTTTTTTTTACTTTTGAGAGCCCAAATACTTTTTGTTGGGCTAAAATAATTTATTAAAAATGAGTTGTTTTAGGGACCAAAAACTTTTTGTTGGGACCCAAATATTTGTTTTTTGGGCTAAAAATTGAAGCTTTTTTATATTGATCCACTTCAACTTTTTTTTTTTTTTTTTAATATTATAAAATACATTTTTCCAAAGCAAATGGACTAATTAACATAATGAATGCTAATTAGACTAGCAAAACTAGTTAATGAAAAATGTTTTTACCAAAGGCAAAGAAATCTCATCAAATGCCATCACTTAAAAAAAAAACATCAAACCTACCCAAACCCAAATTAAAATAAAATTCATTAATGAATAATAAACAAAGTATTAACTAATTAAAGTCACTTAGCAAAAGGAAAATAGGTCATGGGCAACACCATTACACAAATTCGAAAACCTGTGTCACTTGTGGGAATTTGGAAACCTCTCTAAAAGACTAAACGGCGCTGTTTTGGGACTAGGACTTAAAAAAAAAAAAAAAAAAAAAAAAAAAATCCGGTTTCTTATCGGTTAACCGGTTAACCGATAAGAACCGCTTAACCGGACCGGACCGGACCGGACCGAATTCCGGTATACTTTTTTTAACCGATAAGGATATCGGCATATCGGCTACGGTTTATATCGGTTCGGTCGAAGCCGGTAGACAGCCGGTTAAACGGTAACGGTTAATTTGCCCACCCCTAGGGGCAATGGTGAAATATTAGTGAAATAATGGTAAGAGTATTAGTAAAATAATATTATTTAGTAGATTATTATGTAACTGTTATATAAATGGAATGATGTAAAATTATTGATTTTTACTATCACTTTATTTCGACTGTATGATTACTAAGTATCATTTCTCGTTTTAGTAAGATATACAGCATGAGTAAATTTTAGGGGTAAAAGGCCCGTTGCAGTTAGTAGTTATTAACTAATACTGCTAAAAATTGCTAACCATAATCACCTAAGCAGTTAGTAAAATTTACTAACCGCTTGGGCGGTCAATCGGGATTGTAGGATATCATACTACATACCATATCAACATCATTTCATATATATATATATATATAAACCTAAACAAAATCTATTTAACACCAATCGTTTAGCATTGGCATGATGGGAAGGAAATATAAGAACAATATTAACACCAATCATTTCTCATTAATAATAATTTAACAAAGAAAGAAAAATAGAGGAAGTAGGAAACAAAAAAAGGGATTAAATCACACAATCCAAAAACACCGCGGTCACACCTTAAACAACATCTATTTAATTATTTATCAAAATTCTTCTTTTGCTACAATATTCACTTAAAAATAAACTCATTGACTAAACCATAACTCAAGCTTTGGGCAAAGCCCATTATATATTGAATTACAAAATAACAAATTCCAAAAAATTAAATAAAACTAAAATAAAATAACAAGGACTGAAAATCAAAGCCCTGGAGTGAATGGGACCCCCAAGGATGGCAACCAAGAACCCCCAGAAATGAAGCTTGAAACGGTGTAGTTTGATGCCTCCAGAGAGCTTGTAATGAGATGAAAACCACCCCATTTAACTCTCTTTGCAGTTGAAGAGCCAGAGCCTCTGTTCCTGTACTCTCCATAGTAGAGGGTATTCAGAGCAAAATCTTTATCCCACTTCATCCAACCTGCTGGATCAACAGACCCATCAAAATATGTTTTGATGAAAATGGTCCTCGAATATTCCTTCCATGGCCTTCCAAGGTACGTTTTCGTTGCCTTACGCGGCAATGAACTTCTTCCTGCGGCCGTAAAAGCTCTCACCCTGCAACTTTGAATCACTATTCCGGTAGTTTGGTTGGAATCTGTACGGCCTTGAGCTGTGACGGCGTTAGGCGTGTGGACGGTGTCGGAATATATATTGCAGTTCTGAAAGACGGCGGCGGCGTTTCCGAAGATGAAGTCCACGGTTCCGTAGATATCGCATTCCCTGAAGAATTGCTTGTTTGAATGAACGTAGAGAGTGTCTTGGTAACCTTCGAAGCTGCATCGGTAGAATGCAGAGAGGTCGGATCCTGATCGGAGAGCAACTGCTTGTCCGTTTGAGGGTCCGGCAGAGTTGCGGAATGTCATGTCACGAGCCATAAATCCGTCACCATCAACAGCTGCATGTTGCTCAAAAATTTGAGAAGATGTAAGAGATTTGAGGAAAACTAAAGTTTGTAGCCGAACTCTCAATTTGAGAAGATGTAAGAGATTTGAGGAAAACTGTTAAAAATATAAAATAAAATATAAGAGATGACACTGGAAATTTTTATCCTTTCTAATAAGCGGTGGTCGTAGGTACGTACCAACGGTTGCTGATTTGTAAGTGGTGGAGTTCTTTTTAACGCTCCTACTTGCCGTGACGATTGTCTTTCCGATGCCGTCACCGACCATCGTAATCTTCTTCCCCGCCCACCCAATCTCAACGTTCTCTTCGTAAATCCCAGCCTTAACATACATCACAAACCTACTATCCTTCCTCTTCCTCTGCGTCTTGCTCGCATAATCCACAGCTTCTTGCACTTTCGTAAAGTTCCCTGATCCATCTTTTGCAACCACGATATCAGGAATATTCAAATCCTGCAAAACCTTTTCCTCATCCAAAGGGCGCCATGTGGGAATCTTGTCTTCCTTGTTTTTCTGGCTTAAAATGTATTTGTTGGTTGCCAGAGCATTGGTAACAAGCTTGGAGACATTGGAGAGGAGCGGGAGGATATTGCTCGAAACCCCGAGTTCTGTAAAACCTGTCATATAAATTAAATTGATTCAATTCATTACTTGCTTTTGACATTATTGAAACAAAATCAAGAGACAATAATTACAAATGATAAAAAATTTCTATTTAATAAAAGTATTGTACACAATCAAAAATATAAAAGAAAAAATGTAGCCAGGATGTGTGGCCTAAGGCCATAAGTCGAACCACTATTATAAGTTCTAATAGAGATAACGGGAATTTAACAAAAACCTGTTCGACATGTGTCAAGATTTGTTAGGGCGGAGCTGAGCCAAGTTTGAACATCTTCATCGGTGTGTTGGCCATGATTTCCGATGGTTTGCTTGAGGCGGTGAATGGTATTGCCAAAGAGGTGAATGCAATCAACCCAAGCTGCTTTCTCTCGAATGTTTTGAGAATTGGGTCGAAGCCATATTGTCTGTCTCTGGGTTTTGAGAGCTTGGTCGAGAGCAATTTGCTTTGTCATCTGCTGAAAAATTGCAAAAGAATTATGATGGTTGCTGTGATTCTTCATCATGATGAAGTGTTGACATGGCTGTGGATGTGGTGTCCGGCTGCACCATCCTTGTATAGTGCTCGGGCTGCATTCCGGTAGCATAAATGACAGGAAAAATAGTGATAAAATTGTAAAACCAACATGAATCCTCATTGCTAAGAGCTTGAAGATGGGAAGCGCAAGAAGTGAAGCAAATAATCAGAAATATAATTCTCCAGTGAAATATAATTCTTCTGTGAGTGTTTTTGTAGGCGTCTACTTATTGTAATCCAACAGGGATTAGACAGATAGAAAAACTAGAATTACTTGGACAAGTATATATAATTCTAGTAGATTAATTAAACTATGTTTAAATCCTAATGAAATTCTATCTCCCTCTTTATCTAAAAGATGTTTATTGTCTCTTGGATACAATTTAAATAATAAATTATCACAAAGTTGTTTTAATTATTCTGTATCACAAAATAAAATTTCTCCATAATATATTTTTTATTATGTTAACGAAAATAATTTATTATTTATTCCACACAAATTAACCACATGTCATGCCTTGGTTAATATTTTCTTTAGAGGACAAATTATAATTCACATCAAATTAGAATTCTCCAGATTTTCTATATATATTACTTTTTACTTGTGAATTTTTCAGATTAGTATATATATATATGTATATATTACTATTTACTTTGTGAATTTTTCAGATTAATCCTAAGCATATCACATATGACAAACTCGTTGTTCAGAAACAAACCCCTTTGGCCTTATCAAATCGTTGGTGTGTTTCAAATGTTTTCCTATTTATCATTATCAAATCGACTCTTCTATTTACATTCCATTAAATTATTTGATGAGAGTATTGCTGATCCACATCGGACCTAATAAAATAGAGAAATTATTGGTATTAATAATTTATTCATATTCTCTCACATTCTCATACAAATTCAATAGATTAATCATTAGATTTGTGGGGTCCACTATTGACTTATATGAAATCCATAAATCTAATAATTAATTTGTAAGAAAATATAAGAAATATATATATACACCAATTATTTTTCAATAATGTTCACGTATACAAAACATTACCTCATCTTGACACATCAACACCATGTGAAGGAAAAACACAAAAAAAAACACAAAAAAGGTGAAAACAAAAAAAAAATTGAAGTTATGAATGGACACAAGCTTGTCATAATAGTGTGTAAAAGTTACCGTTTAAATCATGGGCTATCATAATGCGACTAGTTATAAGTCATGTTATTTAGAAAATTATTGTACAACTTACATACACTTGAATAACACTCGTAAAAATTATTTTTTTTTAAAAAAAAAAAACTGATTTTCACCGCCACATGCATTATCTCAATCGTATTGCAGTTTTTTATATAACACTACTCTTTTATGAATAGTATTTACATATATCTAGGTCCTTAACAAAATACTAATATAGGTGGTGAGTGCAAATTTGAGGAATTAAGGGTTCTAATATATAATAGTACCGGGCCGGCTAGACCACTAGGCGAGTGAGGCACTTGCCTAGGACCCCCGGATTAATAAGGCCCAAAAAAAAAAATTGGCCCAAAAATGTTTTTTTAATCATTTTTGTTTTTAATTTAAGAGCCTTTTTTTAAAAAAAAATAAGGCCTAAATTTTTTTTTCATAAAAACTTAAAACATCTAATCATGATAAGTAAGTAATTTAAAAAATGCTTCAATTTAATAAGGTCCCAATATAATAAGTTCATAGTAAAATAAGGTCAATTAACCCAGAAAAGCAAATATCCTTATACTTAAAAAGAGCATATCTCCCTCCCTCCTCTTGTGCAAACATGTCAAAAAAAAAAAAAAAAAAAGAGTCTATCTACCTATGCATCTAAAATTATTTGATATTGAAAAACCATTTTAACTCTACCTAACCACGCACTTTCTTTCCTTTCTTTTTCTTTCTATCTTTTCTTCTCCACTGCCAACAGCCTCCCCTCTTATCTTCTTTTTTCTCTTTCCTTAGGACTTTGGCTGAATGGATTGATTGAGTTCTTCAAAGGTAAATTTCTTTTTCCTTTAACCTTTAGGTATTTGATATTAAGGTGATTAAATGGGTCCTAAATGAAACCTTAAGATTTTTTCATGGCTTCTATTTCACACAGTGAAAGAAAGACAAAGAGAAGTGGCAGTTTGGATAAGGATTCATCAAACAAAATTGATATCTTTTTTTGTATTGTTTATTTATGTGCTTGATGGTTTTCTTGGTGGGTTTTGTATGGATTTTTGATAATTTTTTTGTGGGTTTTGTTTGAAACATGTGTATCATTGAGGTAAGGATTCATATAAAAAAATTGATTTTTTTTTTTTTTAGTAATGTTTATTTTTGTGCTTGATTTTTCTTGTGGGTTTTGTATGGGTTTTTGACAATTTTTTTTGTGGGTTTTGTTTGAAACAGGTGTATCAATGAGGTAAGGAGTCATCAAAAAAAAAAAAAAAAAAAAATTGATTTTTTTTTGGTAATGTTTATTTCTGTGCTTGATTTTTCTTGTGGGTTTTGTATAGGTTTTTGTCAATTTTTTTTGTGGGTTTTGTTTGAAACAGCTGTACCAAAGAGGTAAGGATTCATAAAAAATAAAAATTGATTTTTTTTTTTTTTTTTTTGTAATGTTTATTTATGTGCTTGATTTTTCTGGTGGGTTTTGTATGGGGTTTTTGACAAATTTTTTGGTGGGTTTTGTTTGAAACAGAGGAGTATCAAAGAATTAAGTGAGCAAGTTACTGTCATGGTATATATATATATATAATTTTGTATGGGTTCTTGATAATTTTCTGGTGGGTTTTTTTTTTTGTTAGTTTGCTTTTGTATGCTTCAGTTGTGCGGTTCTTGGATTAATTGATCAAAAAAAAATTAATTTTTTTATTGTTGTGTTTATTTTTGTAAGGATTAATAAAAATAAAAACTCTAAATATAATAATAATATTAAAATAAATATTATTTAATTAATATTTAAATATTAAAAAAAAATAAGACCGCATTTAAAAGTTTCGTATAAAGCCCCAAAAAAACATTGAGCTGAATTAGGGCTGCATTTTAAGCACTTTTAACTAATAACTACATACAATTTGCTAACGATAATCAGGTGGTCAAGTTAGACCTTACCATCTCTACTACTACATCACTACACAAATCTAATCCAGAGCATGCTAAGAAACACTGACAAACTGGCACAAATAAAGCAAGATGGAAGGAATTTAGGATATAAACAATAACAACCGCTTTAACATATTCACAGTAATCATTGGAAAAAAGAACCAATTCTCTCTCTCTCTCTCTCTCCAACTCTTTGGCCAATTACAAGCAGTTCATTTCATTTCCACCAGGGTACCATGCTTCAATGTGCAATTAGAACAATTAACCACAGCCAAGAAAGATAATTTTAGCAGAAAATGACCACAACTTCCTCAAGCATCATACTTGACTATTTTCTTAAATATTGGAGATGAGAGTACCGAAATTTACTGGGGCAAAGGTGAAATATTAGTGAAATAATGGTAAAATAATATTATGTAGTAGATTATTATGTAACTGTTATATAAATTGGATAATGCAAAATTATTAGCTAAAACTGCCTAACACTACTAACTGCTAACCACTTTCTAAAAACAAAAACAAAACGATGTTGTTTCTATAGTAATACGATAATATCATTAATCATACTACATACGTTTTATATATATATATATATATATATATATAGACGGTTAGCCAGTTTTGAAAAAATCACTAACCATAACGGCCTAGGCGGTTAGTGGTTAACAGGCAGTTATTCACCCCTATGAGTAATGATATAAATCACATTTTTATCTCACAATACTAATATTGATTCTTTTAAATTATGATACATTATATCATAATTGGGATAAAAATTATGATCCCAATTACACATTATATCATAATTGTAATGTTATGATCCCAATTATCATAACATTACACATTTTGCCATGAGCCGCTTCTTTGCTCTCTCTCTCTTACACACACAAAGCTCCTCCAATCGCCAAAACCTGATCGTCATGAGCATCCCATTTAGTATTGGCATAATAATAGGAAGGAAATATGATAACAATATTAACACCAATCATTTTTCATTAATAATAATTTGAAAAAAAGAAGAATAGAAGAAGTAGGAAATAAAAAAGGGATTGAATCACACAATCTAAAAACACCGCCACGAAGAAGGGAGAAGATAAAGAAGAATATTAAACAAAATCTATTTAATTATTTATCAAAATTCTTTATTTTACTACAACATTCACTTAAAAATAAACTCATTGACTAAACCTAACTCTAGCTTTGGGCAAAGAATTACAAAATAACAAATTCCTAAAAATTAAATAAAACTAAAATAAAATAACAAGGACTGAAAATCAAAGCCCTGGAGTGAATGGGACCCCCAAGGATGGCAACCAAGAACCCCCAGAAATGAAGCTTGAAACGGTGTAGTTTGATGCCTCCAGAGAGTTTGTAATGAGATGAAAACCACCCCATTTAACTCTCTTTGCAGTTGAAGAGCCAGAGCCTCTGTTCTTGTACTCTCCATAGTAGAGGGTATTCAGAGCAAAATCTTTATCCCACTTCATCCAACCTGCTGGATCAACAGACCCATCAAAATATGTTTTGATGAAAATGGTCCTCGAATATTTCTTCCATGGCCTTCCAAGGTACGTTTTCATTGCCTTACGCGGCAATGAACTTCTTCCTGCGGCCGTAAAAGCTCTCACCCTGCAACTTTGAATCACTATTCCGGTAGTTTGGTTGGAATCTGTACGGCCTTGAGCTGTGACGGCGTTAGGCGTGTGGACGGTGTCGGAATATATATTGCAGTTCTGAAAGACGGCGGCGGCGTTTCCGAAGATGAAGTCCACGGTTCCGTAGATATCGCATTCCCTGAAGAATTGCTTGTTTGAATGAACGTAGAGAGTGTCTTGGTAACCTTCGAAGCTGCATCGGTAGAATGCAGAGAGGTCGGATCCTGATCGGAGAGCAACTGCTTGTCCGTTTGAGGGTCCGGCAGAGTTGCGGAATGTCATGTCACGAGCCATAAATCCGTCACCATCAACAGCTGCATGTTGCTCAAAAATTTGAGAAGATGTAAGAGATTTGAGGAAAACTAAAGTTCGCCAAACATCAAATTAAAATGAACCAAACATGGAACTCTCTATATATTTTTTTATTTTAGTTAAATATTATTATTTTATTAGTTTTAAACCAATCAAGAAAGAGGAGCGTAAAAAAATAAGCTTAAAAAATTATATAACTTTAGCTTTTTGGCTCTTGAAATGTAAGGAGCATTTATGACAATAATTAAATATAAAGTAGAGAGTAGAGCTGTTTTCATGAGTCTTACTATATTTTTAGAGAAAATCTAAATATAAAGAGCCCATAAAAAATTGACGGAAATTGTAGATTACATCAAATTAAAAGTTCAATGGATCAAATTGATAGTTTTTTGAATTTAGGGGGTTTGCTTGGTAATTCAAGAATTCTTTGTGAAGTTTTTATGAATGACACAAATTTTCTCCAAATTAATTTGAATGAAATTGCTTCCGACCTATTTCAATAAGCGACAAGTGTCATTCAACTTTTTTGGATTTCTCAAAAATTAATGTTTAGGTTCCTAAGTTAGTATAATTGCAATAAATAATGGTTAAAAATATTAAATAAAATATGCAAGAGATGACACTGGATGCTTATTAAAATAACTTAAAGAAAATTTCTATCCTTTCTAATAAGCGGTGGTCGTAGTTACGTACCGACTGTCGCTGATGTGTAAGTGGTGGAGTGTTTTTTAACGCTCCTACTTGCCGTGATGATTGTCTTTCCGATGCCGTCACCGACCATCGTAATATTCTTCCCTGCCCACCCGATCTCAACGTTCTCTTCGTAAATCCCAACCTTAACATACATCACAAACCTACTATCCTTCCTCTTCCTCTGCATCTTGCTCGCATAATCCACAGCTTCTTGCACGTTCGTAAAGTTCCCTGATCCATCTTTTGCAACCACGATATCAGGAATATTCAAATCCTGCAAAACCTTTTTCTCATCCAAAGGGCGCCATGTGGGAATCTTGTGTTCCTTGTTTTTCTGGCTTAACGTGTATTTGTTGGTTGCCAATGCGTTGGTAACAAGCTTGGAGACATTGGAGAGGAGCGGGAGGATATTGCTCGAAACCCCGAGTTCTGTAAAACCTGTCAGAATATAAATTAAATTGACTATATTCATTAAATTCATTACTTGCTTTTGAGATTATTGAAACAAAATCAAGAGACAATAGTTACAAATGATAAAGTATTATACACAATAAAAAATATAAAAAGAAAAAATGTAGCAGGTAGACGTAGGACATAAGTAGAAGGTAACGGGATTTAACAAAAACCTGTTCGACACGTGTCGAGATTTGTTAGGGCGGAGCTGAGCCAAGTTTGAACATCCTCATCGGTGTGTTGGCCGTGATTTCCGATGGTTTGCTTGAGGCGGTGAATGGTATTGCCAAAGAGGTGAATGCAATCAGCCCAAGCTGCTCTCTCTCGAATGTTTTGGGAATTGGGTCGAAGCCATATTGTCTGTCTTTGGGTTTTGAGAGCTTGGTCGAGAGCAATCTGCTTTGTCATCTGCTGAAAAACTGCAAAAGAATTATGATGGTTGCTGTGATTCTTCATCATGATGAAGTGTTGACATGGCTGTGGATGTGGTGTCTGACTGCACCATCCTTGTATAGTGCTCGGGCTGCATTCCGGCAGCATAAATGACAGGAAAAATAGTGATAAAATTGTAAAACCAACATGAATCCTCATTGCTAAGAGCTTGAAGATGGGAAGCGCAAGAAGCGAAACAAAGCAAATTATCGGAAGAAAAAAAAAATCGGAAATATAATTCTTCAGTGAAATATAATTCTTAAGTGAGTGTTTTTATAGGCGTTTACTTATTGTAATCCAACGGGGATTAGACAGAGAGAAAAACTAAGACTACTCGGACAAGTATATATAATTCAAGTAGAATAGTTAAACTATGTTTAAATCCTAATGAAACTCTATCTCCCTCTTAGTTTAAAAGATGTTTATTGTCTCTTGGATACAATTTAAATAATAAATTATCACAAAGTTGTTTTAATTATTCTGTATCACAAAATAATATTTCTCCATAATATATTTTCTATTATGTTAACGAAAATAATTTATTATTTATTCCACACTAATTAACCACATGTCATGCCTTGGTTAATATTTTCTTTAGAGGACAAATTATAATTCACATCAAATTAGAATTCTCTAGAGTTTCTATATTACATTCTACCTTGTGAATTCTTCGGATTAATCCTAACTCCTAAGCATTATCGCATATGACAAACTCGTTGTTCAGAAACAAACCCCTTTGGCCTTATCAAATCGTTGGTGTGCTTCAAATGTTTTCCTATTATTCCTTGTGCTTTTTATCGAATAGACTCATCTATTTACATTCCATTATTATTATTATTATTATTATTATTATTATTTTTTTTTTTGACATGTTCACAAAAGGGGAGAGAGGGATTCGAATTAATGACTTCCGCTTCATAGGGATGTCAACCCGGTCCGGTTTCCCGGTTTTTGGCCAAAACCGGAACCGGAACCGGGGTACCCCGGTTCTCGGTTTTGGGAAACCGGAACCGGAACCGGGACCCCGGTTAACCGGGGTCCCGGTTCTAGGCCAGTTCCGGTTTTACCCGGTCCGGTAACCGGTTTTTGAAAAAAAATTAGTGTTTGGGGCTTATTTTAGGTATTGGGCCTAAAATAAGCCCATTATTTTTTTCATATGTTAGCTTATTTTTTAAAAAAAAACTATTAATCTTTTTGTCTAAATTAAAGAGGCTTTATTGTGATTGTTCCAAATAATTAAAAAATAAACCTAAAAAAGCCTAAAAATCCTAAAAAATCAATGTTTTTGCCTATATGAGTCTTAGAAATAAAAAATCAAATTTTTTAAAATACCCTAAAAATCATTTTAAATTAGATACATAAAAAAAAATTAAAACAATAAAAAGTAAAAACAAGTACGTAAACAAACCAACATGCACAAGAAATAAATACCCCTTACTAGAACAATTGAAAACCCAAAAAAATAAAAAATAAAACAAGTATTTAAATAATCTACCAATCAAAAGAAATACACTCACAATAAAAATAGTTCACAAACATATTACAAAGACAATATATATATATATATATATATATATATATATATAAAATAAGACCCGGTTCCGGTTTTCCCGATTTTTACCGGGTGCCAAAAACCGGAACCGGAACCGGGGTCCCGATTTTTTTTTTTTTGGCAACCGGAACCGGAACCGGTCCCCGGTTTCCCAGTTTCCCGGTTTTCCGGTCCAGGTTCCGGTTTCCCGGTTATTTTTGACACCCCTACCGCTTCATTAGGCGTGGTCCCAGCCAACTGAGCTACCTCTTGGGAACTACATTCCATTAAATTATTTTGTGATACAGAATTTGTATTATTTTGTGATACAAATTCATTAATTTAATGGACGAATTGCCAAAAAATAGACATTTGAAAGTAAGGACCAAAAATAAAAAAACTTAATGGGTATAGCCCAAAAAAATTAAGAATAGGGCCAAAAGTTTTTATTAGATATGGCCAAAAAAAAATTAAAAATAGGGCTAAATTCTTTTTTGGAGAGCGCCCAAATTAATTAAATGACTAAACTTAAAACTTTACTATACTTTTTTTTTTTTAACTTATATATATATATATATATATATATATATATATATTTATATATTTTCCTTATTTTGGGGGGAGGACCATGGCCTACCCGGATCCTCCCCTACCTCCATCTCAGGGAGTACTATTGATCACATCAGGCCCAGTAAAATAGAAAAATTATTAGTGTTAATAATTTGCTCATATTCTCTTACAAATTCAATAGATTTACCCATTAGATTTGTGGAGTTCACCATTGACTTACGTGAAGTCCACATAAGTTCATAAATCTAATAGTTAATTTGAAAGTTAAAATAGAAAGAAATATTAAAAATATATATTTACACCAATCATTTCTCAGTAATGGCATACAAAACATTACCTCATCTTGACACATCAACACGAACACCTTGTGAAGGGGTAAAAAAAAAAAACACAAAAAAAGGTGAAGAGAAAAAATTTTGAATTTATGAATGGCCACAAACTTGTCTGAATATTGTGTAAAAGCTACCCTTTAAATCAAGGGCTATCATAATGCAACCATTTATGAGTAATGCTATTTAAGAAACTTTTGTACAACTGCACCACATCATTCTAATCGTATTAATATAACATTACTCTTTTATGAATCGTATTTAAATCCAAGTCCTGAACAAAATACTAATATAGGTGGTGAGTGCAAATTTGAGGAATCCCCTTCTAATATATAATAGTACGGTGCATTTTAAGCACTTTTAAATAACTACATACAATTTGCTAACCATAATCAGTTGGGTCCAAGTTAGACCTTACCATCTCTACTACAACATGACAACATCACTACACAAATCTAATCCAGAGCATGCATGCTAAGAAAAACTAACAAACTGGCACAAATAAAGCAAGATGCAAGGAATTTAGGATATAACAATAACAACTGCTTTAACATATTCACAGTAATCATTGGAAAAAAGAACCAATTCTCTCTCTCTCTCTCTCTCCAATTCTTTGGCCAATTACAAGCAGTTCATTTCATTTCCGCCAGGGCACCATGCTTCAATGTGCAATTAGAACAATTAACCACAGCCAAGAAAGATAATTTCAGCAGAAAATGACCACAACTTCCTCAAGCATCATACTTGACTATTATCTTTGAATCTTGTCTATGTGGGGGAGAACTTCTCAAGAGTTCAGGGTATCTTTAAGAAGAATATTGCAAAACTGGACATTTTAGTTCTCTTCAGGCGATGAGTCCGATCTACAGATATCCCCCCGACAAAGTGGGCATACCCTGCACACCATATACAAAGTAAGCATATTGTCTCAGCGTTAGTAGCACCAAGAGAACACTTGTTTACACTGCAGGTAAGGTTTGGGAAAGTGGACATGCATTCAATCGAAAAAGGTAAATAATCAGGATATCTTTCTTCATAGAATTTCAATGATTTTATAGGGGCATTGCCGGAGGAATTGAAAGACGTATATATAAGCTCAAACTTATCAATAATCTCTTCTTAGATTTTCTTGTCAGCCCACTTTATAAGTTTGGGTAGTCTTCTAATCTTGCAAGCAAATGAATTTCATTCTTAAAACAAAACAGGGATGGTGGAGTCTAGTATCACAACAAAACGACTCAAGGTGGCTAAAGAAAAGACAAAGAAATCAAAGAGTCAAAGCATCCCAAACTATGAATCATTTCTGGATCAAAATAATTACTTGACTGGACAAAAAATGGAGCTACCAGAAAGTGTTTCCTCATTTAAGTCTCATTTTGCTGCAAACAAAAGGGAACTTTGTCCTATCTCCCATGATATATCTACTATGTTTTATTTATGTCTCCCATTATACTTGACCTTAAATTCAGAAGTACCTCCTTATCATTTTTCTTGGGAATAATTCCAACTCTAGTTTGCACACCAAACATACACCATGAGACAACTTATTGCATATACCTGATAAGTTCATAAGTTCAAAGATGAACCTTACCAGAAACCTATTGTAATTGAAAATTAAATTCTCTCCTATGCCATGGGACGCCTTCCACTTTACATGTAAACAAGTCTGCTTGCTGGTCATTCAGTCCGCGCGGTTCAACCCCAAATTTGTTTTTCCAACATCATTATCTATAAATTATTCTCCACCATGTCAGTCTCAAACTACACGAGCAACTCCTAGAACCTCTTATGTAAATTTTCACTCAAGTAAAACCAACTTTTTGAGTTTCAAAGTCCCAAGAAACAAATATGATACATTGGCAGTCACTCTACAATGCAGTTGTAAAAAAAACTCATACATGTACGCATATGTGTTCATATATTGATAGTCATATATCTTAAAATGCTAAAAGACTGGAACGATCTCATACCTGTGGATCTCCTTCAGCCATTTGTCAACACATGTTCTATGAAATTCATGATGACAAGGCAATATCCGCAAGCTGTCTCCTTCCTCATATTCCACAAGGCATATATAACATCTAAAAGATTACCGAAAGATGACGTAAGATAGTCTAGTATAAATGAGATGCCAAATGATATAGATTTTCCAATCAAACTAAATAAATTGATACAAACAAAGAAAAAAGAATAAATTGGTTGTCAAGAATATATCAAATTCACAGAAGTGTACAAGTAAAAGAATGGGAAAGGTAAAAATACCAGAAAGTAATGAAAGTAATAAAGTTCCTAAGGAAATACCCCCCCCCCCCCCCCCCCTCCCTATTTTTCTCTTTTGGTCCTTTCTCATCAAAACAACTCTACTTTTGTAGAACCATATCAAAACCTAAAGCAAAATTCACTTAAACCCTTATTCCATTACCAAAACTCACCATCACACTAACAGTAATAGTGGTTTTCACTTGAAAATTAGGTGAGGTAAAATGCCACAGAGAAGTTACATTAATTTGTAGACCCACTCCCACTCCTCAAAGGCAAACAAATACACCCAATATTCTCACTCTATCAAAATTTTCTCTCATAAGTTGCCTTCTCTTGACCTTCTCTTTTGTTCGAGAGGTAAGAGCTCCCTTCTACAAGTAATTCACCAAGAACATGGCTGATAGCATATAAAAGACCAATGAAAAGAGCTTGAGCCTCCACCTCAATCCTTCACCCTCAAGCAACAAAGAGAGCATAAATAAATCACTATTGTAGGAGCAAAAAGAACAGGCGAATCATGATAACTAATCACTAAAGGAGAAACAAAAGCAGTTTTTCAAAGATAAAGAATTGAAGAATAAAGTCTTCATCTCCTCCAAAGTCCTCTCACAGTTCTCAAAACTTCTATCGTTCATTTCCCTCCATAGACACCACAAAAGGTAAGAATTTTATCCGATTGGTTCATGATTGGGAGTTGGTGTTTGTTACTTCTTTTTTCAATGGTCTATACTATGTTAGGAGTCTGGGAGTGGAAGATAAGTGTTGTTGGGTTCCCTCCAAAAGACAATATTTTGAGGTCAAAACATTTTACAAAGCTTTCCTTCCCAATGTTGACAACTATTTTCCTTGGAAGAGCATATGGAGGTCTAAGGCCCCTTTGAGGGTGGCATTCTTCACGTGAACAGCATTGTTAAGAAAAATTCTCACTAAGGATAATCTTCGCAAGTGTCACATCATAGTTGTATGTGAAAAAAAGAAAGAAAACTCCTCATCACCTCCTCCTTCGTTGTGACATTGCGAGAGGCTTGTGGGTTTTGGTTTTCAAGATGTTTAGAGTCGAGTGGATTATACCCAATCAGGTGGTGGAGCTCCTAGCATGTTTGAAAAGAAGGTTTAGTCAGAGAGATTATTTGGAATGTAATCCCTTCTTGTCTAATGTAGTGCATTTGACAAGAAAGAAATGCACGAAGTTTCGATGACTGTGAGAAGACGAGCTCAAATCTAAAAACTTATTTCCTTAAATCCCTCTATGAGTAGATCTCTGTTAATGCCTTTCTTGGTGTCTCTAGCTCTATATATTTTTGTACTATCTTTCCTTGTTTATGATCTTGCTAGGTGTTTTTCTCTTGTCTATGTTCTGTGCAGTTGGATTGCGCCCCTTGCGCCCTTTAATAAATTTGCTTTACTTATCAAAAAAAATTTAGACTAAAATTTGTGAACCTATTTCCAAAATCTTAAAAATAATCCCATGTTAGACATCAAGACTGACATTTAGTTCAATTTGCAAAATTTCTACGACTATTGTTCAAGGAATGGGTTCTTTTAATAGCAAAATCTTCTATAACCTAAGGTCCCTTCTTTTGAGTTCATGATTCATTCTCCAGTGGGCAGGTATTGCAGTCAATGGTTGGCAAACATAGTACTAATGTTTCTTCCCCCTTTTTTCTCTTTTGGCCAGGAATATGCAAAAACTTACTATCCATAGCATTCAGGAAGAGAAGCCAATGGTTGCAGGTATTGCAGGTATTGTAGTCAATGGTATTGCAATACCTGCAATACCTGGTATTGCAGGTATTGCAATCAATGGTTCGCAAACATAGTACTAATGTTTCTTCCCCCTTTTTTTCTCTTTTGGCCAGGAATATGCAAAAACTTACTATCCATAGCATTCAGGAAGAGAAGCCATAGATTTGTCTATGATTGCAATAGGTGTAGATGATACAAGCAGTTCAACATTCAACCACCTCTATCGAAGACATTTACTGAACTAATCTGAAAGCCAAACAGTAGAGAAACTTGAGACTTACTGTGCAGCCTCCTCATTCTGATGTTTTTGCAACTTGGTGTATAATTTGACAGGCAATGACTCTACAACTTCATTAGGTGCAGGGACAGACCCAATTGAAGATACAGAAGGTCGGGAGGATAAAACCACAGATTGCTGGTGAATTTCATCCAGAACCTAATTAAAATATGTAAAGAAGATTCAACTTGTATAAATAATACACAAAATGGCCATCATAAAAGGTAACTACATATCAGCATTACCTCAAATAAAGCTTCAGCTAACATAACAATTCTTGATATGCTAGCCCTAGCACTAGTGTCGTCATTTAAATTGGCATCCCGGCTATTAATACGACAGGTACAACGACCTGTTCTATGTTGACCAGATAAGATACAAGACCTCTCATGTCCAGACAGGTTCTCAAAACGACTTCCCATCCGCTGAAGAGCACGAACCTACATTGTAAGATGAGAGTCACTGCTTGGAATCAAACACACATAATCATGGATAACCATTTATTAAAATTTCACTACGACAGAAAACAGTATAGGTGGCAACTAAGCGGAGTCCAGCACAAGTGCATACTTAGATTGACCATTGAGATCAACATTGGGCTTGGTTATGTCCCAAATGAGGCTGCCAAATGGTAGACACCTCTAAACCAACATGTATGGCATATTTCCTATTTGCAATAATATAGAATCACAAAACTTCATAAATTACAGGCTTGAGAGTCAAGATCTAGCAACATCTTGCTCACTTAATAGTGTCATCAGACCACAAATAGTTAGTGCAGAAACTTTACAAACCTGAGATCGTATTCTTCTTCTCCGTTCAAGGAAATTTGATCTATGTTCCAGCAGATCGTGATACCTGCCTTCTCTTGACCGTGAAGTTTCCACCTCGTAATCTTGGATACTGAATAAGGAGCTAGATGTACTTGATGGAGGATAACCAGAGGTAGCTGGAGTTGTTACAGCATTATATTCAGATACGGGTTCCCTTGTCTCACTCTCCCAGGCTTGTCTACCATTATGCTGACTAGCATCTCTTGCTTCTCTCTCTTGTTGCAAAGGACAAAATGTTAAATCAGACAACGACGACCGACGAAGAACTCTGTCACGAAGTCTTCCAACACTTAGGGTTCTACTAAAACGAACATTCCGTTCAACAGGTTCGCGAGCTCCAATCCGCCTATCAGGTTGTCTAGTCTCAACACTATCATTTTCAGTATGAATTCTCGGCGAATACAAATTAACCTCAACCCCATTTCTTGTACTTTCACTATCTCTGGCCACACTTTGGATTGTCTCATTGTCTTGCAAATTGTCAGAAAAATCCGGTGCTGGAGCATTTAACCTCAAAGTAGCACTAGTATCTTGATAACATTGTGTGGATGTTCCGTTAATCAATGATGCAGGAAGCAAGTCACTGCCTTGTTGAGTTTCATTTCTATGAACAAAGCTGCTGGCAGGTCCTGCTTGTAGATGTATCTCATCTTCATCATTCAATATTGCGAGACTTGTAGAAGTAACAGGATACGGCCTTGATGACCCTAAACTGGTTGCTCTGCTGAGTCTGAAGCTTACATTACCAGGAATTAAACTAAAGCGGGAAAGGAAACGACCAGAAGGGTTCAAGGAATGAGTTGAAGAATCACGGACAGAGCTGCTACCAGTTCTGGAAGTTGTATTAGTCGCCCTTACTTGACCCCATTCATCAAGATCATCATTAGAGGATAAACAAGGCAGTTCATCAGATTCTTCAACTTTAACCTTTCTGTAAGACTCAGTTTTCAACTCATCCGGCTCCGTTTCAGTCCGATTTGTACATGGAGCTATACCATCACCATTTTCTTTCTTCTCAAAATGACAAACCTGAAGCATGATTTACGTGTAACGTATATGCATTAACTAAAAAATAAATAAATAAATAAAATTAAAAAAAAATAAAAATAAAAAAAGCCGATAATAATCAAACTTGTATCATAAGTACTAATGCACTGGATTCCAAAGACCAAGTTCATCAAATCACATTTAAAGTAACCACCACATTCATGACAAGTAGAAGGCCAACACCCATATCTTAAATCAACCTAATTAAGCGAGTTTTAACATCTGATCTAAAATCTGAATCATCATTTTGCACATTTGGTCCTCTTAACAGAACTTCTTAATATTCACTAGTTATTCAATGGAGCCTAACCAGCCTCTATAAGTCTTCCTTCCCTCAGACCTAAATTCCATTACATTTGAAAAAAAAAAAATGCTTTGAAAACAACACAATGCTTCATATCTAAGTACGAGAGAAGGGAAGGGGATGATAAAAACGACGGACCTTGTGGTGGTCGTCATTGTCACAGTCGCGGGATCGTGATGTGGTTCCGAGACAAGACGACTGGAAGACTCGGTGCCCTCTGAACCGACCCGTCCGACCGCTACCGGAGGACGACGACGACGACGTCGCTGCACCACCGGACGACGCCTTGCTTCCGCTCGACCCCATTTCCCCCCTCCCTCTCCAAATCTTCAACCCTCTGTTGTTTCTCCAACTACATCACCACAGACCACAAGAAAACATCCCAGATCTAACTGCATTGTGAGAAATGAGTGATGATGTATGATGAGAGAGAGAGAGAGAGAGAGAGAGAGAGTTGATTTGAGTAAAAGGGGGAGATTTAGGTGATGATGATGGCATTAGCTGGGGAATGAGACAAAGTAACTTGCACAGACAGCGAGAGAGAGAGAGAGAGCTTTTAACCGAAGGAAAAGAAGGAAGACATGGGCGCTTTCTCTGCCTCGGTTTTGGGAGGATTCAAATGGAAAGAGCGAAAAGTGTGGGGTTGGGGTGATTCAGAATTCGCGTGCTGAAAGGGATGTGCTTCTAAATTTCTTTTTTTTTTTTTTTAATAAAGTTAACTTTATTTTGCGTAAAGGCTTTGCATGAGGGGGTGTCTCATTCCTCTACTCCCTAGATGCCATAAATATCAAATATCATTTTCTTTTTTAATTTCTATTTTCAGAATAACACTAAGACTTTGTTTTTAAAATATTGTCTGCTTTTTATTTTCAAATATTATCCCAATACAACTACAAAAACCAAGGGACATAGTCATATACCTTTTTAACGTTTTTTAAAAAAAAAAATTGAAAAAATTATGTCTAATCTCATGTAATCCATGCTTTTTTAAAAGGGGTAATGTCATGTAGTCAATTTTGCCACATCATAGGTGTTGTCTAAGTCTCAAATGTGAAAATAAAATAAAAATTAACTTTTTATTATATTCATAGAAGAATAACAAATTGCAAATATAAAACATAAAGAAAATAAAGTCAGCCCAACCACCATCCAAAGTAGGGGATGGGCCTAACCACCCTAGAGCCCTAGTCACCTTAGAAAATTTAATGGGAGGTGACAAGGAGTAGCTCGCCACCTTTTCGATAGGGGTATGAAGAGTGCTCATCTCGGATTTGAATCCCATCAAAGTTTTTAAAATATGAGATTTTCAGATTTTAAAATCAAAACCCTCTATTACATCTAATAGTTCAAACAAATGCAGAAGTAAGTGATTTCGCATGTTGAAAATTATAATTACTTGACTCGGTAACACACAAACGTCTGTATTTATTTGGACTGTTAGATATAATGGAGAGCTCAGATTTGAAATTCGAAGAATCTCATATTTTAAAAAATTTAAGGGGATCTCAATCCGCTCAGCTCACCCACCCCTTAGCTAAGCAAATCCGAATCCTTTGGAATTCCTAGGGGAATTCTAGTTTCTGAAATTTCAGATCCAGGCTATCCATTTTCATCCAAGAGTCATTATCATGCCACGTGTCCCACTACTAATAAAATAATAATAAATTTTTAATGATATTAATAATCATCATTATTTTATTAGTAGTGGGACACGTAGCAGGATAATGGCTCTTACATGAAAATGAATGAGTTAGATATGAAATTTCAGAGGATCCGAATCCTAGCTAAGGGAGGCAAAAAGTTGCACCCACCTCAAAACCCCATTGGGATGTTGCCGGATTACTCCGGAGGTTTTGGGTGGCTAAAATTGTTGGAAATCCGAATAGCTTCAAATCCATGAATGTTTAAATAATAATAATTTACACTCTTAGACTTTATAATTCTTAATGAATTTGAAGCTATAGTGGAAGAAACAATGCTTCATATCACAAAAAATAAAGTTGTTAAACACGGAATGGCAATAGTTACTACTTAAAAATCTTAATAATAGAGTTATCATTGATATGGATTGTTATTCCTTTTTGTGAACCAAGATCCAATGTAAAGAATATAAAAAAGACTTCGATATCTACTACATGAATCAAACAATTTATCAGTTTAGTATGGACTAAAGGTTTGTATGCTAATTGATTTTTCTCCCTTTTTTGATTGTATTATGGCTCCATTTGTTTCGGCTTAAAATAATTTTTGGAAATTTTTTTTTTTTCTATTTTTCAGTGTGTAGTACGACAAAAAATAACAGTCAACGGAAAACATTTTTGGTTTGACCAAAAAACCCTCTTTAATTTTCGTAAAATGTTTTTTTTTTTTTTTTTAACCGTATATCATTTTCCAGTTCTAGCTTCTCATTCTCAAGTTGTTGGACAACCGCTCAAAACCCCATTGAACTACCACTAGGACACTGTCAGGCCTTCGTCGAGACCCCATCAGGTCTTGTCATGACCCCACTAGGCCTCCGCAAGGACTACGCCAAGTCCCAGGGGTCCCAGTGGACATCGGGCAATCCTAGCAAGTCCCAATGGGGTCCCGACGAAGGTTAAATTCTAGGTTAATTTTATATATATGTGTGTGTGTGTGTGTTAATAAAAAATAAGTTACTACGATAGAATGAAAATATATATTAAAACAATTGTAATTTTTCGTACACGCCAAATGCAAAAAAAATATTTTTAGCGAATAAAACATTTTCTTGAAAAATAATTTATCTGAAACCATTTTCAAATAGAAAACATTTTGCGTCGAAGCCTCATGTAAACAACTAGGACCTTCAATGAATTATGCAAGATCAATTTCGTCCACCCAAAAGAATTGGAGTTTAAGAATTGAATGATTACCTAATTTTATGTAATTCTTAGATATAATGACTCTCAAGTAAACTTGGGGGTTGGTAAATTCTTGGTTTGTCATAATTCTATCACAATGTTATTTTCATAAATGAAAAATGAAAATTTCCTTTGCACACACAAAATCAACCTATTTTGCACACATATATTTACTATGAATTTCATCTAAATATATTTAACACACAAAAAAGGCCTACTTTTAGTCACTCTTTTAATGTGATAAAAACTTTAAAAACAACAATCTCAATGAGGAAATTAAGAGCTCAACCTCTACCTATTTTAGCAACCATTATTATGATTGTTTTCAAGTTATTTAATTTTTTAATTAAAATATTGGAAGAAATTAAAAATGTTGCAAGTTGTTTAAGCTTTTCAAATTTGAAGGATGACAAAAAGGAAGTTGTTGACCAAGTTCTTCTTCCACCACATGTTGGGAACAAGTTTCAACAAATCAATCCGACAAAAGGCATAACTGGAATGCAGCCAATGTATATATATGTTAAGACTTGTATATATAGCGACCGAAAAGGATGGAGTATATTAAAGAGGGAGTGTGGCTAAAGACTTTGCAAAGTTAAGAAGCACAAAACACAAGCTGAAGCAGATCAAAAGAGATAGATGAAGGAATTGTAGTGGGGAATTTGAGAATGACATGATTGGAGAGTAGGGAATGAAGGAATGGCTTAGCATCGTCTTAGATTCCGTAGGAAACTTTGAGAGTTGATAGCAAGTAACCCACTATCTTCATGTATACTTCTTCATTGAGCTCACCATGTTAATATGCATTGTTGAAGTCAAGTTGGTGAAGAGCAAGAAGACATCTCACAGTTGTAACTTTGGCAAAAGGGGAGAAGGTATCATGGTAGTATAGACCCTCAAATTGAGTATATCCTATAGTAACTAATCTTGCTTTATACATTTCAATAGACTCATTTGTCTTAGGGGTGAAAAGGCGAGTGGTTATTAATCGTCCGCTAACTACATTAACCGCTAACCACTAACTATTAACTGTATTAACTGCTAATCACTTTTGAAGCCGGTTAGGAAAAATTGCTTACTACCTAAACGGTTAAGATTAGCAGTTTTACATAAAACTGCTAATCGTAATATGTATATAAAAAAATACATGAACATTGTTTTGTTTTTATTTATCTTTTTTTAATTTTTAATTTTAAAAAACGGTTAGCGGTTATTAGAGTTATTAACCTATAATTGCCGATTAACCGCATGGGCTGTTAGCGGAGGCGGTTAGCAGATTTTATTAACCGCTAGCTAAAACTATTAATCGTAACTACTGTTTCACCCCTAATTTGCCTTAAGTTTACAACTTACATGAAATACATTTATATCAATGTGAACTATATTTTGTGAAAATTATTGATGAATAACAAATGATGAAAATGACAAATTTGTAAATGCATGCAATGCATGTAAAAAATAGTAAATATTAAATTTCATCATATGACATGGTACATCGGTACATGTGGGATAACGACCATATGTTTATTATTATAAGGGTTATCCATATGATAAAAAAGATTTACTTTTAGCGTTTGGTCTTAAATCCAATAGTTGTTTGTAACAGGCGCACCATGTATGGGTGGGTCACTAGTACAGTTTTGATAGTAGCGTTGACAGATCAGACTTGATCAGGTTGCTAGTATATGATGGTATATAGGAATATCAAAGGCACCGGTATTGCATTACAGGTCCATCAAGATAGCGTCAATCATACCAAAAAGAGGTTAAAGGTTTGAATAAATCATATAGAGTTGAACTATGACATGATTATCTTCTTACAACATATATATATTGCATTCATGATAATCTTGTTAAATTTATAAACAGTAACTTTACATTCTTACATGTGATTTATAAACATCTTAGTTCACCATATGATAACATTTATGTTATGTGTATTTATACTCATTAAGTTGTGGGCTTTGCTAAATCAAAAATATTGCAAAACCCAAGTACATGCTATTGTAAGTAAAAAAATTTTGATAAGACTAAGGTCAAAGCAAAGGGAATGGTAGACACTCAAGTAAAATTTATATTTTGAATAATAATTAGAAGAAACTTCACTTAACACTTTTAAATTGCCACACTATTGTGGACATATTTTCAATCACATAAATAAACAATATAATGGGCCTCCAAGTATTAGGAATGTTGAAACTAATACTGACCCAGCTAAACAAGACTAATAATAACAAAATAAATAATCATAGGACGAGAGGGAAACGGATCCTCTTCATTTCAAATGAAATGAAGAGTATCCATTTAGTGCATTTAAGAGGGAAACGGATCCTCCTAATATTGCATTTAGGAGGGTAATATTAGTTCATTTCAAAATAAATAATATTGTCTTTTTCTTGTCATTGAATTGTCAACATACCTAGCCATAAAACTGGTCACACTAGACAATCCATGTGCATGCATAAATACCACTCTTGCTTTGTAAACTGTTTTCCTACATGATAGAAAGGGAAGAAGCTAAGATTCAAAACTAAATAGAAGAAGAGGCTAACAGATACAAGATGCCAAACAACCTTTCTGACAATAACTACATAGATCATAGATTTGAAATTAGACCTACCTACCATAATTTTATACGAATCTCTCTCTTCTTCTTTTTAAAGTAATATAAATTTCAGAAATGACACTAACAATTAATAAGCCCTATAAACCCTAATTTATCGAAATAGAGAATATATATAGAACTTTCAGAGCATATGGCGCTTCAGGAACCCAATATCAAAATGGATTTTCAGCCACAAAGAGCTATTCGGAGCATGGGATCATATCTATTGGGTATGATCCCATGTGACAGTTGTGTTAGTAATGGACAACTTGCATCAACATCCTTGAGAATATGTGTTTCTGCCTTTATGTCTATATCTGTAACAGATAGAGATACCATTGTTTTCACTTTTCACTCCTCAATAAATGAAACATAGCATCATTTTATAAAACAAACATTAGTATCATGTCTTAGTGAAGAGATAATGAATGGAAGTAGAAAGGACTACTTGAGTTCTTGTCTTGTCAATGTTTTTTTTTTTTTTTTTGAATGTTTGTTACATCTTCACCTTTTGATTGGAAGTATTTAGGAAAGAATGAATAATAAAATAAAATCCAATTACAATATGTCAATGACAATAACAATGCACGGAAAATACACTTTGTGTGCCACCTTTGGCAATAATTATACATTTTTTTTGTTATTCTTTGATAATAACTAGAAAAAATTACATTTTACTCCTATGAAGTTTCACCTATTTTTCAGTCTTACCTCTAATGTTAAAAAAATTAGCAATATACCCTAACCAAGGCTAAAATTCAATATTATTATTGAAAAAATTGGAAACCTGTGGCCCTTTTAAAAATGGACAAAAACTTAGGGTAACAACGCTTATTTTTTCAAATATTAATTCTAACGATATTCTCTTGAAGAATTCTAAGCTAACAAACAAATTTTATAAAAAAACTTTTACAAACTGATGTGACATAACATAATTGAATATAAGATAAATTTAAATTTTAAAAAACATAATCCTGTTATTCCATATCAGTTTTTGAGTAGAAAAATTAAAAAATTAAAATAATAATAATAATAATAATAATAATTCTAACGATATCATTACATCATTTTTTATTTTATTTTTTTATTGTGACTATATCATTACATGCCCAACAGAACAACTCGCTGATATTTTTTACAAAAAGTCTCTAATGAGAGACAATGTTTTTACTAACTTTTACGCCCAAAAAAAAAAAAAACAAAACAAAACCAAAAAACAAAGCTTTTACTAAGTTGGAGTGGTTAGGACTTATTATTACCCAATAAGGGCATTTATGTCTTTTTATTGTAAACCCTTATAAATACATATCCAGAATCATGAGACAGGTAAGAGTTTAATTTGTTCTGCTCTCTTCTCTTCTCTTCTCTTCTCTATTTCTCGTCTCTCTCCCAAACCCTACATGGACCTCTTCAAATCTAACAACTATTGTTGGAACCAAGGTTAAAGATTTTTTCGACCTAATTGCCAAGCAAACTGATCAACAGCCACCATAGCACGAGATGCCGAGCCGATCGAACCATCATACCTTCCAAACAGGGGTGAAAAAGTAAGGAAAAAAAGTTAATACTTCTGAAAAAGTTATATCCTTGAGTTTCATTTCCATCCTAATGCCTAGATATGCTGGAAGCATAAATGAACATGCTAACAGAAATCTGCACATACTTACAATGCAACCAAGAGGAATGCTGTTGTTTGCATCACAATAGCTCCTTCACCAGCAGGTTTTGACGTGTTCATGCACCTTGCACAAAACCAAGTCTCATGGATTGACGTGACCACGTCTGTCATCAAAATCCCAGCCAACAAACTTTAAAACAATAAACCAATCATTGCAATTAAGATGTAAACTGTAAAGAACTTTATGATACACAAAAGGTCAAATGTCTAGAAATATTAGATGTGGATTGACATGATGCATTTGCCAAGCAATTTCACCATATACCATAAAATGCTAGTACCCTAGCAATCAATAGTTGCTTATCGTTCCATAACATAGTGCATGTCTACTCTATAATGTTAACAAGTTTTAAATTAAAACTTCAACATATCAATAATTAGAATTTAAGAACTTTCCCAACCATGCAGGTGATGGAGTAATTCTATTCATCACCCTCTATCCCCCTCCCATCCCCTCAAAGCATATGTGGCACGTTCCCCCAAAATGCTATGTGGGACCATGCCACAGGCTTTGGAGGGATAACATTTGTGGGACCACGCCACAGGCTTTGGAGGGATAGCATTTGGATGGGAGGGGATAAGGGGGGTGATGTATAACATTACTCACAGGTGACATGTAAAACTTTTTAGGCATAAATTTACATGATCCATTCGCCAGGTAAGTCCACAAGGTTTACCATAAAATGCTAGTGCAGTACACTAGCAATTCGCAGCTGCCTAACTACTCCAGAACATAGTGCACTTTCTAACTATAACGCTAAAATTTAGTAATGAAAAATTTTGATAAACCATTACTTGTACGCAAAAAGTATTGAAAATAACTTCTTTTTCTTAAGCAAAATGATTCAAGGTTGCAACCAAAGGATAACTTACACTGATTTGCCCCAATAATGAAGGTCTCTGTTTGGAATTTGTTACGCTTGATGAAATCCACAAACTGGCTCAATTCAATGGGGTTGGTTTTTATCCCTTCTTGTTCTGCACTGCAAGCACCTAGTCAACATATTTCTGCGACTTATATAAAACATTCACAAGGCAATATGAAAAGAAAATTTGATATTTCCATCTAGTTATCATGTAGGTCAATACATAAAAAAATAAACGCCTTGTGTTAATCAAATGAAAACAAAGATTAAATGCAAAACACAGACAAGCACACTTCATAATAGATTTAGAAGTGCAAAATATAATTCCAAGTTCTGACAATCAATTTGATGAAATTCTTTGTCTACAAGTCATGTAAGCATAAATACATGCAAAACATCAAAAGGCTCATCCCAATAGTTAAATCTTTTTTTATATAAATACAGACGCAACTCACACACCCACACAGAATTGAATTAGTGACCTTGCTTGACCTCCAAAAATCCTTATGAGGGGCAATGACTTCAGGTCAAAGGACCATTGGCTGCAAGATTAAATGTTAAGAATTACTTGTGACTTGTGAGCTTAAGAGGATTATTCAATTGAGTTTAAAAATCCATTTTCTTTTCAATGGCTGTGATATGAATTGTATATATAGTTTAATTCCCTATGGCAACAGTGCTTCAATTAGTATAGATCCTTATCCAAAACTGTGACTGTCAAATGTTTATACCATGAGGTAATGGGCCTCCTCATAGTAGCTTCCCACTTAAAAAAAAATAATGCCCATAAATCCAGCCCCACGCTACAGCACCTGTCACACCACACAAAGCAATATTTCCTTCTCCATTTGCTAATCATTTTTTGATAAGTAATACTTTCATTAAAAGCACTGAGGGGCACAACCCTAGTATATAGAAAGTATGCAAGAGAGACCACCTATTAGGGAGAAAAAGAGGAACACAATTCAAAAACTATGCACACATCTATAACACTACAAAATTTCCATATGCTGATCTTTATAGCACCACACAACATCTATCATACTACAAAATCCAGCCCTTCAACTGTGCATGCATCTACCTCACTGATCTTCTGCCCCGTGTCAGCTTCTTTTTTTTTTCTTTTTTTTTCCTTCGTTTTCTGTTGGTTTTCATGGGCAAGAGACCTAAAAACAGATTATAATCCTCATCCTGAGAATCACTACCCTCAGGATTCTCTAGGGTTTCTTGACATTCTAGTCGTTGAGGCAATACTTCTACTTGTTTGCGTAAAGCTTCTATTTTCTCATTGTGCGGATCTTGTTGAACTTCAGTTCTAGGGCTTCCTTGCTCCCCGTCACCGTCCTCGTACCATCTTGATCGCAGAACTCATGATCAGCTCAACCATAAGGCTCTGATATCAACTAAAGCAGTCTGGTTAAGATTAGAAGGAGCAACATTCTAATCTTGATCGCAGGACTCACAATCAGCCCAAACCTAGGGCTCTGATACCAAATTATGTAGTCCAGATAAGATGAGAAGGAACAACTCTCTCTCTTGAAATTTGTTCCACCCATGTCCCAAATGTATCTGATTTTAAAAATATTTTTCCAATTCAGTGAAAAGTACCTAGCCATGTCCAATGCATATCATATACACCAATACAAAGGGCCTTTCGAAGTGTCCATCCTTCCTAGGCCTAATCACTAGGAAAAGTGAATTAGCAGTGCCCAATTGCAAAGTACGCATTTCAATTTGCACATCACCTTCCCTCTTGCTTATTTGCATGAGTGAATCTCATATCTTTCTATCCCTATATAAAGCTAGATCACACAGGAGAGAACTCTCAAACATCAGACTGAAATTCTTATAGCAGCCAATAAAAGCAAGCACAAAGAGATAAGTGTTTTAACATAACAATAACCAAGCTAAATGCACAAGGCTAGAGAATAAATTATTACACAACTTAAACATTCTAGATAAGCACCAATGTATTATTTGGTTAGTGGATTTAATGGGATGAAATGGATTTGATCCCACAAAACCAACTCATTTCTTCATCAAAACCTCTACTATATGGCTTACATTCTCACAAAATCCTCGGATAGACTACAATTGCTTTCTTCAAAAAGGGTTATTTAATAATAAACAGGCACAAAGTGTTGTCTATAAATGCATACAATTAAATTTTCAGATAATCAAATCTTATTCCAACTGGATAAGAAGTTTTTGTCTCTCTTACATGGTAGACAACAAGCGAGATGGTCCTGTTGGGTCATAGTTAATTAGCAAAGCAGCTTTCAATGGCACACCTGCAAAAATAATTTATCAAATCTTTAGCACTAACTTCCTTACATGGAACGAGCAAATGTATATTTGCATTTGTGTGTGCATGTGACTTTAAAATAGTTTGACAGTACTCACCCGAAGACCCAACACTGTTAGAAGCCCACTTATCCCAAACTTTATGTACAAAAGCCCAATCCATTACACCTAATCAGCAACTGCAAAGACATGAGACATTTCATTTCAACTCCTTGGTTAAAACCCTAATGCTATTTTTTCATGAAAGATATGTAATACACACACACACACACACACATAGCTCTATTTGGATGCAATATAAAACGAAGGGAAAGAAAATCAACAAAATATTGATTTCAATATTTGATGGTCTTTATCATATTTGTCACAGTAAAAATGAAAAATAAAAAATTTTCATAAGAACGAAAAAAAACCCCAACATTAAAAAGAGCTAACAACAACTATTACATCAATGATGCTTATGATTACATGTAAGCTTCCATAGATTAATTATTTGGCGATCCACTAGCGAACCCAGAGAAAATAACAAAAGCTAACATACAAAGAAAATGCACGAGGGACAAAAGGAGCGATCATACATGTTGGAAATGATGAATAAATTAAACAGCTAAAGAAATTATGAGATTGCTGAGACAGACGCATTCGAGGAAGAAGCAAACACTGAGACAGATAAACAGAGAAAACGATTCAATACTAACCAAACTGAAATCGCCAATCGATCCAAGAGAGAGAATGTAAAGGAGTTCGATCTTCTCTCTTTCTGTCTCTCTCTCTCTCTCCCTCTCTCTCTTTCGGTGTGGAAGACGAACAAAGCAAGGGGGTGTGGGTTTTGCTGGAAACGAAATAGGGAAAGTCTCTTAAAATAAAAATTAAAAAATTAAAAAAAATTAAAAAAGAAATAGAGGAGAAAGATTTCCTCCGAACTGAGTCTGTGAAAGCTTCTTCAACTTAATCTATAAAAATGACATGTGTTCTTTTTTTTTTTCTAATGACATGTGTCCCTTAAATATGAGAGATATACATGTCTTTTTAACAGCATGAACAAAGTTTAAATAAATTTTATTAAAAATTCATGTGCATCTCACATATTATTAAAAATATAGACATATGTCATTTTTATAAATTAGGTTGAAAGAACTTTCTCCATCCTAGTTTTGAAGTTTTTGTCCAAAAAAATAAGCTTAAAAAAATGGACAAAGTTTTTCTCGAAACTGGGTTGGAAGAATTTCCTTTAACCTAGTCTATAAAAGTGACACATGTTCATTTTTTTAAATAAAATGTGAGATATACATGAATTTTTAATAAAAATTATTCCAATTTTGTCCATATTATTAAAAACAAAATATGTGTATCTCACATATTCAATGGACACATGTCACTTTTATATATTAAGTTAAAGGAAATTTCTTCAACTCAATTTAAAGAAAAACTGTCCTAAAAAAATGTTTTTTTTTAGCTTTTTGGTTTTTGGCGTACGGTACGTAGGGAGTATATCTAACAATTAAAAATAAAATAAAAATTGAAGCTTATTAAATAGATATTTTTATAAATTTTGTTAGACTAAAAAAAAAAAACAATTAGAATATCAGAATATATTCTCCACCTTTCAATATGAAAGAGCTTATTAAAAGCTTCTTTTTTTTTTTTTTTCCTTTTTTTAAGCTAATTATTTTTAAATGTTACATCCGATTATTTAAATCATTTTCCAAACATACCATTCAAATATTATTTATTGGAGACAGTTTTAATTTTTCCAAGTTATTATTTTCCTTTTGGGATAGACATAACATAATTGCACTAGGATTGTCTCTTGTACGGTGCTCGTGAGGCCAACACATTGATGTGGATCAGAGTGTATTTCGATCCCATATATTATTTCATGTTTTTGTTGTTTAAGTGTCGTGGCCGTCCAGACATATATCCCGTTTGAACAGGCGCCGTCGGTTTGTTTTATTCTCTAACCGACTTTATGTTATTATTTTACTTGAGCTAGGGTTTTAGGAGTCATTTTATTAGGTTTTGGGTTTTGGGGTATTTATCTCATATTTTATTAGGTACAGAGAATTTGTATCTAAGTTTTACACTATAAGGGCTGTTTTGCACTTCTATTTCCAGATGAGATCCCACACTATTACCAAAACGATAAGCAATACAGAGAAGACTTGTGGTGTTTCAAGAGCAACAAAATCAAATTTTGAATTTGCCAACAAAAAAGGTACGTGATTTATTATTTTTGAAAACTGCAATTCATGTTTAACTAGAAAAATCGTTTCTTCCATTTCATGGGATGTGCACGAGTTACATATCGGTTTCTAACAATTGGTATCAGGGCTGGACTTCATAGTTTGCATGGATTACATGGTTTTTTTCATTAAGCATTAACATGAAAAATCGGCTTGCTCTTGTGTTGTTCTTGCTGAAATTTTTTCCAGCAATCGTGTGTGAGCACGTTGTTTGGCTTTGATTTTTGCTTAGAAACATGTTAAGATGTTGGTTTGATAATTGGAAGTTTGTTGGAAAACCGATTCATACATCATACCATGCGATCTTTGCATGGACAGCTTGTTATACTTTTTCCAGCAATTAAGTTTATTTCATCTTTAATCACTTTAGTTGATGTTAAATCATTGAAATCTTGGTTTTTTGATTGATTAACATGTTTTTGGGTTATGTTTAGTTTATTTGCAGCATGATAGATTCAGTTTATAACATGTTTATGATATGGTTTTGTTGATTCAAACGTGGTTGCATGAACAGAGTTTTGTTCTTGAATGTTTTATTAAATCACATACAATGTTTGATTGTATACGATGTTATTGTTGGAATTATTTTCCATTGATCTTTGTGGTTGTGCTTTTCAAATCAAAAAGGTGTTTTTGATTGTATGAATACTGCTCCTTTAATAATTAGGAAACTACCCTTTTTCCTCTTGGTGGGATTGGGAGTTTGATTCCTTTAAACTCCTAAACTTAAAACAATTAAGAATTCTAATGTGATTAGAATTGAAAACCTAATATGATTAGGATTTCTAAACTTAGTTGAATTAATTTTCCTATTTAGATTATGACTCTAATTTAATGATCGAACTTAGATTCCAATTAGGATTGGTAAACAACTTAGGGTTAGAAATCCTAAAATATGATTTGACTCCTAATCATTGTTAGATAAGGACTCCTAATGGCATTACTGATTAGGATTCCAAAGTCCAACTCTAAATCGAACTCCTAATTCAATTTGGATTCTCATCCGGATTAGGAATAAAAATGTCGTATATAGCATTAAATTAACATTCAGATAATATAAAGATCATCCTAAAACATCGTCTGAGAGTAAGATTAACAGCGAATGCCTTTATTAGATTGAGAGTAATAAGTTAATACATAAACAATGATGGAAGACTCCCAACACACAAATTTGGTGAAGTGGAGCCTTCGCTTATTTCAAAGACTTGATCAATCATCATTTTTTCTTTTTCTTTCTTTTTACTTATTTAAGCTCATTTTACATATAACTATCATTCATAAAAATCTATATCTTGACATAATAAATCTATATTTCTGGGTGTTCTTGTGTATTGAAAACACGGTTATGGCAAGTGGGGTTGCAAGGGTAAGGGCAATCTATCCTTTGGAAGGAACTCCGATCATAAAACCAGTCTCCAACTGCCTTTGCAATTGTCTGCGGAATTTTTTTTTTTCATATAAAAATGGAATTAGTTTCTGCAGATCGTCGACAAGGGAAGAACAGCCAAACAAATTAAGAAAATTATGAAAAATGTAAATGACAAAAAAGAAATGAAGAACAGATGGAGAAGAGAAAGGTGCTGCATCTTACTGTTTTACCCAGCAATGGAGAATCAGCCCATAACCATGTCTCCTGCGTTTCGGTTTGGCAGTGGGCATAGCAAGAGTCTATGAATAATCCTCTAGATGAAGAGTTGCCTAGTTTATTCACTGCACTTAAGAATTGCTGCCTGAAATCTGAAAACAAACATAAAGATAACAAGTAAATTTTTTGGAACCCAGTTCTTATCATCAATGCTGTACTTATGATGCAGAAAAGCTATTCTAGGTTGCTCCCTGAAAGCTTTTGTATAAATGGCAGACAGGGCCAGCCAGAAAGAATGATAATTGGACCCAATTCTCAGATGATGAAAAACTAAACTCCTTAAGGATTTAGAGAGTGTTTCACCAGACCCTATAAACTATAAAATGTGATTAAGATGAGATACTGTTATTAAAGGATTGTCTTGCCTCTTTGAAGAATTGTTTAAGGATATAAAAAAACTAAAAACTTCTGGTATTCAATGCACTCAAGAATTGCAGCCTGAAATCTGTAAATGAACATCAAGAGAATAAGTAAAAATTTCCGGAAGCGGGTTTGTTTTGTCAATGCTGTACCTTACCATGTAGAAATGCTATTCTGTGTCGGTCCCTATGCTTAAATCCAATTTGGCTATTTTTCTTGCTTATAATTTGACCAAATTCTCAGATGATGACTAGATTCCTTACACTAACTAAAAAAAAAGAAATGAATTCCTTAGATTGAGGGTTTAGAGATTGTTTCACAAGACCCTAAAAACTATAAAAAGTGAATAAGAAAATATACTACATATTCCTGAAGGATTCTATGCTTGCCTCCTTGAAGAATTGTTTAAGGATAGAAAAGAGGCAACTGGTATTCACCTTGCATGGTTTGGATTTGACCAGGCAAGCAGTTGTTTATATCAAGTTTGCAGCTATACCATTCGCCATCGGGATCAGCAACACCTGGTGCCAAAATGTTTTTTATCTGGAAGAAAATAATGAGTTCAGGTATTAGAAGAATGAAAGTGAATTACTCTAAATGAATACTAAAAAATGTAAAAACTTCATTTATAATATGTGTTACTATTTATCATCAGTATTTAAGGTGACAGATAATGCTAAAACACATTCAAATCAAGCAACTGAAGGTAGGCAACCCATCTTCATAGCTCAGTTGATCCTGTTTTGAAGATGTTAAAAAAGAAATATACTCTTCCAAGCCTTGGCTCACGTGGCATAGAAGTTGGCTTCCTTAAAGTTTAAATTATATCAGCAATGTTACTCGAGATGTTTACATCCTCTAAAATGAACACTCACACCAATATTATCCCCACTTTTAAATATTGGGGGATGAGAAATAGACTGGCTTTAATGTACATAATTCAATAATAAGTGAGACACTAAGTGTAGAAGATGTTCATACATCCTATAACGAGCTAATGTGGCAGGTTTTATAATTTTCAGTTTACTCCTTAATTTCATCACCAAGGCAATGGATCTATCATGTGTATCAATTTCATTTCAAAAAATTTCAAGCAAGAAACTGAAACCAGGGGAAGCAGGGCATATGCAACACATGAAATCAATTTTTTTTTTCTATAAATAGTTATCTTTATCACGATTAGAATGAGGTTACCTGCCATGAATCATAGGCTGCATTTACCAAAAAAATCGGTGTTCGGATTTGCGGTGCAACGTATTGGGGAAAGAAACACTGCAATATAGTTGAAAAGTATTGTTGACAATGAAGAAGAAATGGTGAGATGTGAAACTCTAATACCAGAATAGACGCACTTACCAACCCCGGACTTAGTTTTGAAGTGCAAGATTGAGGCAAATTCTTTGCTGAATTCTACAGAGGGAGAGAGAGAGATTTACATTAAGAATCAGGTCTTGCTTTTTGGATTGGACAAAAGCTTGAACAAAAAAAAAAAAAAAAAGGAGCTCTCCTTTTGTTGAAAGAGAGACATAAAGAAAGAATAGGTAACATTTTCTTGCTAGACATATAAAAAAGAGAAACACTTGAATAATTGAGCAACTGTTAAAAGAACCTTTTTTTTTTTTTTAATATAAGTAGCAATTTTAGAAAGAACTGAAAGGAAAATTTCCTATTCAAAGCTCAAATCAAAAAATTGCAACATAGAAGTTAGAGAGAGAGAGAGAGAGAGAGAGCATCAATACATGTGTTGCAACCACTTCACTATAGTATCCTTCAATGTGTTGTGCTCCAGAAACATCCTTCCTGTTATGCAATGTTTCAGAGTCAAATTACATGAATGTGTAACTTTTCAGAGAGTTTAGAATATAAAGTAGAGATAGAAGTTAGGGTATATGAGCTTACAAGTTAATAAAGTAACCAGCATCTGACAGGCATTTAACCTTAGCACCACTAGGTAGGAGAGCTTGGAAGCTATCACAATGCAAAATAGAAGTCAATCCACCAGACGAACAACCAGAGAGAATAGCCTGTAGGCAAAAGTCTTAACGAGTTAGAGGAACGAGTAGCAGAGGATTAAAGCCGACAAATGATTATAGGATATACATTTTCAGCACTTCTCATTCCTTTTGATAATAGATCCTCCATGACAGCATGCCAAACCCTTGCTCCTCTGAAGTGAAGATTAGTAGCCTGATCAAATTATAATCTAATTAAAAACCAACCAAAACAATAAACAAAGAATACAATCTGCCAAAATAACTTACTGGATTTACTGCTTCCGCATCGCCTGTAAACGATGCCCCATCACAGTACCCAACCTTGACTTTGTTCCAGTTGTAGAAGTCTGGATTTTAAAAGAGATTCTATTAATATCGTTAAAAGGTGAAGCTCAGGAGCATGGGGGTGATACAAGCTGGAAAAAGATAACTAAATTAATAACTATCAAGTCATACCAGGATTATACTTTTGATTTTTACTCAAAATGCCAGTGAAAGCAAGCTCCGTGTCCATTAGCTTAGATGAACCCAAGCGAGTTTTCTTGCGAGAAAGGCAAGTGGTGACATTGTTGCACCATCCACCTCCCTAAGTACCAGAGCTAAAGATCAGACGATGACAGAAGAAATATATAGATAATAGACAGATATTAGAGCATTAAAATTTTATCCATTTTTAATAATGCAAGAGTTTAACTAAACAAAACTATTAAAGCCTTTGAGAGCTAGATTTGAAAGAAATTTGTAAGATTCAAATCTCAAAATATTTTATCAAAATTCAATACTGAGCTTTCTCTACTCCTTTTATTCATAATAAGAACAGAAGAAATGGAATTAAATTTACAATTTGGCATTAGAAAAGTTGCTTCAGTATCAGCATTTTTCTTGTTTTCTTCTTTCTTTTGGCAATCTGTCCAAGCATTATGCCATTTGTTCTTTAGTTAGTAAAGAAATAGTTAAATAGGGTTTGACAAAAGGACAAACCTCCATATGAACCAACCAATTGTTAATTCCTGCACCAACTCCCTTATCCCAGTGGTAAGCTGGCGGACTTCCATCCAAACAAACTGCAGAATAGGTCAAATTTCAGAACACAATGAAACAAATATTTTTGAAAGAGTTTATTATTTTTGGGAAGAACTGAAATCTGAAAGGAAAATTTGAAAGGCTCTATTTTGAGTTTATGTACATCCCCAGTTTTTTTTTTTTCTTGAAGAAGTTTCTCACCAGCTCCTTTTGCTACTGCATTATGGACATAAATAATTCCTACTTTAAAGCCTTCTGTTTTGAGCAATAGCAGTGTACATAATAGAAGATTTAACGATTGCATTAATCTTGCACTGGCCATTCTGCAAGTATAAAATTTTAGTGATACAGAAGACAAAAAAATATTGAACAAAATTGAGATAAAACAGAGGAAAAACATATCAAAAGACAAAAGATATTGAAAAAAACTGATAAACAAGTAGCTAAGCTTCATGAGCCAACTAACAAAATCTAGCCTTTTGTATTTTATATTCAAACTTTACTTCTAGATGCTAGTCATATCACAGTGCACGGACAAAATATAGCAAAGTTGGGATAGATGAGTTTGGGATGAAGGACTGAAACTCTCCCAGATCAATGAGCAGAGAGGGTTTTCTTCACCTTTTCGGCTTTTCCCACACTTATATCAATAAAAAATTAAAAAGACAAAAAAAAAAAAAAAAAAAAGAAAAAAAAAGAAAAAGAAAAAGGAAAGCAGAAGATAGCATGCCATTGTTATCTCTAACGTAACACATGCAATTCAAACCAAGGATAGAAAACCAATTGCATGCTGCAGCCTAATATTTGCAATTAGCGATGTATCATATTTCATAATTATAATTCAGAAATCAATTACTTCAATCAGCTAAAGCCACTTGATAAGTTTCTCTGATAAAAAGAAAAAAGACCAAATGCATCTTGAACAGCAACTTCAATAATGCTTACAAACAACACTGTTGCTTCCTTCAATGGAAATATCCAAAACAAACATTCCCATTATCCCATACATCTGAAGATAAATTAATACAACATCCAGCATTTCCCCATTATACACATACATAACCACAAAATGCAGATTACCAACTTCATTTACCATCCAAAACAAAAAGAAAAAAAAAAATCCAAAATACCATATTGAAAGACCATACTTCTGATATCAACATAGAAACAGAAAAAAGAATCCAAATTTAAGAACCCAACGATCAAAAAAATAGTAATTTATTATGAGAACCGCACCCCCAGTACCTGAACTAGAAAACGGAAGGAAATCTTAACCAGCTTGTTTTGAAAGAATGTGAGAGGAACCCAGTTCAGAGCATTGCTCTGCTCTCTAGAGCTCCCAAAAGAATGCAAAAACCAATTCAAACAATGAAGGGAAAGATGGGTGGTGGCCTCTTCAAGGAGAAGGTGCTTTATATAAGCACTGACACGCACACGAAAGCGCTCAAACTATTTAGAGAGAGCCAAAGGACCGACACACATTCGCTTCGCCCAAATCGCCAAAAAAAGATTAGTTTATTTACGTGGCTATGTAGCGGGTTTGTGGTTAGACCCGACCCAAATAGCATGCAATCCGTAACGTAAGGGACATCAACAGGAATCTTATCGTTTTACTCGTTCTTACATAAATGAGTGACAAGTATTTTGAGTTTAGGTTACGGCAAACGGATCATCTCCATTTCATTAGCAACCGGTTGACTTGATTATTGTAGGTGAAAAATTTTCACCAAAAGTGAAATTACAATTTTGCTCCTCAAATTTTAATCAACCGCTGCCTATATATATCAGGTAATTGACATTTTAAGCTTATTTAAGTTTGTTGGGTTTTTTTGCGTGGACATGTCATAAAAAAAAAAAAAAAAAAAGAGTTTGTTGTTGTTGTTGTTTTTTATTTTTTTCTTTGTCTCTATTAGGTCTATTTTAAGCCTATTTTTAGTGTTTTGAGCTTATTTTACGCTTTAGATGAAATCTATATCTAAATTCTACATTCTAACTTAAAAATAGTAAAGAAAAAAAATACAAACATCAATTATTGGGTTCATCCAGAAAATACAAACATACAAATTACAAAGTTCGGCTAATAACTGTTTGCATGTACATCCCCAGTTTTTAGCATATATAATATGAAATAAGATCTTCTCAATTTTAAATGGAATGGAAAGAATCCATTTTCTTGTATTGAATAAAATAGAATAAAATATATAGTATTTATTTGATGGATATGATTTAAAGTTAGTGCATGTAACGATATAGATGTTGTCATATTGTTTAAATTTTTTAAAAGACGTGCCAACATTAACATTATGCACACTATTAAATGCATCAACTTTAATTAAAGGAAAAAATATAATTCAGCCCCACAAACTACCAGTCATTTTCATTTTAGCCCCTTAATGTTTAAAAAGTGATAAAGTAGTCCTCAAACTACCAAACAGTTGTAATTTGGCCACTCCGTTAGTCATTACCGTCAAATAGGATGGAAAATTCAAAACTACGTCATTTAAGTAAGGTTATGTTACTAAAATGTCATTTTGGGAGTTTAGGGCTAAAATGAAAATGACTGGTAGTTTGAAGGGCTAAATTATATTTTTCCCTTCAATTTTTATCACATGATTTACATCAATCACTTCTTATTAATATCCAAACAAAAAAATCAGTAACAAAACTCTTTATCAAATAAACCCATATTTTAGGAGTAAAGATTCGCGAGTTTTTTTTCTTAATCAAATAAGACAAGGATTACATGATTAAAACACCGAAAAAAGGATGGACTCCCCTACATTAGACCCAAAATAAAAAATATAGTGCAACAAACAATACAAGGAAACAATAGGAAATGGGTCATAAAATGACCTGGTCCTCTCAATAAGGGCCGCACCAGGCGATTTAAACACTGAGATGGAATAAACAGACAAGGGGTTCAACCTTACCCAAACACCCGCAAGGTAAGAAATTAACATTTAGATAATATAAAGATCATCCTACAACATTCAGATAATATAAAGATCATCCTAAAACATTGTGTTGACCAGATAGATGCTCAGAGTAAGATTAATAGCGAATGGCTTTATTAGATTGAGAGTAATAAGTTAATACATAAACAATGATGGAAGACTCCCAGCACACAAGTTTGGTGAAGTGGAGCCTTCGCTTATTTCAAAGACTTGATCGATCATCATTTTTTTTTCTTTTTTCTTTTTACTTATTTAAGCTCATTTTACATATAACTACCATTCATAAAAATATATATCTTGACATAACAAATCTATATTTCTGGGTGTTCTTGTGGATCGAAAACACGGTTATGGCAAGTCGGGTTGCAAGGGTAAGGGCAATCTTTCTTTTGGAAGGAACTCCGATCATAAAACCAGTCTCCAACTGCCTTTGCAATTGTCTGCAGAATAGTTTTTTCACATAAAAATGGAATTAGTTTCTGCAGATTCGTCGACAAGGGAAGAACAGCGAAACAAATTAAGAAGATTATGAAAAATGTAAATGACAAAAAAGAAATGAAGAACAGATGGAGAAGAGAAAGGTGCATCTTACTGTTCTACCCAGCAATGGAGAATCAGTCCTTAACCATGTCTCCTGCGTTTCGGTTTGGCAGTGGGCATAGCAAGAGTTTATGAATAATCCTCTAGATGAAGAGGCGCCTAGTCCATTCACTGCACTTAAGAATTGCAGCCTGAAATCTGAAAACAAACATGAAGATAACAAGTAAAATTTTTGGAACCCAATTCTTATCATCAGTGCTCTACCTTATGATGTAGAAATGCTATTCTAGGTTGCTCCCTGAAAGCTTTTGTATAAATGGCAGACAGGACCAGCCAGAAAGAAACCCAGTTCGGATATTCTTCTTGCTGATAAAATGTGATTAAGACGAGATACTGTTCTCAAAGGATACTAAAAAAAAAAAAATCGGGTATTCAATGCACTCAAGAATTGCAGCCCTGAAATCTGGAAATGAACATCAAGAGAATAAGTAAAAATTTCCGGAAGCTGGTTTGTTTTGTCAATGCTGTACCTTACCATGTAGAAATGCTATTCTGAGTCGGTGCCTATAAGCTTAAATCCAATTCGGCTATTTTTCTAGCTTATAATTTGACCAAATTCTCGGATGATGACTAGATTCCTTACACTAACCAAAAAAGAAGAATTGAATTCCTTAGATTGAGGGTTTAGAGATTGTTTCACAAGACCTTAAAAACTATAAAAATGTTAATAAGAAACAGTACTATATATAATATATTCCTGAGGGATACTATGCTTGTCTCCAAGAAGAGTTGCTTAAGGATAGAAAAGAGGCTACTGGTATTCACCTTGTATGGTTTTGATTTGACCGGGCGAGCAGTTGTTTATATCAAGTTTGCAGCTATGCCAGTGGCCATGGGGATCAGCAACACCTGGTGCCAAAATGTTATTTATCTGGAAGAAAATAATGAGTTCAGGTATTAGAAGAATGAAAGTGAATTACTCTAAATGAATACTAAAAACCATAAAAAAAATTCATTTATAATATGTATTAATATTTATCATCAGTATTTAAATGCTAAAACACATTCAAATCAGGCAATTGAAGGTAGGCAACCCATCTTCATAGCTCAGTTGATCCTGTTTTGAAGATGTTAAAAAGGAAATATACTCTTCCAAATTTTAAACAATTAGATCTGGCCCCATTCCATAACAGAACGCAAAGTTGACATCATGATGCAAAAATTCTCCACCACTAAAGGTCTAACCAGATCAAAATCACAATGCACAACAAAGACAAACGTTTCTAAAATGGACAGTCACACCAATATTATCCCCACTTTTAAATATTGGAGGATGAGAAATGGACAGGCCTTAATGTACATAATCCAATAATAAGTGAGACGCTGAGTGTAGAAGATGTTCATACATCCTATAACGAGCTAACGTGGCAGGTTTTCTAATTTTCAGTCTACTCCTTAATTTCATCACCAAGGCAATGGATCTATCACGTGTATCAATTTCATTTCAAAAAATTTCAAGCAGGGAACTAGAACCAGGGGAAGAAGGGCATATGCAACACATGAAATCAATTTTTTTTTTCTATAAATAGTTATCTTTATCATGATTAGAATGAGATTACCTGCCATGAATCATAGGCTGCATTTACCAAAAAAATCGGTGTTCGGATTTGCGGTGCAACGTGTTGGGGAAAGAAACACTGCAATATAGTTGAAAAGTATTGGTGACATTGAAGAAGAAATGGTGAGATGTGAAACTCTAATACTAGAATAGACGCACTTACCAACCCCGGTCTTAGTTTTGAAGTGCAAGATAGAGGCAAATTCTTTGCTGAATTCTACAGAGGGAGAGAGAGAGATTTCCATTAAGAATCAGGTATTGCTTTTTGGATTGGACAAAAGCTTGAACCAAAAAAAAAAAAAAAAAAAGGGAGGTAACATTTTCTTGCTAGACATATAAAAAAGAGAAACACTTGAATAATTGAGCAACTGTTAAAAGAAACTTTTTTTTTTAATAGGGTAAAGTCCACATAACTCCCTCAAACTACCACTCAATTGACAATGTCCCACCCCCAAACTTTCAATTGTGACAATGTCTTCCTTAAACTACCAAAACATTGTCAATGTTCCCCTCGAGATTAACAAAAAGATCAAAATGCCCTTATATATTTTTTAATAAGACAAAAATACCCTTATAAATTAAAAAAATTAAAATTTTTAAAAAAAACAAAAAAATTTAATTTCAAAAGAACAATTTTTTTTTTATAAAAAAAATAGTTTTTAAACGAAATTTTTTAATTTTTTTATAAGAATTTTTTTTTTTTTTAAAAAAAAAAAAAGAATATAGTTTTTTTAAAACCGAAATTTTTATTTAAAAAAATTTATAAAACAAAATAAAAAACGAAATTTTTATAACAAAAAAAATCGAAATTTATTAATTTTTTTCTTATAAAAAGTATTTTTTTTAATTTTTAATTTTTAATTTTCTACCCTTTGGATTTTTTTTTTTAATTAGTTTTAGGTTTTTTCTAGAAGTTTTATTATTTTTTGTTTTTATTTTATTAAGGGTAGTTTCGTCATTGGGGGGAATATTGACAATTTTTGGTAGTTTAAGGGGGACATTGTCACAATTGAAAGTTTGGGGGGGACATTGTCAATTGGGTGGTAGTTTGAGAGGGTTATGTGGACTTTTTCCTTTTAATATAAGCAGCAATTTTAGAAAGAACTGAAAGGTAAATTTCCTATTCAAAACTCAAATAAAAAAATTGCAACATAGAAGTTATAAAGAGAGAGAGAGAGAGCATCAATACATGTGTTGCAACCACTTCACTATAGAATCCTTCAAAGTGATGTGCTCCAGAAACATCCCTCCTGTTATGCAATGTTTTAGAGTCAAATTACATGAACGTGTAACTTTTCAGAGAGTTTAGAATATAAAGTAGAGATAGAAGTTAGGGTATATGAGCTTACAAGTTAATAAAGTAACCAGCATCTGACAGGCATTTAACCTTAGCACCAGTAGGTACGAGAGCTCGGAAGCTATCACAATGCAAAATAGAAGTCAATCCACCAGCCGAACAACCAGAGAGAATAGCCTGTAGGCAAAAGTCTTAACGAGTTAGCGGAACGAGTAGCAGAGCATTAAAGCCGACAAATGATTATAGGATATACATTTTCAGCACTTCTCATTCCTTTTAATAATAGATCCTCCATGACAGCATGCCAAACCCTTGCTCCTCTGAAGTGAAGATTAGTAGCCTGATCAAATTATAATCTAATTAAAAACCAACCAAAACAATAAACAAAGAATACAATGGAGCCAGGTTCTGCCGAAAAACTAAAACTTGAAATTCTGGGAGAAATTCAAATAACTTACTGGATTTACTGCTTCCACATCGCCTGTAAATGATGCCCCATCACAGTACCTAACCCTGATTCTGTTCCAGTTGTAGAAGTCTGGATATTAAAAGAGATTCTATTAATATCGTTAAAAGTTGAAGCTCAGGAGCATGGGGGGTGATACAAGCTGGAAAAAGATAACTAAATTAATAACTATCAAGTCATACCAGGATTAAACTTTTGGTATTTACTCAAAATGCCAGAGAAAGCAATCTCCGTCTCCATTAGCTTAGATGAACCCAAGCGAGTGTTCTTGCGAGAAAGGCAAGTGGTGACATTGTTGCACCATGCACCTCCCTATGTACCAGAGCTAAAGATCAGACGATGACAGAAGAAATATATAGATAATAGATAGATATTAGAGCATTAAATTTTTATTCATTTTTTAAGAATGCAAGGGTTTAACTAACCAAAACTATTAAAGCCTTTGAGAGCTAGATTTGAAAGAAATTTGTAACATTCAAATCGATCACAAAATATTTTATCAAAATTCAATAGTGATCGAGCTTTCTCTACTCCTTTTATTCATAATAAGAACAGGAGAAATGGAATGAAATTTACAATTTGGCATTAGAAAAGTCGCTTTGGTATCAGAATTTTTTTTGTTTTCTTCTTTCTTTTGGCAATCTGTCCAAGCATTATGCCATTTGTTCTTTAGTTAGTAAGGAAATGTTGGAGTTATCCCACATCGGTTGTGGAATGGGCTGTTAGTCACTTTATAAGTGTGAGGGAAAGCCTCACCTCTTAAACTAGCTTTAGGGGTTGAGAGATGCCTAAGACCACCCAACACTGGTATCAGAGCCCAGGTTTACCAACAAGTCTCGGCCCAACAGTTCACAGGAGAAACGAATTATTGCTGCTCCAACACATGGCCCGATGTGTGAGGGGAGATTGTAGGGGTTGAGCTAGCTTTTGGGGTTGAGAAAGGCTTAAGACCACCTAACACTGGTATCAAAGCCTAGGTTTACCAACAAGTCTCGGCCCAATAGTCCACATGAGAAACAGGTTGTCGCTGTTCCAATCCAGGGCCTGATGTGTGAGGGAGAGATTGTTGGGGTTATCCCAAATCGGTTGTGGAATGGGCTAGTAGTCACTTTATAAGTGTGAGGGAAAGCATCACATTTTGAACTAACTTTGGAGGTTGAGATAGGCCTAAAACCACCCAACAAGAAATAGTTAAATAGGGTTTGACAAAAGGACAAACCTCTATATGAACCAACCAATTGTTAATTCCTGCACCAACTCCCTTATCCCAGTGGTAAGCTGGCGGACTTCCATCCAAACAAACTGCAGAATAGGTCAAATTTCAGAACACAATGAAACAAATATTTTTAAAAGAGTTTATTATTTATGGGAAGAACTGAAATCTGAAAGGAAAATATGAAAGGCTCTATTTTAATCATTTTTTTTTTTTTTTTCTGGAAGAAGTTTCTCACCAGCTCCTTTTGCTACTGCATTCTGGACATAAGTAATTCCTACGCTAAAGCCTTCTGTTTTGAGCAATAGCAGTGTACATAATAGAAGATTTAACGATTGGATTAATATTGCACTGATCATTCTGCAAGTATAAAATTTTTGTGATACAAAAGACAAAAAATATTGAACAAAATTGAGATAAAACAGAAGAAAAACATATCAAAAGACAAAAGATATTGAAGAAAACTGATAAACAAGTAGCTAAGCTTCATGAGCCAACTAACAAAATCTAGCCTTTTGTATTTTATATTCAAACTTTACTTCTAGATGCATCTTGAACAGCAACTTCAATAATGCTTACAAACAACACCACTGTTGCTTCCTTCAGTGGAAATATCCAAAATAAACATTCCCATTATCCCATACATCTGAAGATAAATTAATGCAACATCTAGCATTTCCCCATTATACACATACATAACCACAAAATGCAGATTACCAACTTCATTTACCATCCAAAACCCAAAAAAAAAAAAAAAAAAAGAAATCCAAAATACCATATTGAAAGACCATACTTCTGATATCAACTTAGAAACAGAAAAAGAATCCAAATTTAAGAACCCAATGATCAAAAAAATAGTAATTTATAATGAGAACCGCACCCCCAGTACCTGAACTAGAAAACGGGAGGAAATCTTAACCAGCTTGTTTTGAAAGAATGTGAGAGGAACCCAGTTCAGAGCAATGCTCTGCTCTCTAGAGCTCCCAAAAGAATGCAAAAACCAATTCAAACAATGAAGGGAAAGAATGGGTGGTGGCTTCTTCAAGGAGAAGGTGCTTTATATAAGCACTGACACGCACACGAAAGCGCTCAAACTATTTACAGAGAGTCAAACACATGCGCTTCGCACAAATCACCCCAAAAAGATTAGTTTATTTACGTGGGTATGTAGCGGGTTTGTGGTTAGGGATCAGGATCCACGGCAATTTTTAAGAAATTGCCGCGCAACAATTTTGATATGTAAGGTCAGCAACATGCAACGTCTTCTTTCATATTAATTCTTTTGTTTTTTTAACGACTTTTTCGAAGACAAGACCTTAGACCCGACCCAAATAGCATGCAATCCGTAACGTGAGAGACAACAACAGGAATCTTATCGTTTTACGCGTTCTTAGATAAATGAGTGAAAGGTATTTTGAGCTTAGGTTAGGAGGACGATCTATTTAGTACATTTAGGAGGGTTATATTGTATTTATTTTTTTATGGAAAAAAATTTTGGACAAATTTGTCTTCCTAAACGCTCAGGTCCCTTACACTAGCTACCTTATCATAAACCATTCCTTTAAATTCATTAGTGTTTGTAGGGACTTGAGCATGTTTGAGATTGTGTTTGAAAAATAGAGCTTTTAAGTTAAAAAAAAAAAAAAAAAAATTTTGACAAAAGCTTAAAAATGAAGTTTTTGTCAAAAGTACGTTTTGGTTTTTTTTTTTTTTTTTTTTTACCCTTAAAAACACTTTCAATTTTTTTAACCAAACATGTGTATTTTTTTTCTTTAATGGACTTTTTGAGCGTTAACACACACTTTTAAGCCTCTCAAATGCACACCCAAACAAACCCTTAATAGTTACTCGTATGGTTATTGTAGTTATTAACCGCTACCTATATATATCAGGTAATTGACATTTTAAGCCTGTTTTTAGTGTTTTTAGCCTACTTTACTTTTTAGATGAAATCTATACCTTAATTCTACATTCTAACTTAAAAATAATAAAGAAAATACAAACAACAATTATTGGGTTCATCCAAAAATTACGAACATACAAATTACAGGATTGGTTGGTAGCTGTTGGCGGCTAGTTGCAGCTAATAACTATTTACATGTACATCCCTAGTTTTTAGCATATATAATATGAAATAAAATCCTCTCAATTTTAAATGGAATGGATAGAATCCATTTTCTTGTATTGAATAAAAATAAATAAAAAAAACGCATTGTATTTATTTGATGGTTATGATTTTAAAGTTTGTGGATTGAATGGTGTACATATATAGTGTCATATTATTTAAACTTTTTAAAAGACATGCTAACATTGACATCATGTAAGTCATTAAATGTTTCAACTTTAAATCTTGACCATGAAATATATACTACCAGTTTCAAATGAAATTGAGAGGTATGCCACATGTATTTTTTTTGGATAGCTTTAGACATTAATGGGTATACTCTTAAAATTATTAGTGAAAATGTTAGAATACTGGTTAAATGATTAAAACAATAATTTTCTATTAACTTAAGTTTTTAAGACAACCGGTAATCTAACATGGTATTAGAGTAAAGACATTGAAACCTTATTTTTGTCAATTACCTCTTATTTTACCTTATTCAATTAAATATTTTATATAAGTATATATAAGTACTTAGCTGAAAGCAATGCAAGTATTCGAGTTTGAGCAATGCTATACACACACGTCAATTGTTTTACTCTCACTCTCACACACTTTTAGGAGGCTCTCATTTTCATCGTTGGATCAAAATTCAATAATAATCTATCAAAATTCCAATGGTGTGAATGGATGCCACTAAATGATGTATAAGAATATAAATGAGAGAGTGAGAGTATGTATAACATTAATATTTAATTTTATCGGTCCAACGAAAACGGATAGGATTTGATAACTTTTTTAACAATTGAAGCGAGAAGGGGAAAAAGGGCAATCAGTCCAAATTTTAATTAGGTTTGCTGACATGCTAAGATGAATATTTGTGGAACTTTATGAACTAATTTATTGAATAGGGACTAAACAAATAATTAGAAAATAAGGTACAGATATAATTGATAAATTCACTCGATCCACATTAATAAATATTATATTTATGCAATATACACATATAATTTAAATAATAAATAACTAACACAACTTGATTAAATTCAATCACATTTTCTAGTTAAGATGATTAGGATTAATGATCAAATTCAGCAAAAAAAACGTTGGAAAAGAAAGGTTTAAAACTAGCTTTTAATCTTCCTTGACGAATTTTGTCTCACACAACCATATATTTTTGCTAAAATTATGATTATAAGATGCTCTTATAATCTTGAGAGACGAAGAGAGTGCATTATAGTCGGTTATGGCCGGTAATTTTTTACATGATTTATGAATTTAATATGAAATTAACGGATTAAAGTTGTGAAATCTAACTTATTTAATTAAATGCATTAAATTATAGTTTTTATATATAATCTTATACTCATGTTTCGACATCATTCGAACTTGACAAATAACATAAAAGTATATAATTTTTGATATAACCCATAATCTCAATATAAATTCAATGCAAAATTAACAAATTAAAATTTACCCAATCCAATATACAACACAAATTGTTACTGCATCTGCATGGGGAGCGTGAAGGCGATGGATTTGTTGGGTCACCGCCTGAGGTTGACTACATGGCAGATGGTGACTCGCCGGTCCCGGAGGTGGGATCGGTGATGGTAGTCCATCACGAACTGGACCACGTAATTGACAGTGATGAGTGTGAGTGGCGCCCAATAAAGTTGTCAGCATATATGCACACCAATCACTTGTTGGGGCCAAGTAAAGTTGTCAGCATATATGCACGCCAACCACTTGTTAGGTGCAGTTCCACTTGGGTTGCTTCTAAGCTGTCATCCAATCAGCTTTAACTGTTTAACGGCTTAGATTTACTCCACGAAAGCTGCTACTCGTCCCGAACATTTCCAAAATGTTATTTCTGGACTGATGTGGAACGAACGTGGCATCAGCCACGTTGTCTCGAGTCCTATGTGCATCATATTATTTTTCTTGTCTTTTTTTCTTTGCAACACGAATAGAGCCTATAGAGGTTTCCAAGCGACAAACATTTGACTTTTTTTCCTTTAATTTGTTTTTTAAATTGAAGAAGAGAGATATTAAAGAGAAATTAAATTTGAGGTATTAGTACTAAATTTGAGGTATTAGCACCAAATTTAGGATGATCGAATTCCTTTTAGGTGATATCATTCGTAAAGGATTAACCTTCCACTCCTAAGTTTTAGTTTTAAATCCAAAAATAAATTTTGAGGCATTGAAAACTAAATATTAACTCATAAAAATTTAACAAACCAAAAAATTTATTATTATTTTTTTAATATTTGTCCTACGCTAGTTTGGCAGCTGCATAGCAGTACTCTTGCAGCTAGGGCCGGCAATTTTGACACGACCCGACAACCCGACACGAATACGACACGAAATTAGCGGGATTGGGTTTACATTAAACGGGTTTGGGTCATAAACGGGTCGACCCATTTATGACCCGTTTATGAGTGTCTGGCGGGTCGTGTCACGGGTCACCCGTGGGTGACCCGCCAGACCCATTTACTCTTTTCTTTTTTCTTTTTTTTTTTAACCTAAAGGAAAACGTGAAAAACGCAGACCCTCTCGGCCTACGTTTCCACTCTCCAGACCCATTTGTTGCAGTCTCCACTCTCTAGCCAGAGTCTAGATCCAGACCCTCTCCGCCTCTCCTAGTCCACCGCTGCCCCTCATTCTTCCTTAGTTCTCCACTACCGTTCTCTCTCTCGCCGCCCCTCTTTCTTTCTCTCTCTCGCCACTCTCTCTCTCTCTCTGCTCTCTACTCGCTGCCGAGTCGCCAACGTCACTGTCGAAGGAATTAGATGCTCTGAATCTCCAAGAAGACAACGGCAAAACAAGGGTGACGACTCCTCTACCATCTTCTGCTAGGGAAGCTTCGACTGAAAGAAACTTGGCGATGAGCCCACAGACTGCTGCTTCGCAAGAGAAGGTTCTAGTAAAGAAGCTGCCCTATGCGTCCCTTCCATATTGCCAGGGTGCTTGATGAAGAAGCAGACAATTCTTCGGCTAAGGCAGATACACTTCCCCTCAAGAAAAGGATTTCTTTTTGTAGAAAGGAACCAAATAAAGAAGACATGGTAAACGGGTCGTGTCGGGTCGTGTCGACCAGGCACGACCCATTATTTTAAACGGGTCTCACAGGTCGTGTCGGGTGACCTGTGAAAACTCCCGTGTCGTGTCATGTTGGAGGGTCCAACCCGTTTATTAAATGGGTCGTGTTTGGGTATAGCTTAAACGGGTCACGGGTACCCGCAGGTCGTAAACGGGTCGACCCGCGAACCCGTTTTGCCAGCCCTACTTGCAGCACACTCATTTCAAAATGAACAAAAAAAGCAAAGCCATCTCTCTCTCCTCTGTTGGCAGATGTTCCCCACCCTCTCTCCCTCTCCCTTTTCTCCCTCTTGCTCTTTCTCCCTCTGGACCTCTATCAGAAACTCGTTCTCTCTCCCTCTCTATCTCTCTAAATCAAAAATCACAAGAAACCCTCTCCCGCTCTCCATCCCTCGTTCACCATCTCTCTCACTACAACCAACGGCCACCTCTGCTGCTTACCGTATCTCTCACTCCGGCCCAAGGGTTCTGGCCACGGCGAAGAAGAACGGGCCTTGCTCTCCCTCTGTCACTCCTGTCTCTTTCTCACACCCGAGAAAGCGTTCTGGCCACCGGCGAAGAATGGGTTTTGGTCAAATCCCTCCTTTCAACACACCTCCACCGCTGACCGACGACCCGAGGCGTACCACCACCGACGAGCCAGGCCACCAAAAGAAGTAATTTTCTCTATTCTTTTCGTTTTGGCGTACCACCAAAACTCCCACCGACAGAATGGGTATGAGAATTTTCTCTGTTCTTTTCGTTTTTTAATTTTGATTCCAACTGGGAGAAAATTTATGTTTTTCGACTTTCTGTTTGGCTATTGTTTGCTCCGTTGGGCTTTTAGATTTGTGGTAGTTTTACATGTGTAGCTGCTTTGTTTGAGGATTTGCTTGTATATTTTTTGCTTTTGGGTTTCTAGTTTTTTTTTCTACAGATGGTGGTTTGGGTTTGTTAGTTTTTTTTTTTCTACAGCTTTCCTGTTTTGAGAAATTTTGGGCAGTTTTTCCTGTTTTTGGAATCCAAACCAAATGGGGTTGTGGCCCTTGTGGGTGTTACAGGTTGTGGCAGTTCTCTTTTGAATGTTGATTGTTTTGTGAGATTTATCTGTGTAAAGTGGGTTGTTGTTTGGACGACTAAGAATAATTGAAAAAACAAATGAGATGCTTGATGTTAATTAGTTTTTTGTTTGTGTATGCTAATTAATTGTATCTGCAATGTTATTGGGCATACATTTTAAAAAAAATTACCAATCTTGATATTTTTTCTTGGTATATTTGTCAGGATCTATTGTAATTTGTGAAGTAGGACCAATGGTGAATATGAACAATGATGAAGCTCTTGACCTTCATTTTGGCTCTCCAATTGGTTGGATAAATGCTTGTGTGGAAAGAAAGCTTGAAGTAATGGATAAAGTTGGAGTATGTCCGATTAAAAAGCTGGTTTTGCAGTAGTCTATTGGTACTTGGGAGGTTGCAGTCGTGGAAGGATTGAAGTGTAACATCCCACCCCAATAACACACAACATTGTCTGCTTTTGGCTCCCCTCGAACCAGACTTCCCAGGAGGTCACCCATCCTGGTACTACTCCAGCAAAAGCACGCTTAACTGCGGAGTTCTGATGGGATCATGACCATCACAGCTTTAAAACGTGTTGTTGTCATTAAGGGTGTAGAATACATTTAAGCACATCCCCATCTCCATACCCAGGCGATGTGGGACGTCACAATCACCCCTTCTTAGGACCCAGTGTCCTCGCTGGCGACCCTCATGGGATTAGCCCATTCTTGGCGTCCGCCTCAGCGAGCGCCCGCTAGCGACCTTCATGGGCTTGTGCACACTCCCCCCATCTCAGGCTGGGCAATGGCTCTGATACCATATGTAACATCTCACCCCAATGACACACAATATTGTCCGTTTTTGGCTCCTCTCGAACCAGACTTCTCAGAAGGTCACCCATCCTAGTACTACTCCAGCAAAAGCACGCTTAACTGCGAAGTTCTAATGGGATCATGACTATCATGGCTTTAAAACGCGTTGTTGTCATTAAGGGTATAGTATACATTTAAGCACATCCCCATCTCCATACCCAGGTGATGTGAGACGTCACATGAAGACCTTGAAGTTTTGACACTATGCATTCATATTTTGATCATTGTTTTTGTAAAGTTGGTTAAAAAGTCTGTCATTTGCAATGAAACTATTAATATTTGTCTATTTGTTTATAGTGTCATCCAAAAAAAAAAATTGCTAGAAATCAGATTTTTGGCTATTGAATACATCATACAATGGATTGCTTTCGTGTTGACGAGGGCTTTCCTTTACTTTTTGTAATTATAGGACTCCGCAACTTATTACGTTTTTTATGCCTCCCATCAGTTGCTTCATTACAAATCGAATATCCACCCAGAATGTGAAGAGAAGGTGCACTACTCAAACTGTTTACACTCCTTAACCCATTACAAAGCAATTCCTCCTTTAACTTACGTACACAAGCCTTCATTGTCATATAGGTTTCATTGTAATATGACGCGAGAGATGCTACTTCAGAAAAATCATTGCATAATCATCATATTTTTGTGCTTTAGGATTGCCACTCAAATCGTCAGAACTACTTTTAACGAAAGTATATTTTTGTTTCAAGTCCTTCCTCCGTCAGTCAAGAATATATTTGGATGGCAAGTCTTTCACATCTTTCACCAAGGTAAGAACAATAAGGGCATGTCTACACATGATTCCTCTGAATTCAAACAATCTACAAGTGCATTTTGCCTCACATTCAGTGTCATTAAAGTAAACACAATATTTTACTTCTTTTGTGAAGTCACCATTAACTCTTACACAATCAATAACTTCATATTTAGAAATCGCACCTTCGCATTTTAGTAAGGATGGCAAACACATCATGAATACCCTAAACTCCTCTTGAACTTCTTTGAACTTTTCATTTGTGTAAATAGCTTGAAGTTGATGCTCAATAGAACGAAGAGTTATCAGTGGAAACATTTTATTGTACGAACCAAAATCAGATAGACGCTCGTTCTCCACCATTCTCATCAAAGCATTGTCATAATCTCCAACAAATTTCTTCAACGGAGTCTTTGGCCCCACATAACCATCAAAAAAGGCCTTTATACTCTCACTTCGTTGTGTAGTGGACATTCCGGCCCAAAATGTACCTTTCACATATCCCGGTACCCATTGATGCTGCTCACCATATATCCAAGCTCATGCGGAACTTTGCTCATTATATGCCATAAACAAAATCTATGTTTAGCTCTTGGAAATGCTCTCCTAATTGCAACTTGCATAGCTCTATTTTGATCAGTTATAATTGCATTTGGAGCTCGGTCTGACATGCATTTCAACAATGTTTCAAACAACCACACAAAATTATCGGTATTCTCATTTGATAGTAACCCACACCCAAAAAGTATGGATTAACCATGGTGATTCACTCCAACAAAAGGTGCAAACGGCATCTTGTATTTATTAGTCAAGTATGTAGTGTCAAATGTTATGGCATCTCCAAAAGATTCATATGCTGCCCTACTTCGTGCATCTGCTCAAAACACATTTTTCAAACGACTTTCTTCATCAAGGTCTATGACATAGAAGAAGCGGTCATTTTTTTGTTGCATTCTCATTAAATAGTTACACAATGCTTCGGCATCTCCTTCTCAAAGTAACTCATTCCTTACTTTGTTAATGTAATTTCGACAATCTTTCTCTCCAAATGGAAGATTCTCATACCCACCCGCTTCAATAGCAAGAGCTTTGTAATTTTTACTCTGACGGACTCCAACATCATCTAGTTGCTCAAGCTTTCTTTTCACACGAGAATTTAACCTCTTATGGCATTTAAAATATTTTGTCTTGCTTGGGCTTACTACATTAGTGTGTTCAAGCACGACACTAGACAATGTAAATCTTCCATCTATACTTACTTTTGCATTGATCTTTGCCTTGCACCCCATTCTCTCCATTGGTTTTGGCCTAACGATATTAGATGCTTTACTTTTTGACTTGCCTTCATGAAGACATGCAATGGTGAAGTATCTTACATTCCCATCATCTCCAAGTCTACGAGATCTTTTTTGTCACACCAAAACCTACTTGCTTGGCATATTACTTATAATATGAAAAAATATCTTCTTCAGAATCAAACATCATACCAATGGTTGGTTCTTCAACTATTTGATTTTCAAGAATGGTTATATCTAAATAAAGTTAAAAGGAAACAATTAACATAAGTTTAACAAATCATACAATACAAGCAAATTGTTTTTTTAACTAACCAATTTGAGGGCCAAGAGGACGGTCAAGAGCTTCATTGTTGCTCACATTCATTATTGAACTCGGTATCAATGTCAAAGTAAAGGAGATCCTAACTTGATGGAGAGAAATTAACTCTTTAACTTTTGTGCTAAAAGAACCTCTCTATCAAAGAAACAAAAGTCAAACAATGTTCATTAGTTCTAAGCACCAAGGTTGTTAACCCTTTAACATTTTTCAATCCAGTCAATCCACAATCAACATTAAAAAAAATAATAATAAAAAAATAAAAAATAAAAAATAAAAATTATAAGTAATAATGATATAAAGCAAAAGCGCAGAGGGGCGTAACCTATATACACGGAAAGTATAAAAAGAGATGGCCTAAGAGGGAGAGAAATGAAAGAGGAAGTTAGAAAAACTAATCACTAAAGGAGTAAGCTAAGCGGCCGTCCAAGAGTAAAGAGTAAAGAAGAAAAGATGAATAAGTTTCTCTACAGTTCTAGTGGAATTCTCAAAACATCTAACATTTCTTTCGTTCCATATACACCACATAAGACAAAGAGGGATCATCTTCCACGCTACCGCCAAAAAAAAAAAAAATTATACATTGAAACGATTGCCCTATACAAGAAAGCTAAATAACTGTTCTTCCATTCAAAAATCCAAGATTAACCAAAAAAAAAAAAACACTTCCATTCAATATATGATTAAAAAAAAAAAAAAAAAAAACAACAACAACAACAAACAAAAAAAGAGAGATATAATATTATCATTAAAACAAAATCAAGTAAGTCAAATACAAAAAAATGTCTAAATTTTTGTAGGAGAGTCCTAGTAAGAAAGCAATCAAACAACCGGATGTCATCAACAACTCCTAAAATATCTCTAAAAAAAAAAAAAAAAAAATTTACCTTTAAAGACGATGGATTGCATGTGATGGTGTCCGGTGGTGGAGTGGCTGGTGGGTCACAAGAATGTTATGGAGGGAGGGAGGTGCTCTTTGGTGGGAACGTCGGAGGGAAAAAAAAATTTATTGAATTTTTGTCATCTTACGCATCAATAGTCTCTGTCCCCATCATTCCTGACACAATATGCACCATTTCTCCATTGCCAAACCGAAAGGCAATAGTCTCTGTGGGCCATCTTTTTTTTCTTTTTTTTTTGGACTTGTTTGAATTTAACAGACGTGGCACCAACCACGTGGCTCCACATCATTTTGAAAACTACATTCGGGAAAAATGTCTAAATCTCTAGCATTTCTCACATATATCACCCCACTAGCCTCAAGCTAGGCCACTAGGACTAGGATGACACAATGGAGAACACTAAGAGAGCACTTAGTATTTTTCTTCTTTTTTTTTTTTTTTTTCGCAGGTGATTTGTCGTCAAATCCTAATATGATTTGACTCCTAATCCTAGTTAGATAAGGACTCCTAATGGGATTAGGATTCCATAGTACAACTCTGAATAGAACCCCTAATTTAATTAGGTTTCTTATTTGGACTAAGAATAAAAATGTAATATATAGCATTCTTAAGTGTCAATCTCTTAACATTTTTGTCTATGTACTTGGATTTAAAAATAAAAAAATAACAAAATAACAAAAAAACAAAACAAAATAAAGAAGAGAATGCTAAGAAATTAACATTCAGATAATATAAATATCATCCTAAAACATCGTCTGAGAGTAAGATCAACAGCGAATGGCTTTATTCGATTGAGAGTAATAAGTTAATACATAAACAATGATGGAAGACTCCCAGCACACAAGCTTGGTGAAGTAGAGCCTTTGCTTATTTCAAAGACTTGATCAATCATCATTTTTTTTTTTTTCTTTTTACTTATTTAAGCTCATTTTAGATATAACTATCATTCATAAAAATATATATCTTGACATAATAAATCTATATTTCTGGGTGTTCTTGTGGATCGAAAACACGGTTATGGCAAGTCGGGTTGCAAGGGTAAGGGCAATCTATCTTTTGGAAGGAACTCCGATCATAAAACCAGTCTCCAACTGCCTTTGCAATTGTCTGCAGAATAGTTTTTTTCACATAAAAATGGAATTAGTTTCTGCAGATCGTCGACAAGGGAAGAACAGCGAAACAAATTAAGAAGATTATGAAAAATGTAAATGACAAAAAAGAAATGAAGAACAGATGGAGAAGAGAAAGGTGCTGCATCTTACTGTTCTACCCAGCAATGGAGAATCAGTCCTTAACCATGTCTCCTGCGTTTCGGTTTGGCAGTGGGCATAGCAAGAGTCTATGAATAATCCTCTAGATGAAGAGGCGCCTAGTCCATTCACTGCACTTAAGAATTGCAGCCTGAAATCTGAAAACAAACATGAAGATAACAAGTAAAATTTTTGGAACCCAATTCTTATCATCAATGCTCTACCTTATGATGCAGAAATGCTATTCTAGGTTGCTCCCTGAAAGCTTTTGTATAAATGGCAGACAGGACCAGCCAGAAAGAAACCCAGTTCGGATATTCTTCTTGCTGATAAAATGTGATTAAGACGAGATACTGTTCTCAAAGGATATTAAAAAAAAAAAAATCTGGTATTCAATGCACTCAAGAATTGCAGCCCTGAAATCTGGAAATGAACATCAAGAGAATAAGTAAAAATTTCCGGAAGCTGGTTTGTTTTGTCAATGCTGTACCTTACCATGTAGAAATGCTATTCTGAGTCGGTGCCTATAAGCTTAAATCCAATTCGGCTATTTTTCTTGCTTATAATTTGACCAAATTCTCAGATGATGACTAGATTCCTTACACTAACCAAAAAAGAAGAATTGAATTCCTTAGATTGAGGGTTTAGAGATTGTTTCACAAGACCTTAAAAACTATAAAAATGTTAATAAGAAACAGTACTATATATAATATATTCCTGAGGGATACTATGCTTGTCTCCAAGAAGAGTTGCTTAAGGATAGAAAAGAGGCTACTGGTATTCACCTTGTATGGTTTTGATTTGACCGGGCGAGCAGTTGTTTATATCAAGTTTGCAGCTATGCCAGTGGCCATGGGGATCAGCAACACCTGGTGCCAAAATGTTATTTATCTGGAAGAAAATAATGAGTTCAGGTATTAGAAGAATGAAAGTGAATTACTCTAAATGAATACTAAAAACCATAAAAAATTCATTTATAATATGTATTAATATTTATCATCAGTATTTAAATGCTAAAACACATTCAAATCAGGCAATTGAAGGTAGGCAACCCATCTTCATAGCTCAGTTGATCCTGTTTTGAAGATGTTAAAAAGGAAATATACTCTTCCAAATTTTAAACAATTAGATCTGGCCCCATTCCATAACAGAACGCAAAGTTGACATCATGATGCAAAAATTCTCCACCACTAAAGGTCTAACCAGATCAAAATCACAATGCACAACAAAGACAAACGATTCTAGCGAAAGAGGATAAATTGCAACTGTACGTAATGACTAATGGAGTGGCCAAATTGCAACTGTTTAGTAATTTGGGAGGCTACTTTATCACCTTTTGAACATTATGGGGCTAAAATGAAAATGGTTGATAGTTTGGGAAGCTAAATTATATTTTTTTTCTTAATTATATTTATGGAATATACACGTATAATTTAAATAATAAATAATTAACACAAAACTTAATTAAATTCAATCACATTTTCTAGTTAAGATGATTAGGATTAATGATCAAATTCAGCAAAAACGTTGGAAAAGAAAGGTTTAAAACTAGCTTTTAATCTTCATTGACCAATTTAGTCTCACACATCTATATATCTTTGCTAAAATTATGATTATAAGATGCTCTTATAATCTTGAGAGACGAAGAGATAGCATTCATCGTTGGTTATAGCCAGTAATTTTTTGCATGATTTGTGAATTCAATATGAATTTAACATGAAATTATCGGATTAAAGTTGTGAAATCTAACTTATTTAATTTTTATTTTTTTTATTTCTAATCAAATGCAGGAAAATGCTACAAGGGAGGATCATTCCCACTCTTGATCCGAATGAAAAGAAAGAATGGGAGATCCTATGAGAATGTTTTCAAAACACAAGATTAGAAGTGGCCCACTTAGCAAACCAATGTGCCATAAAATTGGCACAACGAAACACTTTCAAAGCCTTACAACTTTAAAATGAAGAAAAAATAAGAGAAATATCCTCCACAACACTAGAAAACTTCCAATCTTTAAACACCAAGGGGTTATTAATGGCAGTTATCACCGTGAGAGCGTCCCCTTCCGTGGCTGTTGTTGGGTGATTTTAACTCCATCCTCTCCCAATCTAAGAAAAGTGGGGGTAAATCATTTGTACGTGTCCTCTTCTCATAACGACTTTGCTGATTTCGTCCATTCAAATGCCCTGGTTGATTTAGGTTCTAAGGGTAATCATTTTACTTGGAGCAATCATCATCAGGGTTGTGGCAATATTAGAGAAAGGCTAGATAGGGGCTTAGCCTCTCAAAGTTGGCTCCATCTTTTAACTTATTTAATTAAATGCATTAAATTATGGTTTTAATATATAGTCTTATATTTATATTTCAACACCATCCGAACTTGACAAGTAACATAAAAATTTATAATTTTTGATATAACCCATAAATTCAATATAAATTGAACGCAAAATTTTAATTTGACCTATACAACACAAATTGTCACTGCATCTGCATGGTGAGTGTGAAGGCGATGGATTTGTTGGGTCCCCGCCTGAGGTTGACTACGTGGCAGATGGTGACTCGCCGGTCCCGGAAGTGGGATTGCTGACGGTCGGACCACGTGATTGACGGTGATGAGTGTGAGTGGGGCCCAATAAAGTTGTCAGCATATATGCACGCCAGCCACTTGTTAGGTGCAGTTTCACCTGGGTTGCTTCTAAGCTGTCACCCAATCAGCTTTAATTGTTTAACGGCTTAGATTTACTTCTCAAAAGATGGGAATTCATAGACTATTTTTTTTTTTTTTTAACTCAATAGAAATAGAAGACGTAATCTTTCACCTGATTAAACTTCTCCTAGGAAAATTCATACACTTTTTAGTGGGAAAAATAACATTAGTTAGCTTTCGAGTCACGAAACAGGGTCCAACTTTTTGGGCAATGTTGAACAACTATAGTCTATAGATTAGAACTGTTAAAAAAACAACCCAAGATCAGACCCGTTGGACCACATAAAAATTATATGAAAAATTTATACGACAATGTGATTTTTCTACTACAAAACAATTTCTTTTCAAAATTTTAACCATCTCATAGATAATTAGTTTTTTGTCGTCAAATCCTAATATGATTTGACTCCTAATCATAGTTATATAAGGACTCTTAATGAAACCCCTAATTTAATTAGGATTCTTATCAAGACTAGGAATAAAAATATAGTATATAACATTTTTAAGTGTCAATCTCTTAGCATTTTGTTTACTATGTACTCGTTTTTTTTTTTTTTTTAATAAATAAATAACGAAGAGAATGCTAAGAAATTAACATTCAGATAATATAAAGATCATCCAAAAACATTGTGTTGACCATATAGATGCTCAGAGTAAGATCAACAGCGAATGCCTCTATTAGATTGAGAGTAATAAGTTAATACATAAACAATGATGGAAGACTCCCAGCATTAGATTGAGAGTAATAAGTTAATACATAAACAATGATGGAAGACTCCCAGCACACAAGTTTGGTGAAGTGGAGCCTTTGCTTATTTCAAAGACTTGATCGATCATCATTTTTTTTTTTTTCTTTTTACTTATTTAAGCTCATTTTACATATAACTATCATTCATAAAAACATATATCTTGACATAATAAATCTATATTTCTGGGTGTTCTTGTGGATCGAAAACACGGTTATGGCAAGTCGGGTTGCAAGGGTAAGGGCAATCTATCTTTTGGAAGGAACTCCGATCATAAAACCAGTCTCCAACTGCCTTTGCAATTGTCTGCAGAATAGTTTTTTTCACATAAAAATGGAATTAGTTTCTGCAGATCGTCGACAAGGGAAGAACAGCGAAACAAATTAAGAAGATTATGAAAAATGTAAATGACAAAAAAGAAATGAAGAACAGATCGAGAAGAGAAAGGTGCTGCATCTTACTGTTCTACCCAGCAATGGAGAATCAGTCCTTAACCATGTCTCCTGCGTTTCGGTTTGGCAGTGGGCATAGCAAGAGTCTATGAATAATCCTCTAGATGAAGAGGCGCCTAGTCCATTCACTGCACTTAAGAATTGCAGCCTGAAATCTGAAAACAAACATGAAGATAACAAGTAAAATTTTTGGAACCCAATTCTTATCATCAATGCTCTACGTTATGATGAAGAAATGCTATTCTAGGTTGCTCCCTGAAAGCTTTTGTATAAATGGCAGACAGGACCAGCCAGAAAGAAACCCAGTTCGGATATTCTTCTTGCTGATAAAATGTGATTAAGACGAGATACTGTTCTCAAAGGATATTAAAAAAAAAAAAAAATTCTGCTATTCAATGCACTCAAGAATTGCAGCCCTAAAATCTGGAAATGAACATCAAGAGAATAAGTAAAAATTTCCGGAAGCTGGTTTGTCTTGTCAATGCTGTACCTTACCATGTAGAAAGGCTATTCTGAGTCGGTGCCTAAATAAGCTTAAATCCAATTCGGCTATTTTTCTTGCTTATAATTTGACCAAATTCTCAGATGATGACTAGATTCCCTACACTAACCAGAAAAGAAGAATTGAATTCCTTAGATTGAGGGTTTAGAGATTGTTTCACAAGACCTTAAAAGCTATAAAAATGTTATTAAGAAACGGTACTATATATTCCTGAGGGATACTATGCTTGCCTCCTTGAAGAGTTGCTTAAGGATAGAAAAGAGGCTACTGGTATTCACCTTGCATGGTTTCGATTTGACCGGGCGAGCAGTTGTTTATATCAAGTTTGCAGCTATGCCAGTGGCCATGGGGATCAGCAACACCAGGTGCCAAAATGTTTTTTATCTGGAAGAAAATAATGAGTTCAGGTATTAGAAGAATGAAAGTGAATTACTCTAAATGAATACTAAAAACCATAAACAAAATCATTTATAATATGTGTTACTATATATCATCAGTATTTAAGGTGACAGATAATGCTAAAACACATTCAAATCAGGCAATTGAGGTAGGCAACCCATCTTCATAGCTCAGTTGATCCTGTTTTTAAGATGTTAAAAAAGAAATATACTCTTCCAAATTTTAAACAATTAGATCTGGCAACATTAAACTACCTGCCTTGGCCCCATTCCATAACAGAACGCAAAGTTGACATCATGATGCAAAAATTCTCCACCACTAAAGGTCTAACCAGATCAAAATCACAATGCACAACAAAGATAAACATTTCTAGCGAAAGAGGATAAATTACTATAGGCTCCAAGCCTCGGCTCAGATGGCATAGAAATTGGCTTCCTTAAAGTTTAAATTATATCAGCAATGTTGCTCCAGAAGTCTACACCCTCTAAAATGGACAGTCACACCAATATCATCCCCACTTTTAAATATTGGAGGATGAGAAATGGACTGGCCTTATTGTACATAATCCAATAATAAGTGAGACACTAAGTCTAGAAGATGTTCATACATCCTATAACGAGCTAATGTGGCAGGTTTTCTAATTTTCAGTGTACTCCTTAAGTTCATCACCAAGGCAATGGATCTATCACGTGTATCAATTTCATTTCAAAAAATTTCTAGCAAGAAACTAGAACCAGGGGAAGAAGGGCATGTGCAACACATGAAATCAATTTTTTTTCTTTCTATAAATAGTTATCTTTATCATGATTAGAATGAGATTACCTGCCATGAATCATAGGCTGCATTTACCAAAAAAATCGGTGTTCGGATTTGCGGTGCAACGTATTGGGGAAAGAAACACTGCAATATAGTTGAAAAGTATTAGTGACATTGAAGAAGAAATGGTGAGATGTGAAACTATAATACTAGAATAGACGCACTTACCAACCCCGGTCTTAGTTTTGAAGTGCAAGATAGAGGCAAATTCTTTGCTGAATTCTACAGAGAGAGAGAGAGAGATTTACATTTAAGAATCAGGTATTGCTTTTTGGATTGGACAAAAGCTTGAACAAAAAAAAAATTAAAGGAAGCTCTCCTTTTGTTGAAAGAGAGACATAAAGTAAGAATAGGTAACATTTTCTAGCTAGACATATAAAAAAGGGAAACACTTGAATAATTGAGCAACTGTTAAAAGAACCTTTTTTTTTAATATAAGTAGCAATTTTAGAAAGAACTGAAAGGTAAATTTCCTATTCAAAGCTCAAATCAAAAAATTGCAACATAGAAGTGAGAGCATCAATACATGTGTTGCAACCACTTCACTATAGATTCCTTCAATGTGTTGTGCTCCAGAAACATCCCTCCTGTTATGCAATGTTTCAGAGTCAAATTACATGAATGTGCAACTTTTCATAGAGTTTAGAATATAAAGTAGAGATAGAAGGGAGGGTATATGAGCTTACGAGTTAATAAAGTAACCAGCATCTGACAGGCATTTAACCTTAGCACCAATAGGTACGAGAGCTCGGAAGCTATCACAATGCAAAATAGAAGTCAATCCACCAGCCGAACAACCAGAGAGAATAGCCTGTAGGCAAAAGTCTTAACAAGTTAGAGGAACGGGTAGCAGAGCATTAAAGCTGACAAATGATTATAGGATATACATTTTCAGCACTTCTCATTCCTTTTGATAATAGATCATCAATGACAGCAAGCCAAACCCTTGCTCCTCTGAAGTGAAGATTAGTAGCCTGATCAAATTATAATCTAATTAAAAACCAACCAAAACAATAAACAAAGAATACAATGGAGCCAGGTTCTGCCGAAAAACTAAAACTTGAAATTCTGAGAGAAATTCAAATAACTTACTGGATTTACTGCTTCCACATCGCCTGTAAATGATGCCCCATCACAGTACCTAACCTTGATTCTGTTCCAGTTGTAGAAATCTGGATATTAAAAGAGATTCTATTAATATCGTTAAAAGGTGAAGCTCGGGAGCATGGGGGATGATACATGCTGGAAAAAGATAACTAAATTAATAACTATCAAGTCATACCAGGATTAAACTTTTGGTATTTACTCAAAATGCCAGAGAAGGCAATCTCCGTGTCCATTAGCTTAGATGAACCCAAGCGAGTGTTCTTGCGAGAAAGGCAAGTGGTAACATTGTTGCACCATCCACCTCCCTATGGACCAGAGCTAAAGATCAGACGGTGACAGAAGAAATATATAGATAAATAGATAGATCTTAGAGCATTAAAATTTTATCCATTTTCTAAGAATGCAAGTGTTTAACTAACCAAAACTATTAAAGCCTTTGAGAGCTAGAAATTTGTAAGATTCAAATCACAAAATATTTTATCAAAATTCAATGGTGAGCTTTCTCTACTCCCTTTATTCATAATAAGAATAGGAGAAATGGAATGAAATTTACAATTTGGCATTAGAAAAGTTGCTTCAGTATCAGCATTTATCTTGTTTTCTTCTTTCTTTTGGCAATCTGTCCAAGCATTATGCCATTTGTTCTTTAGTTAGTAAGGAAATGTTGGGGTTATCCCACATCGGTTATGGAAGGAGCTGGTAGTCACTTTATAAGTGTGAGGGAAAGTCTCACCTCTTGAGCTAGCTTTTGGGGTTGAGAGAGACCCAAGACCACTCAACACTGGTATCAAAGCCTAAATTTACCAACAAGTCTCGGCCCAACAGTTCACAAGAGAAACGAATTATCGTTGCTCCAACACAGGGCCCGATGTGTGAGGGGAGATTGTTGGGGTTGAGCTAGCTTTTGAGGTTGAAAAAGACCCAAGACCACCCAACACTGGTATCAAAGCCCAGGTTTACCAACAAGTCTCGGCCCAACAGTTCATGGGAGAAACGGGTTGTCGTTGTTCCGACCCAGGGCCCGATACGTGAGGGGGAAATTGTTGGGGTTATCCCACATAGGTTGTAGAAGGGGCAGGTAGTCAGTTTATAAGTGTGAGGAAAAGTATCACCTCTTGAGCTAGCTTTGAAGGTTGAGATAGGCCAAAACCACCCAACAAGAAATAGCTAAATAGGGTTTGACAAAAGGACAAACCTCTATATGAACCAACCAATTGTTAATTCCTGCACCAACTCCCTTATCCCAGTGGTAAGCTGGCGGACTTCCATCCAAACAAACTGCAGAATACGTCAAATTTCAGAACACAATGAAACAAATATTTGATAGAGTTTATTATTTATGGGAAGAACTGAAATCTGAAAGGAAAATATGAAAGGCTCTATTTTAATCTTTTTTTTTTTTTTTTTCTGGAAGAAGTTTCTCACCAGCTCCTTTTGCTACCGCATTCTGGACATAAGTAATTCCTACGTTAAAGCCTTCTGTTTTGAGCAATAGCAGTGTACATAATAGAAGATTTAACGATTGGATTAATATTGCACTGGCCATTCTGCAAGTATAAAATTTTAGTGATACAAAAGACAAAAAATATTGAACAAAATTGAGATAAAACAGAGGAAAACATATCAAAAGACAAAAGATATTGAAGAAAACTGATAAACAAGTAGCTAAGCTTCATGAGCCACCCCCTCCTAGTTTGAAATAACGAGGATCCTATAATATGACTAACCATAGATCAATCATCTTCAACTCTTCAAAAATGAAATAGATTAGTGTAATATTCTTACTTGAGTTACCTGACAAAAGCAAAATCCAATTTCATCAAATCTAACAAAAAGGTTTACAATTTACCTCAACTAACCAAATCTAGCGTTTTGTATTTTATATTCAAACTTTCCTTCTAGATGCTAGTTATATCATAGTGCACCGACAAAATATAGCAAAGTTGGGATAGATGAGTTTGGGATGAAGGACTGAAACTCTCCCAGATCAATGAGCAGAGAGGGTTTTCTTCACCTTTTCCCACACTTATATCAATAAAAAATAAAATAAAAAATAAATAAAAAGACAGAAAAAAAATCTAATAAACAAATTATATGTACAAAAAAAAAGAAAAAAGAAAAAAAGAAAAAGGGAAAGTAGAAGATAGCATGCCATTGTTATCTCTAACAATAACACATGCAATTCAAACCAAGGATAGAAAACCAATTGCATGCTGCAGCCTAATATTTGCAATTAGCGATGTATCATATTTCATAATTATAATTCAGAAATCAATAACTTCAATCAGCTAAAGCCACTTGATAAGTTTCTCTGATAAAAAGAAAAAAGACCAAATGCATCTTGAACAACAACTTCAATAATGCTTACAAACAACACCAGTACTGTTGCTTCCTTCAGTGGAAATATCCAAAATAAACATTCCCATTATCCCATACATCTGAAGATAAATTAATACAACATCCAGCATTTCCCCATTATACACATACATAACCACAAAATGCAGATTAGCAACTTCATTTACCATCCAAAAAAAAAAAAAAAAAAAAAAATCCAAAATACCATATTGAAAGACCATACTTCTGATATCAACTTAGAAACAGAAAAAGAATCCAAATTTAAGAACCCAACGATCAAAAAAATAGTAATTTATTATGAGAACCGCACCCAGTACCTGAACTAGAAAACGGGAGGAAATCTTAACCAGCTTGTTTTAAAAGAATGTGAGAGGAACCCAGTTCAGAGCATTGCTCTGCTCTCTAGAGCTCCCAAAAGAATGCAAAAACCAATTCAAACAATGAAGCCTATGAAGGGAAAGAATGGGCGGTGGCTTCTTCAAGGAGAAAGTGCTTTATATAATATAAGCACTGGCACGCACACGAAAGCGCTCAAACTATTTACAGAGAGCCAAAGGGCCGACACACATTCGCTTCGCACAAATCACCCCAAAAAGATTAGTTTATTTTCGTGGGTATGTAGCGGGTTTGTGGGTAGACCCGACCCAAATAGCATGCAATCCGTAACGTGAGAGACATCAACAGGAATCTTATCGTTTTACGCGTTCTTACATAAACGAGTGACAGGTATTTTGAGCTTAGGTTTGAAGGAGATCCATTTAGTACATTTATGATGGTAATATTGTATTTATATTCTTATGAAAAAAAAATTTAGACAAATTTGTTCTCCTAAACGCTTAGGTCCCTTACACTACCTTATCATACACTCTTCCATTAAATTCATTAGTGTTTGTCAGGACTTGAGCATGTTTGAGAAATAAAGCTTTTAAGTTCAAAAAAAAAAAAAAAATTTTATTTTTATTTTTTACAAAAACTTAAAAATGAAGTTTTTGTCAAAAGTACATTTTGGTCTTTTTTTTTTTCTTTTTTTCTTTATGCTTTTTTTTATCCTTAAAAACACTTTCAATTTTGTTAACCAAACATGTATTTTTTTTTTTTTTCTTTAAACAAATTTTTTGAACGTTAACACACACTTTTAAACCACTCAAACGCACACCCAAATAAACCCTTAATAGTTACTCGTGTGGTTATTGTAGTTATTAAATGCTACCTATATATCAGGTAATTGACATTTCAAGCCTGCTTTTAGTGTTTTTAGCCTACTTTACTTTTTAGATAAAATCTATACCTTAATTCTACATTCTAACTTAAAAATAGTAAAGAAAATACAAACAACAATTATTGGGTTAATCCAAAAAATACAAACATACAAATTACAAAGATCGGTTGGTAGCCCTTGGTGGCTAGTTGTAGCTAATAACTATTTGCACATGTACATCCCTAGCTTTTAGCATATATAATATGAAATAAGATCTTCTCAATTTTAAATGGAATGGATAGAATCCACTTTCTTGTATTGAATAAAATAAAATAAAAAGCATTGTATTTATTTGATGGTTATGATTTTAAAGTTTGTGCATGGAATGATGTACAGTGTCATATTATTTAAACTTTTTAAAAAACATGTTAACATTGACATCATGTACGTCGTTAAATGTTTCAACTTTAAATCTTAACCATTAAATATATACTACCAGTTTTAAATGAAATTGAGAAGTATGCCACATGTATTTTTTTGTATAGCTTTAGACATTAATGGGTATACTCCTAAAATTATTAGTGAAAATGTTAGAATATTGGTTAAATGATTAAAACAATAATTTTCTATTAACTTAAGTTTTTAAGACAACTGGTAATCTAACATGGTATTATAGTAGAGACAATGAAACCTTATTTTTGTCATTTACCTCTTATTTTACCTTATTCTATTAAATATTTTATAATATACTAGTACTTAGCTGAAAGCAATGCAAGTATTCAAGTTTGAGCAATGCTATACACACACGTCAATTGTTTTACTCTCACTCTCACACACTTTTAGGTGGCTCTCATTCTTACTATTGAATCAAAATTCAATAATAATTTATCAAAAATCCAATGGTGAGACTGGATGCCACTAAATGATGTATAAGAATATAAATGAGCGAGTAATAATATGTATAGCATTACTCTTTAATTTTATCCGTCAAACGAAAACGTCTTCCCCATTACCCCAAAAAATGATAGCCACCATGTTATTATTTTGATAACTTTTTTAACAATTGAAGCGAGGAGGGGAAAAAGGGCAATCAATCCAAATTTTAATTAGGTTTGCTGACATGCTAAGATGAACATTTGTGGAATGAACAAATTTATTGAATAGAGGGACTAAACAAATAATTAGAGAATAAGGTACATATATAATTGATAAATTCACTCGATCCACATTAATAAATATTATATTTATGCAATATACACATATAATTTAAATAATAAATAATTAACACAAAACTTAATTAAATTCAATCACTTTTTCTAGTTAAGATGATTAGGATTAATGAGTAAAATTATAATTTTTATATATAATCTTATACTGATGTTTTCACGGTATTCAAACTTAACAAGTGACAAATTGAGCCAAACCAAACCAATATACAGCACAAATTGTCACTGCATGGGATGTGTGAAGGCGATGGGTTTGTTGGGTCCCCGGCTGATGTTGACTACGTGGCAGATGGCGACTCCCCCAAGTGCGATTGGTGACGGTAGTCCACCTACGAACTGGACCACGTGATTGACGGTGATGAGTGTGAGTGTGGGCCAGTAAAGTTGTCAGCATATATGCACACCAACCACTTGTTAGGTGCAGTTCCACTTGGGTTGCTTCTAAGCTGTCATCCAATCAGCTTTAATTGTTTAACGGCTTAGATTTACTCCTCAAAAGATCGGGAATTCATACATTTATTTATTTATTTATTTATTTTTCTTTCTAATTTTACATGTTCGAAAATTGATTTTAACAGTAATTTTTGTTTTATTAGGCATAATGCCTATCTGATCATGAATTGAATTTCTCCTTAAAATTTCATACAGTTTTTAGTACGAAAAATAACATTAATTAGTTTTAAGTCACAAAACGACGGTCCAATTTTTTGGGCAATGTTGCACAACTATAGTCTATAGATAGATTAGAGATGTTTAAAAAACCCAATATCCGACCCGTTGGACTGGATAAAAATTATATGAAAAATTTATACAACAATGTGATTTTTCTTATACAAAACAATTTATTTTAAAAAATTTAACCATCCCATAGATAATAAGTTTTTTTATTTTTATTTTTTATTCTTAAATGTGTTAAGAGTTAGGGTTGGGGGTTGCGAGAATGGGATTTGAGGTAAAGAAACTTTTTAACTTTTTGGTGATTTATCAAAGAGAAGCTTAACTCACTCTTGGTTTTGTTGTTGTCATGATTGTTACCTGTCCCATCATAATGTATTTAATACGGTTTGTCTGATATCCTATACAATCACAATAATTTAAGTGAGTCAATTCTATTTAGATGTAGTGTATTTTACAGCCTTAAATCTAAATTTAACATATTAAGTAAGAATATTAAATACAATGAAAATGAAATATTGTATCTTTATCTCAAATTAATTTCGTAGATTTTTCTATTTATTATAATCCACCACCCACCTACCAGCTATCAAAATCGAAGTCATTAAAATAAACCAAGACGATGATTCCGATGATTTAGTCGGTGGTTTTGTCAATGAATATTCTGTCTATAATATATTTTGTCAATATAAAAGATAAATTATTTGGTGTAAAGAAGATTATATTTTTTTTTTAGTATTCCAAGTTGAATTGCGTTTGCTTCCTATTAAATGATTGAAGTTATTCTCAAAATGTAAATGATAAAGTGTAAATAAATCATTCTAATTTTATACTGTAACATTTTCTATGGATTATGTGTTATAGTTCTCCAAACTTCATAAATGCTATTCACAACATGATAGAAGAAAAGACCACCACTAAACCAATAGAACCCTACAATGAAACTATTTCTGAAAAGAGACTTATCAAACATCAAATTATCAATTGACCTTTCCTATCAAATTCTGTAAAAGGGATCAAACCAAAAAAAGTAGGACCAGGATGCACCGCAATACTGCCAAAATTGTTCATTAGTTTTTTCTCAAAACCTAACTATCCAATGTCATTTAATACCTGGCCATCCAATGTCATCTAGCAGTCACCAATTCGTCACGTATCCTAATAAAGATGAATTATAAAATATTATTTATTTTTTAAAAAGAAAATATAAAACAAAATATTAAAATTAAAAATTAAAAAAATCGAGGTGGCCGTCCACCCCAACTGAGCCATGGGGGTTTCCGCCACCCCCAGGAGCCGGTTGGGGGTGACCGAACCACCCCCTAGGGACATGGGGGTGGCTTCGACCACCCTTAACCAGCCCTTGGGGGTGGCGGAAGCCCACCCCATGGCTCAGTTGGGTTGGCCGGCCACCCCAGCCCAATTTTTTTAATTTTTAATTTTAATATTTTCTTTTATATATATTTTTTAAATAATATGTTATTAGTTATCTTTAGTGGGGCATGTGACCAATTAGTGACCGTTGAATGGTAAGGATTTGAGAAAAAAATTGATGGGCAATTTTGGCAGCATTGCCATGAATCCTGTTCCAAAAAATTATTGACTACTTCTAGGCATGCCATGACAATGCAATCGTGTCAACCACTTTGCCTATATTTAGTGAAAAGAAAGAACATGACAACATTATCAAAATATGTCAAATTCAGTCCCCCACCCCAACCCAAAAATAATAATTTTTTTGTAAGGAAAAAAAGAAAAGAAAAGAAAAAGAAAATGCTCAAACCAGATGCTGAGATGTACTTGTGTCACAAAAGAGTGAAAAGATTACAACAAATATATTCACATAAAATTATCATGGAAGATGGTGGCATTTGGCCTTATACTCCACAATTTACCCCAATATTAATTGAATATTTTAAGTGTTGGGCCTCACATGTTAAGAAAAAGTTTTTTTTGACATGTGATTATGAATGTTAGAATATAAATCAAATAATTAATCTCATATTAAGAAAAAGTTTGTTTTGACACGTGATTATGAGTGGTAGAATATAAATCAAATAATTAATCTCATATTTTTTTATAAGCATAAATTTTTGGAATAAGTGATGATGTAACATCTAAAACTATTTAAGAGCAGACTTGCCTATAATGGTAGATTGGAGTGTTAGAATTTTTTTTTCATTTTAAATAATATTGTAACCCTTATTGCCAATTCATCCAAAAAAAGAATAAAATTATCCCATAAAAGTATTGTGCACCATAAGAGAATCCCCAATAAGAAACACACAAAGAATCAGTTATGCAGCTATAAAAGTAAACGGTGCATGTAGTGCTAGAGAAGTATGCTTCCATTTTGAGGTTTGCTTAGTCTATAGGGTAAGTTTTGGACTCCTACATCCGATTAGCTATATTTTTATCTATATCATTTAAATATATATTTTTTTTTACTCTTTATTGATACTATCTTTATTTCTTTTCTAAAATTTGTATTTCACTCTTTATTTTTTCAATAGTAATTCGTTTAACACAATAATTTTTCAATGATTATTATTTTTCAAATAATCATTTTTGTAACTATAATATTTTTGAAACAGTTGTATTTTATAATAATTATATTTTTCAAATGTCGTATTTGCCAACGTTAAAAATGAAAACCATAATCTCATAGTAATGTCAATCATATTTATAAAATATATTTTTATTAAAAATTGTGAAAGAATATTCTCATAATGATCCATTGAAAAGCGGGAAAAGTTTTAGGAAAAATAAAAAACATGTGAGAAAAACAACAAAAAATAAAATGGCGCCCTTGAAAAGTACTGCTACATGTAGCTTTTTTTTTATTATTATTTTTTATTATTATTATTAGAGCATTAGTAGCAGACTCCCTATAGCCAATTCTCTTCCATATGTTTAGGAAAAATATTAAAAAAAAAAACACAAAAAACCACACACATCAGAAGCCCTAAATATAACCAACATCAAAATTATCAAATGACATCTACAGTGTTTCCCAATGCATTGAGAAACACTGTAGATGCACAATGCATTATTAAATTATAAAAAATTGATTATCTCTCATCTCTTTCACATGTCCCAATAATTCTCTCTCATCTCTCCTCTCTTATTGGTTGCAATGAAAAAAAAAAAAATAGTATGTAATTCATATAGGAAAAAATAAGGGAATCTATTGTGAAGTGTTTTTTTATAGGGAATCAAAAAGTAGTTTTATTCCCTAAATTGAGAGAAAACGGTTGGGAAGCTGCTGCTAATACTCTTAATCAAATCAAATATCTATTTTGCATTTTTTTTTCTTCTAATCCAATGTGTGGTTTTTTTACAAATTTGATTAGTCATTTTAGATAAAAGTACTATTTGCCTCATCCATTGGGAATGCTCAACGCTAATTATGAGATTACTGGCGTTCATAAAAGCATTGGAAAATGCCATATGTATCGACACTTATTTTGAACAACAAAACAATTTGCGTCAGTAAAAGCCCATTTTTAGTAATAGTAGTAATATATAAAGAGAATGCTACACATCCCAAATTTTTCTCATAAAAGTTAGTTCTTAAATGATGTGTCACAATTTTATGAGATTTATTATTTTGGGAAGTGTGTCACCAATTCATGAGATGATCACACATCATTTGAAAACTAACTTTTGGCAAGAAAGTCTTAAGATGTCTAGCATTTCCTATATATATATATATATATATATATATATATATATATTCAGAGAGAATCATGCTTGGGTTCTTTTCGAACCTAAATAGCGAATTAATGTATCCAGTAAGCTTTTATAATTAATGTAGATAATATTATTGAGATTTTTGTCAGATATGGATAAGGTGTTTGTACATGTTTTGTAAATGTCATATATTTATTAATTGTTAAGTCGAATTTAAAATGTATGAGAAATGCACGTATGATTTTTCCTTTTTATTTTTTATGGATACATATGATCAGCCTTGAATTCCTAAGAGACGTGTTAGGATAAAATGTTATTAATTATATTTAAGAGAACAAAAAGTCAAAAAGACAGAAAGGGAATGAACCACCGACAGCTTGAATAAGAGCACCTCCTTTCTCTTTTAAAATAAAAAATAAAAAAAATGATATTTGTATCTTCTTCGGAGAAGTTGACAAGGGAACAGGACCTCATCTTGTCAACTTCTTGTTTGACAAAGACTGTATTTAGTTTAACTGTTTTAAAAAAGAGATTTTTTTTTTTTTAAAAAAAAAAAAGCATTACACTTTATTGCCTTAAAGTTTCACATAATTTGTAATTTGACATGAAATGTTTAAAAATTTACATTGTATCCAATAAAGTATCAAGAATTTACAATTTAACCCATCCATTAATAATTTTTGTTTTCTATTATGGAAATGATGAAAAATACTTAATTGCCTTTATATATATATTTAAAAAAAAAATTGGGAACGGCTACACATTTGGCTAGCCGGAATGTCGGCCATCCCAACGGACCAAAATGGGGGTGGTCGAAACCACTCTCATCTAATCGGATTGGGGATGGCTTACCACCCCCACGACCCATGGGGTGGCCAGCCAATAGGGGTGGCTATAGCCAACACAACCTTTCCTTTTTTCTTTTTCTTTTTTTTTTTTAAAAAAAAATTTTGGTTAATTGAAGAGCATTTTTGAAATTTCTTAAAACACATGAGGCGATTTTGAAAATTTTAGACAAAAAAATGCACGTGCACAATTTTTTGTCAAATTGGATGAAAATGGTTAATAGGGTAGCTACATTGCAAAATTTTGATACTTCGTTGGAGTACATTTCAAATTTTTAAATATTAGAGGTTAAATTGCAAATCGGGTAAAACTTTAGGAAAGTAAAGTATAATTTTTATTTATTTATTTTTAGTTTTTGCAATGGTTCAAATTTAATTCTTTTTATAAAAAAAATAAAATTAAATTAAATATAAACCTTCATAATAAAAAAACATTCCTTTTATTATTATTATTATTATTTTACAATACCTTCGCCAAATTCAAAATGAAAAGCTCCCTTACATGGGTTTGTGCCTTTGTGGCCTCGTAGGTACATGTCTTTTTTTTTTTTTTTTTTTTTTTTTTTCTTTTCAGATCCTTTTGACTTCAACTCTTTTATTCTACTTATTTATAATTATTATTTGTACTAGGGCTGAACAAAATTCAACTAAAACTAATTATAAATCAATTGGTGAATCCAAACTGTCAAGAATTGTCACAGTCTATGAATAATGAATTGGATATCAGATTCTCTTTATCAGTAGATGCCCATAACTAGTCTAAGACAGATGGATGATGGGAAATGGGAAAAGCTGCCATGACAGCTCGAATCTTTCCATGTGTTGTGTAACCTCTCTCATTTTTACTTGTCTTTTTATAATTTGTCTATTCAATGTTGTATAACCTCCCAATTGAATGTGCATTTACTTAGATTCTGTCTTTTTCTTCTTTTACATCAACTTTAATGAATGTGCATTTATGAAATTAGATTTTTAAATATTTAAATATAGACAAATATTAAGTACAGACTGATTTGTAGTTTATATGGCTCAAATTTAAAATTAATACATTTAATAATATATATAATGTTAATATTAATTTACTTTTTTAAATTTATAAATAATATAAAATTATATACACCGATTACAACATTGTAAAATAAAGAGCACAAATTTTCTTTAAATCAGTCTACAAAAAATATTTTTCAATTAATTTAAAATAGTGTCAAGTGTCTATAAATATTTAAATGACACATTAAATTCTTAACGTTATTAATAGCAGTTTACTAACTTAGATTAAATTTAATATGTCTTTTAAATATTTATAGACACTTAACATTATTTTAAATAGGTTAAAAGATATTTCCTTTATACTGGTTTGGAGGAAATTTCTATTCTAAAATAAATATTATCCAAGTATCCATTCCATTTCAATGAAACGAAAAGCATCTTTGTCCATGATTTATGGTCGGCAAAAGTTTTAAAATAAATTTTTTTTCAAAAGTGTGTTTTGATTTTTGTTTTAATAATAAAAAAGTAGAAAAAAAAATTTGAGTTTTTTTACTAGACCAATCAAAGTTTTTGTTTGTCATTACTTTTTTTTTTTTTAAAATTTTTTTAATTTAATTTAATTTTTATTTTTTATGTAATAAAAATACTTTTTAACACAATTCAAGTATGTTTCTATTGTGTCAAGCTATGACTCAGTTTAACTTGAGGTAGCGCTTGCGGTTCTTACCATTTAAGCTTTTCTTGTGCATATTGTGTACCTCCCAGTATGTAAATGCTACTATGATCACGTCCAAATAAAATAATCAAATTTAATTTCTACCGCTTACATTTTTAAATAGAAAAAAAAAAGAAGAAAAAAAAAAAAAGAGAGGATATGTTATACCCTCGAAAGTACTTTCCTTAGCAAATAAGAAACCAAAAAAATCTTACAAAAAATTAGAGAATTGGTGAGCCATAGATACATGGTTATCTTATCTTTTGTTGAATTATTAGTAAGCAATAATTAAAACCACCTACCGATTCGAAACCAATCCATGAATAAAATCAACGTTAACATCAAAGCCAACGTGACCCATTGCCGGGACAATTGCAATAAAATAATTGCATCTCCAAAGACGAAAAAAATTTCAAGGCCATGAAAGGAAGAAAAAGACCTTTGCGTCGGGTGCTAAGAATATATACATAAAAGACCAAATTCATCGTGATCGTTGGACTTTTTGAAGGATCCATTTAAAAAGGCTGGCCGCCAGGGTGGGAGAATAATTGTACTTATTTTACCTGGGCGTGATCGTAGTATTATATATTTGTTGGAAATCGTAGATGAAAAAACTAGATAGCGAAAACCGCATGCGTTTTTTCAAATTCGATTGAACCATAAAAATTAAGGTCAACTTCATTTATTCTGCTAAGACGGATTTATGGGAGACCGGAAGTGGCCCTGGTCCCCACAAATTACAAGAAAAAATAAAAATTTAACGTAAAAAAATAATAATTTAAAGTATTTTTTTGCCAATTGGTCCCTCCCCAAAATTTGTTTGACCTTAGATCCCTCAAATTCAAAGTTGGCTCCATCGCTAAATTATTCATTTTGGGTGAATTAGAATAGTTATTTGTTTAGTTTTAGGTCCACAATGGAATAAATCAATTTGTGTGGACACATGAGAAAGCATTTTACTCTCACCTTAAATATAAGTGAAGTTGACCCATTAGACTTTATTTGGTCAATATGCGAATATTAGGGTCAAGAGTAACAGTCTCTCTATACACATAAAATATATATATATATATATATATATATATATATATTTTATATTTTAGGGCATCTACAAGAGATTTATCAAGCGATTATTGTAAAGTTTTTTTTGTTTTTTGTTTTTTTTTTTTTCGAGATTTGACCCAAAGGCTTGCATACAGCTCATCCGGCCCATGCCATATCGTCTAAATTGGATTGCCATGAAATGAAAAGGCTTGGTTGGGTCCATTGGACCGCTCAGTCTAAAAGCCCATGCTCAATGCCATGCCGTTTGGACCTACTTACTAACCCACAAGCTGTGGAAGTGGAAGGTATAAGGGGGTGTTTGTTAAACAACACCCCACTCCACCACACCGCACTGTTTATGGATAAAAAAAAAAAAGAAAAAAAATAATGATTGATATGGAAAAATGAAAAAATGGTATTAAAATGTAAAAAAATCTGTTTTGTAGTAATTTTTTTTATTTGAAAAATAATAAAAAGTAAATGATATAATATAAAAAGTGAATGATTTGATATAAAAGTAAGAATGTTTTTTTTTGAAAAAATGGTGAATAGTGTGGTGGAATGTGGGGAAGTGTGAGGGGGTTTAACAAACAAGGCCTAAGATCTGGGTGAGTAGCATAGGATGGGACACAAATTTCCTCTAAATCAATTTGGAGAAAATTTTCTCCAACTTATTTCAATAAGTAACAAGTGTCATTCAACATCTTTGGATTTCTCAGAGCTAGGGAGCCAAACAAATGAATCCATAAAATTTTTTAAACTGACATGACAGACAGTAAGTGACAGATAAGGGAGAGAAAATTGCATTTTTTTTAATTTAAAAACCCTTGTCATGTCAGTTTGAAAAATTTTCTGGGTTCATTTATTTAGCTCTCTAACACTTATCTTCTCAAAAATTAATGTTTAGGTTCATAGGTTTAGTATAATGGCAATAAATGACTCTTAAAAATATTTTTTTAAAAATGCGAGAGATGATAACTTGTCACTTATTGAACTAGGTTGAAAGAAATTTCATCTAAACTAATTTGGAAGAAATTTCTGTTCCATAAGATGAGGTAGTCAGTGAATTAGGCCTATTTAGATTCAAGAAATTTTAAAACGTGCATTTTAAAAATGTATTTTTTTAAACAAGTATAATTAAATCGTAGTCTAATGTTTAAAATCATAGCTTATCATTTAAAATAAAAAGAAGTAAAAAATTTTCATCGAAATTGGGTCGAAGAAATTTTCTTCAGAATTGGAGGAAATTTTTAAGTTAAAAAAGGAAATTCCTCTAAATTATTTTGAATAAAAACTTTGTCCTAAAAGGAACCCGCTACCGCTAGGCAAGGGTCATTCTGGTCAGATACCATTTTGGCTCATCGAAATATAAAAAAACTTGCGTATTTGTAGAGCAGAGTCAAAAGAGTGTTAAGAGTCGGTGGTTTGAATCAATGGTAAAGGCCTTGTATGCGCTTCCCCGCCTACCCCTTGTTCCCTCCTTTACAAGGTACGCCGCCATTCTTCAAACACTTCTGCGTTACTGCTATTCTTCTTCTCATTATTATAGATATCTGTTTTTTTTTTTGGCCATCAAATTCCTTTTTTTTTAGATTGTTAACCAATAGAAAAAAGTAAGGCGATTTCTGAAATGAGTTGGGTTTCGATTCAGTTTTTAGTGATTTATTTTTGAGTGGGAATTGGGGAAGGAAATTGTTTTTGAAAACGGTGAATGCTGCTTTCGTAGTTGCAATAAAAATCGGATATCTTTGGTAGAAAAAAATGTATAATTTGTGGTGCAAACTTCACTGATGGCATCGCCAATTGAAACGTATCTAACTATGGTGTTTTCACTTTGTTCGACTGAAAAATGAATTCCCCATAACCACAATGCTTTCATGAACGTTAATTAAGTGTTTTTTTTTTTTTTTTGTAAGTTAGAGTCTTGTAAAGGAAAAGAAAGGAAATTGAATTGAATTTATGAGCATTTTTCTGATAACTAAGAAGTTCAACTGAGAAAAATTATCAGTTTTTCAATTCAAGTAGAGAAGGATATTTTTCTGTTGTTTATGATTCATTAAGTTTTATGTATCTTTGAACGGTTCCGGATTCATCGATTGGTCAAGCAAATGGCATGGTGGATTTCAGAGTCATGTAATAAAATGAACTATTTTCTATTCAAATTGTTGTATATTCTAGAATTTGGAGATTTTGGTATCTCAATTTTGGTTTAACTGATGAAGTTTAGCTTCAGTAATTATCTATTGTTAAAAACTAAAGATGATTTATTTTACAGACTTCACTGTTTGCTTCTGCCAATGGATATGTATGATGCTTCCTTAATGGTTAATGGGTTCTGAAATAATAATACCAATGCATTATAAATATTGCACTTATGCTCTATGGAAGCATATGATTAGAGGTGGAAACTAAGACTTGCAGTACTGGCTGTTTGGTTCTAAGTTCTTTTCACCATTGCAGAAATATTGTTCAAATAAAACAAGGTTGACCAATTTATTTTTACTAAATTAATTCACAATAAGTGGTACATGATGCCAGCTATTATACTTGAACTTCTAAAGGTCTGAAATCATGGATATCCTTTAAGATTGAGATATTTGTGTTTAAATCTGTTGCAGAATAGTCTTGAGCAAAATGAGCACAAAACCATCACCAATATGTCGGGAATTCATTTCTGTGGAAGGAAGTGATATTTATTCAAGAAGTAGACCTGATGGTATAACTATATTTTTCTGCCCTTATTTAACTTTCACATTTATTTAATATCCTATGTTTGGAGCATTTCAGGTTTTCTGTCCTTATTTTTGGTCACTGATTGTGGTTGCTCCCTAAAATTCTTGGTCCATATCTAAGAGTTTAGTTAAGTAAATATCAATTATCTTCTTTAAAACATTTTGATGTTGAAGAGTCTAAATAATATTTATTTTTTTGACATTAATATGGTTGTTATGTTTGTCGATCTGAAGCACAAAGGAAAGTGAATGTGTACTTTTATTTTTTGGGTTGATGACACTTTACCCATCAAACTACCACCCAATTCTCAAATATGCCACCAAACTTTAACTTAATATAACTCAAGACCGTAATTCAAATTTTCTGTTCTTAGTGGCCCCCTCCTTCCAAAACAGTGTTAAGTCTGACAGAAAAAATGTGAAAGATAAAAATGCCCCTGATGGTAAAACTAAGCCAAGGATTTCGCCGGAAAAGATGGTGGTCAATTTGCCTTTGCTGCCTGAGGTGTTGACCAGATGGACTCGCCAAGGAGGGAAGATAAACTTTGGTTGATGTATGGCCCGCCCCTTAATTCTCAAATTTATAGCAACAATGTAGTAACAAAATCCAACTATGCATCAAATTCCAAACTTTTCCCTCTATAACAAGCCCTTTTTCTTTGCCTCCTGTCTTTCACACAATCACAAAGAAACTGCACTCCTTATGTCCAGAAGCATCCTGCAGCTGTGCTCCTTGAGCTTTGCACTTCCATGAAAGAACTCCAACAAATCCTGCCTCTCAGTATCAAGAATGGCCTCTAAAGTGTGCACTTATTCCACTCGAAGCTCATCAGCTTGTTCTGTAAGTATGGCAGTGTAACGAAGCTGCTTGTGTTTTCGAGCAATTGAAGTTTAAACCAATTTACTGGTTATTCTCCACAATTATGTGTCAAGGCAGCACTGCTTCAAACCTTACTGTAAATAGTGATCACCTAATGGGTCTGGTTCCTCAAAGCTTGAGAAACTGCAAAAGTGTATTTCGAATTCATCTGGACGATAACTAATTGACTGAATATATTCAAAGTGTTTGGGAAATATCCAGACTTGGAGGGAAAGAAACGATTGAAATTTTGAGGACTGAGAAAGGACGTTGGAGGAGCTTAAGTTTTTTTTTTTTTTTTTTTTTTTTTTGAACTTTTAATTTTTTATACTCTTTATACTTGGACAGCTGCGTATTTAGCCCCTTTTGGTGATTAGTTTTAACGATTTTCTTGTTCTTTTTTCTCCTTCTAGATAAACGTTTCTCTTGTATACCTTCTGTGTACTTAAGTAGCGCTTTGCACTTTTAATGATATTTCGATTACTTTTATATATATATATATATAAAATCCGGACTTGGATTGCATAAACATCATAAAGAATTGCTTTTATGGTGAACTCTTATGTAACTAGGGAAGGAGTTCACGACTAACAAGTCTAGACATCTGGGGGGGAATAATATTATTGGTAGCATCCCACCTAAGATTGGAAACTCAACTCAATTACATGTTCTTGATCTTTCTTCAAATCACTTAGTTGGGGAGATCCCCAAGGAATTTGGAAGGCTGATTTCTTTGGTGAAGCTTACGTTCGGTAAACAATCAACTTCTAGGTGGTATACCTTCAGAGCATGGGTCCTTGATGAACCTTGAGTATCTTGCCCTGTCCATTAACAAATTGAGCAAGTCAATTTCAGGATGTATAGGGAACTTCACATAACTGCCCTACATGAATTTGAGCCACAAAGAGTTCAATAGTGGATTTCCAACTCAAAGAGTTCAGCAGTGGATTTCCAACTCAAATGGGCAAGTTAGTTCAGTTGTCCCTTCTAGATCTGAGTCATAACCATCTCATAGGGTGAATTTTTAATTTAACAAAATTAAGATTGAAAATCATGAACTTCGGTATAGTCATTGGGTTTGTGGGGAGTGGTTGGGTTGAAGTGTAGTGAGGTTCAGCGAGGGGCTAGGATTAGTGGTTGATGTGGTAAACACCGCCTACCTCTATGGCTCAACGATTGCCACTCTCCATGTCCTCCAACACTCCTGCCTTGAAAACATCTTATTCCACTTTGTCTCCTGCCCTTGAATTGAGGGTGCTATGGAGAGAGAGAGAGAGAGAGAGAGAGAGTGGTGGATTTTTTTAAATCTTTTTTCTCATATAGATTCAAAATTTACCTTTTTGTATCAGTTATGCCAATTTCAATCAAATGCACCCTTTAACATTAAGGGTGTTTTTATCTTTTTACATGCATTTTCCTCTATTTTAATAGACTATTTCAGATGGAGGGTGTAACTTAGAGCTGAAATTTCTAATAAGGATCTGAGTTCTATTGAGTTAAACTGTTAAAGTTTGGTGGCATATTTGAGAATGGGGTGATAGCTTGGGAAATTAAAGTGTAATATATCCTCTACTTTTTGTTTTATATTTTTAGGGGTGGGGTTATGCCTAGACGAGTAGTTGATTTGTATGCTTGTTGGTGGACTGCTGGTAGCACTCGAAGTGCTGTTGTGTGAAACGTGATGCTTTTGTGCCTTTTGTGGTGTCTTTGGAGGGAAAGTAATGATAGAAATTTTGAAGGCCGCGAGAGGACTTTAGAAGAGATTAAGTCTTTATTTGCAACACATTGTATCTTTGGTCAACTGCTTTTGTTTCTCTTTTATTGATTAGCTATTTTGATTTTCTTGTTCTTTTTGCCTCTTCCAGCTAGGTGGCTTCTTTTGTATATTTCTTGTGTCCATAGGGGTACCTTAGGCTTTTAATAATATCTCAATTACTTATAAAAAAAGATTTTATTCACAATTGTAGCATGACGTCCCGAATGTTATATTACAGGCATAAGATTCCGTTTGGTCTCATATAATATTTTGGCTCAGGTATGAAAACCAATTATCCAATGCACTTTCTTATACTATCTTTCTTCTTTCATTGCATTCGCAAGGTTTACTCATGGTCTCAATTAGGTCATCATTAGTATATAGAATCTTGTCAATATATAAATAGACTCCTTGTGGATGTATTTAACAGTATAATACCATATTAATTCAGGGAAAATATACTTAAGCCCCCCGAAATGCCACCTTTTTTTTTTTTTTTTTATTTGCGCCTCCAAACACTTAGATACGTCAAACTACCATCGTTTGACAAAAAGTCCATCTGTTAGCGTCAAATGTTAAAATGGATGGAAAAGTGGTTACTTGTGTTGCACATGACTGCTTTGACAAAATTCTTCCCAAAATACCCTTGGCCGAACCATCCCCATAGTCTGTGGGGGTGATTCGGCCACCTTCATTTTTGCTTTTGGGGAGTGGTCTAACTACCTCCACAAGTTTTGCTTTTGGGGTGGCCGAACCACCCCTACAAATTGTGGGGGTGGCCCTTAGTTTTTTTTCTTTTTGTTATTTGATTTATTTTTAAATTTTGGTTTGTAAGAAAAAAATGGGCTTTTTAGGAAGAACATGAGATCACTTTTCCATCCATTTTAAATTGCCTCAAGTGGTTGGCTCAAGTGGTATGGGCATTGGTCTTGGTGGTATTCCATCAGGTCTAAGGTTGGAATCCCTTTGGGTGCAAACATTTCTTTGGGGCCAGCCCACCGGCGAAGCCGAAGAATTACTCGATCCGTGTGGAGGAGTCACTTTACACGGGTCCAAAGTTTACCTGACAGGGGTGGGTACACGAGGGGTTCCTCATCATTAAAAAAAAATACCTATTGTCCCAAAACCTTAAACGGATAAGAATTAATGAGTTCAATTATTTAATTTATTATTCAATTTATCCCCCATCATGTGTGGGTTTAAACTCCCCTCAATAAGTAAAACCCAACACATGGATTATTTTAATTGAAATGAGGGACAAATTGTGGAGTTAAGGTTTGAACTCACTTAGGACCTTTCTCTGATACCAACTTGAAGAATATAGGTAAAAAAAAGAAAAAAACAAAGAAGAGATGAAGAAGAGAGGAAGAGAGAGAGGCTGTCCAAAGGAGAGGACCCAGAATAAGGGTTCCTATTCAGCTAACGTTTTATTTTTGTTAGTGTTTAATCATACAAAAATACATATATGCCTCCAATGCAATAATAATATTAAAATAAATGTAGCACATCAACAACTTACTGGAAAAGTAAGAAGGTGATATGTGACCCTAATGAATCCTGTGCTAGAAAGTTTGTAGGGGTTATGTTACAGTAGAGGTTCTGATGTAGAGTAACTTCAAATGTAAACTATTCTCCAGTGTGCTGATTTTTTTAACGAGAATCTTCATTGTTAGCACTGATTGGTACCACGCCGTACAATATCACTCTTAGTACTCTAGGAGCACTAGATTTATATTTTCTCCCTATTTATTGTAGGCTTATGTGAAGAGTTCTCTGTTTCCACACTCTCCATCTCCCTGTCTCAGGTAAATTCTGTAAGTTCAATCTTTCTTCTTTCCTACATAAGTTGGGTCAATGTTTTCTTTTATTCTTGTTCATAATTTCAATTCTTTGTGGTTGCATCCAATCAGGTATGGTATAAATTATAATTGTCATTGCCTTTGAATGTCATCGTATGCATAGCTGACAATGAAAGTGGAAGAAAATGATCAGTGGCATATATGCATTTGTAAAATACGAAGAGCTGTGTTTGTTTATATATGAACATACATAACAAAAATGCATTTGTTGCACATGGGAATGTGGTAAGTCTGTACTTTAGATATGGCTACTGGCATGTTATTTTGCCCCTTAAATTGCCTCACCTTGTTCCCATTGCATAAATGTTGAGTATTTTCATACAATTTGGTAAAGTACAGATTGATTTGAATCTGACTGCCTTTTATGGTCAATCATTTAATACAACCCAGAGAATATTCACTTTGTTTTCTGCCAACATTCCCAATTTTTAAGAAGTGTGTTTCTCGCAATATCCATGTGTTGTGGAAAGTCTTTCGCATTTAGATTCTGTAGGCTGTGCTAAGTTGAGGGTTAGAGTGCATGATTCCCAGCCAGACTATAGGAGAAATTCAAATTTATTGTTTAAAGACCACTCTTTTTATTGTTATTGTCATATTGTGCCACCATATACAAGAGAGATTATATACATTCTAAATCAAGATGGCTATAGCCTTGACTTATGTAAATTATTCCCATAAAACTAAAAAAAAAAAAAAACTACAATAAAATCATATCAGATATAACTGCTAATGTTTAAATTGAGAATTTCTAGCCTACCATTAAATTTTAACGAAAGATCTACATTTCGCTTTTTGTTTCTTATTTTTTTCCTAAGCTAATAGAAATGGTACTTACTGAAGCTCAATTTTTCTAAAACTGGTACGATATCAACTAGCAGTTGTTTTAACTAAAACCTTTGTCGTTGAAGGAATTAAAAATTTTTCTGCCTGCAATGATGGCTGAGATCTAGAATGACAAACCTTACATTGATAAGTTAGGCGTTTATTACTCTGTCGAGGAAGACCTCTGCAACGTTGTGATTATCATTCTTCCTCCTTAAAACTCTATTCTCTTTACTCTTCCCGTCCTCTGAAAAATAAATTGCCTCCTAGAATATGTCCCAAAATACCTTTCAATTTTATGTCCTTTTAATCTCCATGTTGTCTCAGGCTATGTTTTTCTGATTTCTTAGCAACTCGTGTGCAACCTAGCCAAATTAAACATGCTCTTTGTCATGAAGTCTGATCATATTTCTAGTCACCATCATTTTACTTTGGCCTACTTTCTCCTTCTCTTTTCTTCTGTTCTTTAGTGGTTTTTTTACTATATTTTGGAACTTTTTCTACACCTGTCTGTCTCTACTTCAGAAGCCTTTTGAAGCCTTTAGAAGTTGTACATAATGATTATTTTAGTGGTACGTTTTCATCTTATGGTTCTGCTCATGGTATAAAACACAACTGTCTTATTTCCTTTTTAGCTTTCTTTTCTTTATTTGATTCTTAACAGTACTCTATAAGTCTAACATGAAGTACAGTGTTCTACTCTTTTGTTTCTGATGTGATAAGTTTTTGAAAACGCAAATGTTTAAGGGATTTTTCTACTTTTAATTGTTTTAGATGTCATTAAGTTGTTGGTTTGTTGTGTTAAGAAGCAGATGTGATTATTCTCAGACAGTTCATGGATTTGCATCTTACTTTTAAGTATACCATTTTAATGTTACCTTTCCATTTTGACATTTCAATGATGGGAAGGTCAGCTGGTGGCCAATATCACAAGAAGAGGCATGGAATGTTTGAAAGTTCAATAATTAGAAGCCTACTTTTTTTCGCTTTCTTGTAGATGTTGATTTTTCAGCTGCTGTAGAATTTTTGACATGGTAGTAAATAAATAAGTTTATATATGTATTCTGTGCTCATTACAGGTGGAAAGCTCGTTCGCAGGCAATTTTATCTATTCTCAAGAACCTTGGGGCTGATTTTCTTTGTCTACAGGTTTTGTATTAGTTGTTGTTTCCCTTTTCTCCGAGTGTTTGATGTCTTCACATATAATGAGAAAAATCTACAAGTTTTGGTTGATACTTGCTAGCTTGTAAGTTGAGTTTCCTTAATATTTATCATCAGTGATCATATAAATACATATATCTAATTGTTTTGATTTATATACAATCAATCTTATCAGGAAGTTGATGAGTATGATAGCTTTTACAAAGGAAATATGGAGAGTCATGGATATTCTAGTATTTATGTCCAGAGAAATGGGCAGAAGCGTGATGGATGTGGAATTTTTTATAAGCAAGACAGGTATATTAAACTTCCTCTTTCCTGATTTAAAATGGATGAGCAGCAGTGATTTTGGATTTATGCACCAAACTCATGCTTCAAAGAGTCATATATATGAATTTTTTTAACAAGAATGATCCACTGGTATTATAATTGACTTTAACGAACTGAAGGATGCTGTAACCCCTGCAAATGATTTGCTACATTTCTTCCCTGACCATTTATCACATTTATCATGTCTTTTATGCAGTCTCTTTTTTTCGCTTTCTTTTGTCCTTTTGCTGCCTTCAACCTGAATCAATAATAATAAATTGATTAGGAAGCTTCCTAAAAATTACCCAATGCCTTATGTCCGTCACTTGATATTAGTGACAAGGGATCTACTCTTTGAACAAAGAAGCTTCAACCGTCATCTGGGAGTTAAAGAAGATTCTTAAATTTGTTTGATACTTTGAACTCATTTGAAATTATATACACTGTCTTGGAAAACCCTGCACATAACAAAGGTGATTTCTGCTAGCAAGTTCAACATTTTCTTGGCCAAATGACCTGGGACCTCAATCCAACAATGATATGATACCACAACTTTGCTTTGACGTACCAAACATTTATGACTTATCATCTCCTCATAATACTAGTATCAATTTATCGTAATTGTAAATCTTCTTAAACTATATTTGTGCTGTTGATTCAGTGCAGAGTTGGTTTTAGAGGAGAAAATAGAATATAATGATCTTGTAAATTCAATTCAAGATGGACAACTTTTAGTTGATGACAAACATGACAGTGTGCATACCAATGGAAACAAAGGAGCTGAACCAAAAAATGGTAATTTGTTTTCGTCCTGTTACATATGTTTCTTTTCTTTTTGTTACTATTTTGTGGTATTGTAAGAACTGTTTCTGTTTTTTGATGGTTTTTTTTTTTTCCTAAAAAAAGTTCAATGATCAATATCATAGAGCAATAATAGGCATTATACTATTTTCTTTAGTTCAAACTATATATAAATTTTAAAAGGCTTGTATACGAAAGAAAACGTGTGGTACTTTCAACGCTTTAGTTCAAACCATACATAAACTATATGCAAACTTAACAGGAAGCTACAAGAAGCTCTAGGGAAATGAGCTCAAATGCCAAACAAATCTTGAAATCATGTGTGGTTTGCAGAAGTTGTGTGAGAAGATATTGTTTCTGATTTATTGTAAATATCACAGAATAAGGATGCTCCTATTTGGAGTCACTGAAAGATGGAGGGAAACAATCTTAGAATCCTAGGTTTGTTTGTGCATTCCAAGACTGGGGATTAGAATCAGTACCCTCCTTGGGGCCCGTTGTACTTTAATATCCCAAAGGGTGAAGAGGCTGATTGGCTGTTTTGCAAGCCTAATCAAAATGGGAAGTCAAATGTCCGGTGTACCTAGGGGTGCATTTACGCTTTTAATGATATTTGTCAATTACTTACAAAAATAAATGAGGGAGAGGATCTGGTCATGTAGAGTTTCCATCTTGTATATGGCACAGTAGAGTCCCATGGAGGGTTTTTTTTTTTTTTTGGACAAATGCTTAGTCTAGAATCTTAATGTTGGATGATCTCATTTAAAACGAAAATTACATTAGTGAATTCATCCAAAAAAAAAAAAAAATTACATTAGTGAATTAACGTTGCATGGGTAATCAAGTGGGGAGTTGGTTGCCACTTGTGCTTTTGCTGGAAATGTACGTTTGGGCAGCACAAGAGTAGCTTGATCTGGAATGAGTAGTCTTTTATCTTATGTGGACTACTTTAAGAGAAAGGGGCACTGGACCTTAAATGATGTAGAGCTTTCCATCATCATACTCGAGTCTTTATTCTTCAGATCATTCCACTGGGGGGATGCTTCCTATGGCAGCACCTCTATTTATTCTTTTGTGGAATATTTAGATCTGTATTGTAATTTTTATGTGAGCCTTTTGCATACAGCTAGTGTACAGAAGGAGATGGAAGATAGTGACAGAGAAGTGAAGAATTTAAAAGTCAAGAAACCTTTCATCTTACATCAAGCTAAGATATCTCCCCTGCAGCAACTGTTCCTATTTCGGGGGTGCTATACAGTGGAATCATGGCCTCCGACGAACTGATGCTCACCAAAGAGGTTCTGGAATGGTAGTGTAAAGAACTTCCAGCTCGATGTATGGTTGACTCACCAAGGGTAACAACTGAGTTTGTGGAACAACCTCTTTATAGAAGGGAGAATATTGAGAGGGAATGAATAGTGACCCTTTATGCTATCATCTAGATGCTCATGGCCATGAAGTAGAGAAAAGGTTATGTGGGAATATTTGGCCTATTGGGCTTGGTGTATGATGGTTTATGCTGCTGTTGCCAGGATGGTATTGGGATGAAAGAGCTGGCTGGCTCTGGCACCGGCGAAGTTGGATGATACAAAGCTGAGGTGCAATAGGTTAATTGGAAAGCAAAGAATGACTGGTAGGTTACATATGCTGGGGCTTGTTAGAGCCAGCACCTCTGGTGGATATCATTGGCTTTCTTGGTGAGTTTCATATTGTTTTATGTGGGATTCCTATGTGATGCGTGGCTTGCTTAGGTAGTTGGCTTTTCACTGGCATGAACAACCTTTGACTAGATTACACCTTCCAGAGGTGGCATTGCAAGTGAAGAAAGAGATTGAATGGCTTCACCAGGCCTGATTTAGGAATTGTCAAGTATGTGGATTTGTTATCTAATGGAGTAAAATAAAAAGAAAAGGTGATTTGAAGTATAATTTAGGAAACTTTTAACTTGAAAGACAAAGAGCTATGAAAGCAATCTATCATGATAAGATTAGTCGATATTTTACTACTTTGTATAGATGATGTTTTAGTCAAACAGAAAGGGATATATTATTGCTCAGCGTACTTTCTTCCTTGCTGGCATATTGGTGCTTTGATCTAATGAGATTGAATACCAGATACAAGTTAAGTTGAACACCACCCCCACACTCCACCCCCCCCCCGCCCCTCTCTCTCTCTCTCTCTCCCAAACCCATTTTAGGGCTTTGCTTTCTGCTCTAAGATGGACAGATTTTGGGGAAAGGATAATATTTTATGAAATTTCTTCATGCACGAAAATATCATTGTCAACATAATTTCTTTTTGAAGGGGCATAATGGTAAAAATTAAAATGTACTTCCTTCTCTTTCCTCTCATTGACCAAATAATGGATGATCAATTTCTTCAACTTTCCATCATGAACATCCAACCAACGAAATGAACACTGCCTGTCGTTTTCTTCTTTTTCCTTTCACTAGGGATTGGTCTTATCATTTCCTTTCAATTTCTTGAAAAACTCAGTACATAATGTTAGTGAGTGTTCCATCTAGGTCAAAATGAAATCTGTTGATATAATTTCATGATAAAATTTATCATGTTTCTTTGAAACTTTATTTCTATTGCAGCTTTTTTTCCCTCATTTTCCTTTTCCAGGGATTTCAGCTTTACTCTTTCTCGGATGCATTTTTCACATAGAACTTCAGAAGGTTGCTGATTATATTCTTATTTCCTAACATGCGATGCTGGCAGCTAATATCAATGATCTTCTTTCAGATTCAGCATTAAAAAAAGCCCCAGAGGATCGTGGAGATCCTAATGATCCCTGTGTGAGACTAAAACGTGATTGTGTTGGAATCATGGCTGCATTCAAACTCAAAGATCCTCCACATCATGTTGTTATTGTGGCAAACACGCATCTTTACTGGTAAACTGGTTCAATATTCTATAATTTTATGTGATGAATTTTATCAGTTGCCTTGGAGAAAAAAAAAGGAATTTTATCGGTCAAAGTAATTTTGATGTTTCTGCTGCAGGGATCCAGAATGGGCTGATGTCAAGCTTGCCCAAGCTAAATATCTTCTTTCACGCCTAGCTCAATTTAAAACTCTGGTTTCCAACAGACTTGAATGCTCGCCTTCAGTAATAGTGGCTGGTGACTTTAATTCAATCCCAGGGGATAAGGTTTGCAAGATTATCTTTCCCCTTGATTTGTCTTTTTTCCTCTTTATCTAGCGTATGGCTTGCTTGTTCCCTTTTTCCTTTTTCTTATGTGTGTGTGTTTGTGAATTTGACTTTTTTGGTATTTCCCTATAAGCTTCATCTTTGTCCAAGTCATTACGTCATTCCTACCACGAGAAGTCAACCAGAGTTGGGCATAACTCAATGCGCCCCAAAGACCAAAGACTATGGTTGTTCATCCTTTTTACACATATAGCACAAATTAGAATAAAGTTGTATGTGTTTATCCAAATTATCATCAATGAAGATGCAATCCAAAGTGATCCACACAACAGATGAAACCTTAGAGGGAGTTCTATCATTCAAGATGCTTTTCCACGAGAACTTACCCTGTCAACCACACAGTTTGAGACAAAGCTTTTAAAATTGAACATGCATCTCTTATTCTGCTTCTAACTCATAGCATCGCCCAAAACTCTAGACTTGTATGTTATATAAAAGTTTGGGAGAGATCAACAAGAGGCTCAACCTCAATCTTGAACGGATTAAACAAACCTCAAACTTACAATGCCACAACCCTCCTATCCAACCCAGATAATCAGGTGCTATTGCTTTTTTGTCCAGAGAAATAGAGAGTAAATTAGTAAATACACCTGCCATGACCCCTTACTGCAACGTACATCTGGCTAAGAAAGTGCATCTAGAGTAACTCATGCACATGTTGAAAGGAGAGAATGAAAGAAAGAAAATCCCACTACTCCTAGTCTCCTTTCATTAGCCCAACCCATGTGGTCACCTCACAACAAAAGTTGTCATCAACCTCTACCTTCACTATATATCTAAGCTGCCACCATCCTCCACTGTGTATACTCACTGTGTATGTAGAGGCGCATTGCACTTTTTTTGACATATACAACATTACTTATAAAAAAAATAAAAAAATTATCAAAGCTGCCACCATCCTCCATAAACTATCCCTTTCTGTTGCATAAGCCAGGGCCACACACCTAATGGCATGCTATTAAATACTTTCAATCTCCTAATCCCCAAGCTTGAATAGGAAAGCGAAGCACCCAATTTACAAGTTGGTATTTGAGATCATCATCCTTTCCATTCCATAAGAAGTGCTGTTCAAAATTTTCTAGTCTATATGCAACTGAAATAGGGATAGAGAAGAAAGACATGAAATAAGTTGAGAGAGACGAAAGAGTGCTTTTGATGGGAGTAATCTTCTCCCTTTTAGAAAAACATGTATTTCTAGTAGCCTCCCCTTGAATCTCTTTATGATTGAATCTTGAACTCCTCAAAATAAACCAAGGTAAGATAAAAACAAAAACTAGATGTTGCATGTGATACCCTAGATTTTCACACACACACACACACAAACATATATGGAAACTTCACTAACCCTTGTGCTATTTCGGCACTTTTGCAATCATACATAATACCTTAAAGTTTAAAAAGTTGCAATGTCGAGTTCTTCTGTTGTAAAAGTTTGTAATGTTAATCTTACTGCTAGAATTTAGGGTTAAATCAAATGGTTAATAGGTGAAATGTCCCTTATACCATTGTTTTTTTTTTTTTTTTTGATAAGTAATAAGAAGTTTTATTAAAAAGCGTATAGGCGCCCCAAGGTACACTGGAAGTATACAATAGGATCACCTAACTAGAAGGAGAAAAACGAAGAAGAAAATCATCATAACTAATCGAAACAGGAGAGACATGCGCAACGGTCCAAAGATACAAAGTTTGAAAGCAAGAGGCTAAAATGTCTTCCCAAGTCCCCTCCACATCCTCAAAGCACCTATTATTCCTTTCCCTCCATAGACACCAAAAAAAGCACGTAGGCACCATTTTCCACACCGCGGCACTCTCCCTCCTCCCCGAAGACCACCAACAAGCGAGAAAATCCGAAACCCTCTTCGGCATCACCCAAGACAACCCAAACCGACCGAAAAAGGTGCTCCACAAAGTATAAGCTACCTCGCAATGAAGGAGAAGATGATCCACCGTCTCCTCGGACTTCTTGCACATACAACACCTATTTGTCACAATCACCCGTCGCTTTCTAAGATTGTCCAGGGTCAAAATTTTTCCCAAAGCCGCCGACCACACAAAAAAACTCGCCCTCAGAGGAGCTTGGGTACGCCACACACTCTTCCACGGAAATCCTCCCCCAACAGGACTCGCCAAGGCGGCGTATAGGAGCTTGACCTTGAATCGGCCTCTTTTGGAAGAATTCCACCACAACCTATCTTCACACCCTCGCCTCACTTGAGCAGCATGTAACACCTGGAAAAAAGAAGCCAACACCTCCACCTCCCAATCATGCGCTTCTCTAGAAAAGCTCAGATTCCACTGGTTAGTGCCTCCCAGCACCTCCAGATGCTCCGCCACTGAAGCATCCTTAGCGCAGGCAATGCTAAATAAACCTGGAAAGGCATGCTTAAGAGCCAAATCACCACACCACTGATCGTGCCAAAAGCGCACCTTAGACCCCTCCCCAACCTGAAATCGAGTAAACCTTTGGAAATTGGCCCACCCCTTCCTGATGTTCTTCCATAACCCCACCCCCAGAGGACCCCCCGGCTCCAAGGAACACCACCCTCCCCAAAGACTACCAAATTTCGCATTCACTACAGCCCTCCACCAAGAATCTCTTTCTAACCCATAACGCCACAACCACTTCCCTAAGAGGGCGCGATTGAAGACCCTAAGGTTCCTGATACCCAAACCTCGCTCCTTCATCGGAGTGCAAACCTTCGCCCACCCCACCAGGTGGAACTTGAACTCATCGCCTAGACCTCCCCATAAAAAGTCCCGCTGCAACTTCTCGATCCTCATTGCAACACTACCTGGAATGGGAAAGAGTGACAAATAGTACGTCGGCAAGTTGACGAGAGTACTCTTGATAAGGGTTATTCTCCCCCCCTTAGACAGATAAGATCTTTTCCACCCGGCCAACCGACGTTCTATCTTCTCAATAACTCCATCCCAAATATGTGTAGCCTTGCAAGAGGCCCCTAACGGCAAACCAAGGTACCTAACAGGCAATGAAGCAACCCCACACCCCAGAATCTCAGCTAACCTGTCCACTTGGCCCACATCCCCCACTGGAATAATCTCCGACTTGGCCAAATTAACTTTTAACCCGGAAGCAGCTTCAAACAACAGAAACACACTCCTCAAATACCGAAGCTGGGCAGGCCTAGCATTACAAAAAATCAAAGTATCGTCCGCAAACAAAAGATGAGACGTAGTAATATGACCGACCTGAAACCCCTCAATAAAACCCCCGTTCACTGCCGCCGAAATCATTCTGCTTAGAGCTTCCATAACAAAGACGAACAACAGAGGAGATAAAGGGTCCCCTTGTCTCAAACCCCTGGAGCTGCTGAAGAAACCATTAGGCGAGCCGTTGATCATGATTGAGAACCGCACCGAAGAAATACAATGTTCAATCCAAGAACACCAAATCCCACCAAAACCACACCTCCTAAGCATGTATAACAAGAAACCCCAATTCACATGGTCATAAGCTTTTTCTAGATCCATTTTGCATATAACCCCTGGTTCCCCAGATCTCAGCCGACTGTCTAGGCATTCATTAGAAATCAAGATAGGATCGAGAATCTGCCTACCTTTAATAAAGGCACTCTGGGATTGAGAAATGACCTTATCCAGCATAACCTTCATTCGATTTGCTAACACCTTTGCTATGATCTTGTACATACCTCCCACAAGGCTAATAGGCTGAAAATCTCTGAGATTAGTAGCTCCGGGAATCTTCGGAATTAGCGAAATGAAAGAGGCATTAAGGCTCCTCTCAAACCTCTCCCCAGCATGAAAAGCATAAAACACCTTCATTACATCCTCCCTCACCACCTCCCAACAAACTTGGAAGAATGCCATAGAAAACCCATCAGGACCCGACGCCTTATTGCCATTCATTTTAAACACTACCTTCCTTACCTCCTCTTCTTCGAAATCTCTCTCCAACCATCTAGCCTCCTCCTCCGAAATGGAATCAAAGGAGATACCATCCACCATATACCATTGTAAAACTTATAAAAATACAAAATTACCCTAATTAAATAATTGAACTTTCTTTTTTAATAAAAAGCATGGAATAGCCTGACCCACGACTAGGATAGACATTGAGCAATATATATATATATATATATATATAACATGGATATTTTTGCATCATCCGTTTGGATTTAATAGAAAATCCAATTGGAGGGGTTGCATTGCAAAATTATTAAATATGGGAACTTGACAATAGTTGACATTGCAATTTTTAAAATTTTAAGGGTAGGATTGCAAAATTGTCGAAACATAAGGGGGTGTATATATACGTGTTAACTCCAAAATTGCAGTTTTTATGGCATATCCTAAAAGGATGTAGGTAGAGTAACATAACTCATCATTGCCTTTACTATTTTCAAAAGTGAGCTATTCCTTCTTTTTGCCACACCATTTCGTTGGAGTGTTCCTGGTGCGGTCAATTGGGATTAAATCCCATTAGCCGATAAATAGTTCTTAGAGTACCCTAGGATGTATTCCCCACCTCAATCTGATCGAATGGCCTTTAGTGAGAAATCAAAATTCCTTTGTCAGGCCCATATAGTGGCCTCTCCCACTGTCACCACTTCCCTCATGTTAGACTCAGTTTCTTATGTCCCCAGGCCTTGCTTGTGATAAAACTTAGGTTCAAATATTACCAATAAAAAGAAGAAAAAAAAAGAATTCCGCAGGTTCAGCTTTTTAACAATTAAGCTTGAACAGAAGCTGAATTTGGTCAGCCAACAACATTCAATGAGCTTGATTGCAGGCAGTTCACAAGTAGTTTCTTTGTTTACCTGGATCAAATATATATATATATTCTATTCCCTTAGTTCTTAAGCTTTTATAGATAAATTAATATTTATATTCAGGAGTTCTTGCAGTAGCTTTAACCTTCTTCTTGTTTCAGGTTTACCAGTACCTTATTTCAGGCAACTCTTCATTGGCACAAGTGGTGGAATGTTTAGAAGATCTCCCTATTCCCTTGTGCAGTGCCTATGCTTTTACGAAAGGAGAACCACCATTTACAAACTGCACCCCTGACTTCACAGATACACTTGATTATATATTCTTTTCCCCTACGGATGACATAAAACCAGTTAGTTTTTTGGAGCTTCCGGAACCCGACTCACCCGACGTTGTTGGTGGATTACCGAACAATAGCCACCCAAGTGATCATCTACCAATTGGTGTTGGATTTGAAATTACCAGGGAATAGATTATCTCATGGTGCATGTGGTATTTGCATTCCCCATCTCTCTGTCTCAAAGAAAGTTAGGGTACAACTGAGACTCCTTGAAAATTATATTAGTGGGTTGACATGTTTTATATGACCTTTTTTTTTTTTTTGTTCATTATGAGCCTTGATAATTTCTTTGCTATTGGCCTTCTAGACTGCAATAAGCAAATGCTAGTGTGTTTTTCCATGTAAATTTACAGGGAAGCATGGAGTAATTGTTGATTAAGAAAGAGATGGAGAACTAAAAATAAAGACAACTTTTATTGAATCACCAACACCCTAATACAATACAATACACATTGATGCACACAGGAAAAACTGAAATGTTCTCACCACAAATTCTAGCACACACCACACTTGAAAAGCTCTCACAAAAGTACTTCAGTACAACTCTTAAAAACCCTAATGAAAATCATTACACAAATACACGGACCTAGCCACCTATTGTCTCGGACTCTCGGAGTAATTTTATAAGTAGGACTTTTATTCTCATTTTATTTTTAAATGTGACGTGACTCCTAAAATCACTATTGAATCAAAATTTAATAGTAATTTATCGCAAATCTAATAATGATTTTAAAAGTCATTTCATATTTGAGGAATAAAAAGGAAATAAAAGTCTTACTTATAACATTATTCATTGTCTTGGGTTGTGACACATACAACTTCTATGATTGAAAACTAAAATAAAAGATTACTAATAATTGAAAACTAAAATATGATCGTTTTTAGCCGTTTCTAGCTGTTGGAAACCTTCGTTCGAACCAGAAGCTACCTATGTATACTGGGGGCATGGGCAAAGATGTAATCTATCTAATAGGTTTTTAGACCCTTCGGGCCTTATTTGGGTTATTTTAGTAAGAGTGGGCTGGGTTTTATAACCGAATGGTTGGTAATTCGGCTAGTGTTTTGGGTTGTATATAACCTGGGCCCATCTTCTGTTTTGGGTATCCAAGAAGTAAAATTCAGTTTGTCAATTATTTTCATTTGGAGTTCTAGCTGCTGTGGAATGCAGACATGGGTCATGTAGTTAATTTTTGTTCTATTAGTATTTAATTTAATTTTTTCTTTAATTTCAAGAGTGAAGGGTGTTGTGTTTGTGATTCAATAAATGGGGTTTGCCCAAAGTCAATTTGATTATGGTTAGAGTTTGGTCATTAATCTATTTAAAAACCTACTCAAACATAATCAATAAGACCCGAGACCCAATCGAATACAAGGCCTATTGCTACTAAGGCCCAATAGAAACGCCCGTTATTACAAAGGCCCGAGAAGGGGCCCAAGAGGACCTGTACATATTCTCTACACAAAAAGGCTCATTTTCAGGGAATGAGCTCTCTTACTCTATCTCCATATTCTCTTCCTAGAGCTTAGAAAAATTGACTTGGGCATCACTGGTGTAAATGAGCCAAGCTCAGGCAAGCTTTGCCTGTCCGAGCTTAACTTGTTTAAATTTTATTCGAGTTCAAAAAGTGTGATCGAGCTCGGATTGCATATTAAACGAACTGAATCGAGTCAACTTGACAGTCAACTCAAATATTAAATAATTATTCTTACAATTTCTTTTTCACCGAAAAGGCTCAAAAAGCCAACTTGTGCATATGTACGCAGTTAGCCTGTTATTGGCTTGCATCTAACCTGCTACTGCAATAAGGGCACGCTAAGCTCGTCACTCAATTGCTCTATGTGCTTCATTTTTATAAATAGGTAAAGGTGGGAGTGAGCTCAGTTTTAGCGATGTGGGACAAAAGTCTGCATTTTGTTTTTTGAAAAGGCTGGACAAACACAAGGGAAAGTGGGACTTTGACCATGTAGGAGGTTGGACTTGCATTCTTGGCATGGAGATGAACGCGTGGGAGGAGGTTGGATCCTTTTGGCATTGAGATACTCATTCAGTGTGGGACACTCTTCCATAAATTAGAAAATAGCTCATTAGTGGAGCAAAAAAATCACATGAGCAACTATTAGAAAAAAAAATAATAATAATAAATAAATAAATAATCACATTTAATATTAAAAATCATATGAACAATTATATATGGTAGGACATTATTCCTCTTTATCAATGTAAATACACTGAATGAAGCAATTATAAATGATATAATACATAATATATTTTATAACATATTGTTATTAATATGTTATAAAATTAATAACAATCCAGAGAAGTCAGGTGACCCAGGTGCGTCGTTGTCGGCGGTAGGAGGGACGCAGTCAGAGGAGAGACCGCCGGCTACAGTGGACAGTCCTGGTGATAGTCCCGGTGAGATTCCGGGTGGTAGAGAAGCGGCGAGTCTGGCCGGAAGTAGCTGCTGCACGCCGGCGAGAGTGCTTCTGTGCCAGACAAAGCCGGAGAGGCTGTCAAAGGTTGTCGCCGGCGAGTCAGAGATGGCCGGCGAGTGCTTCAGTGCTCCGGTGGTCGTGATTTCGGACAAAGGGGAGTCTCGGTCGAGCCAGACAAGGCCGGAGGGGCCATGTTTGGTCGCTGCCGGCGAGGTAGTTGAGTGGGCCGAGTCTGGGGAGACATCTGGAGCTGTTGGAGTACCGGGGATGGTGGTTTTGGGCGGGGGGGAGACTGTTTCGCACTAGAAGTTGCCGGTGATGAATGGTACAGTAGGTGAGGGCAGTGAGGTGGTTCCTTGGTGTGGCGGTGAGGTGCTCCAGGTGGTCGGTCAGGATAGTGGGGGAATGGGTCAAGAGCAGGAACTTAGGATTTCTGGTGGGCTGCATATTTGGGATGTTGATCCTTCAATTATTGGAGTCCTGTGTTCAGGCTTGGTTGAGTCTAGAGAGGCTGGGCAGGAGGTGGTAGCTAAGAGTTGTGGGGGTGAAGTCATTGTTAATGATAGGAGTAAGGAAGACGGGAGGGCAGAGGTGTGTGGAACAGAGGGGCCTTCGCCTTTGAACAGCTATGGTCCTAATTCAGGGGATGCAGCAGGCTTTTCAGATTGGGTTATCCAGTGTGCCAATGAGATATATCCGATCTTGGGGATTTCGTTCGCCGGTCATAAGCTGCAGTTGTTAGCATTGTTAAACTCTCTAGAAGAGGAGCGCCGAAATAATGGGATGGTATCTACTTCTAGTAGCGGCACTAAGGGTAAAAGAGAGATAAGAAATTTGGAGTGTTCGGTGAATTATGATGCCAGAAGTGGGAGCTCGATTCGGGGAAGCAGGAAAGGGAGGGGGAATGTAGTTGTGTTATGAAGATAAACATTATCTCTTGGAATGTGAGAGGGTTGAATAAGAGGGATAAGCGCTTGAGGGTGAGTAATTTACTTAGGGATTGGAATGCAGATGTTATGTGTCTGCAAGAAACCAAGATTCAAGATATGTCTAGAAGCATTGTTCGTAGTTTATGGAGGCGAAATCATGTGGATTGGTGCTGTTTGGATTCTAATGGGGCCTCGGGAGGTATTTTAATCATGTGGGATACTAGGGTGGTGGAGAAGATTGACGTCTGTATAGGGGATTTTACCCTGGCTTTGTCTTTCAGGAACGTGGCAAATCTCTCTGTGTGGGCGTTTGCAGGGGTGTATGGTCCGAATATTGATAGGGATAGAAGGCTCCTTTGGGATGAGTTGGCTGGCGTTATTAGTTGGTGGAATTTGCCATGGTGTATTGGGGGAGATTTCAATGTTACACGTTTCCCTAGTGAAAGATCGGGTGGAGCTCGTCTGGATTCTGCTATGATGGGTTTCTCAGATTTTATTTCTGAACAAGGGCTTATGGACCTTCCCCTTGTAGGGGGTGTTTGTACTTGGTCGGTCTCTCAAGACCCTCCGCTATGGTCTAGGATTGATCGGTTTCTTGTTTCTCCAGAGTTGGAAGCCTGGTTTCCAGGGGTGAGGCAGAAAAGACTCCCACGTCTTTGCTCGGATCATTTCCCAATTATGCTTGAGTTAGGGGAGATTTCCCAGGGGAAAAGGCCTTTCAGGTTTGAGAATATGTGGCTTAAAGAGGAAGGGTTTGTTGCCTTAGTGAAACAATGGTGGGACTCTTATGAGTTCCAAGGTACGCCGAGCTTTGTTCTTGCTAGCAAACTCAAGGCCTTGAAGCTGAATTTGAAGACGTGGAATGAGGAGGTGTTTGGCAACATTGAGAGGAATAAGAGGACACTTCTTGAAGATCTTCGGGTGTTTGATGAGCACGAAGAAAGTAGGGCTTTGAATGTGGAGGAATTAGCGAGGAAGGCCGAGGTTATTCAAGAATTAGAGAAGTGTACTCTTATGGAGGAGATAAGTTGGAGACAGAAATCGAGGGTGTCTTGGTTAAAGGAAGGGGACAAGTGCACTAAATTCTTTCATTCCATAGCCAACTCTAATAGAAGGTATAATTCGATAGAAAATCTTATGATTGGGGATAATCTTTCCTCAAATCAGGATGAGATTAGTGAGCACATTGTGGATTTCTACCAAAAGCTCTTCGCTGAACAACATAGTTGGAGGCCTTTGGTAGATGGTATCTCCTTGGATTCCATCTCGGAGGGAGAGGCCAGCTGGTTGGAGAGAGATTTTGACGAGGAAGAGGTTAGAAAGGTTGTGTTTAAGATGAATGGCAACAAGGCTTCGGGCCCCGATGGGTTTTCTATGGCTTTCTTCCAAGCTTGTTGGGATGTGGTGAGGGAGGACATTATGAGGGTCTTTAGTGCTTTCCATGCTGGCGGGATGTTTGTTAAGAGCCTCAACGCTTCGTTCATTTCGCATATTCCGAAGATTCCCGGTGCCATCAATCTTAAAGATTTTTGCCCGATTAGCCTTGTGGGAGGTATGTACAAAATTATTGCCAAGGTTTTAGCAAATAGATTGAAGGTTGTGTTGGACAAGATCATCTCCAAGTCGCAAAATGCTTTCATCAAAGGTAGACAGATTCTAGATCCTATCTTGATTGCTAATGAATGCCTTGGTAGTAGATTGAGATCTGGGGAGTCAGGGGTCATTTGCAAAATGGATTTGGAAAAAGCCTACGATCATGTGAATTGGGGCTTCTTGATGTATTTGCTAAGAAGGTGTGGTTTTGGAGGGGTTTGGTGTTCTTGGATTCAACATTGCATTTCCTCGGTGTGGTTCTCGATTATGGTAAATGGGTCTCCTAAAGGTTTTTTTAGTAGCTCCAGGGGGTTGAGACAAGGGGATCCACTCTCTCCTTTGCTTTTTGTGTTTGTGATGGAGGTTCTGAGTAGGATGATTTCAGCGGCGGTTCATGGGGGGTTGTTAGAAGGTTTCAAAATCAGCAACACTACAGTCTCTCATCTTTTATTTGCTGAAGACACCTTGATTTTCTGCAATGCTAGGCCTGCCCAGATACGCTACTTGCGGAGTTTGTTCTTGTTGTTTGAAGCTGCTTTCGGGTTGAAGGTTAATTTGGCTAAATCAATGATTATTCCGGTGGGGAATGTGGAGCAAGTGGCTTCGCTAGCCGGTATTTTAGGGTGTGAGGCAGTTCCTTTGCCAGTGAAGTACCTTGGTCTCCCATTGGGAGGCTCTTATAAGTCCAAGCATATTTGGGATGGAGTGATTGAGAAGATTGAATATCGGTTGGCCAGCTGGAAAAGGTTGTATTTGTCGAAAGGGGGTAGGGTCACCCTTATTAAGAGTACTCTTGCTAACATGCCCACTTATTACTTGTCTCTTTTTCCTATTCCGGTGAGTGTTGCTAAGCGTATTGAAAAGCTTCAACGCAATTTTCTTTGGGGAGGGATAGGCGAAGAGTTCAAATACCACTTGGTGAAGTGGTCGCAGGTTTGCACTCCGATTAAGGAAGGAGGGTTGGGGATCAGGAACTTATTGGTCTTCAATCGCGCTCTTTTGGGGAAATGGTTGTGGCGCTATGGGGCGGAAAGAGAAGCTTGGTGGAGAGTTGTGATAGATGCGAAGTTTGGAAGCTTATGGGGAGGGTGGTGTTCGGTTGAGCCTGGAGGAGCTTCTGGGGTAGGGTTATGGAAGAATATTAGAAAAGGGTGGGAAACTTTCAAAGGCTTTACGAGATATGCAGTGGGGGATGGGTCCAGGATTAGCTTTTGGCATGATTGGTGGTGTGGAGACTCAGCTCTCAAGATAGCTTTCCCGATCCTTTATAGCATTGCTTGTGCGAAGGAAGCCTCAGTTGCGGATAATGTGGAGATGCTAGGGGGGTCCAACCAGTGGAACGTGAGCTTCTCGAGGGAGGCCCATGATTGGGAGGTGGAGGCCTTTGCCTCATTTTTCTAGGTGTTACATTCTACAGGAGTGAGAAGAGGGTTGGAAGATAGATTATGGTGGAACCCCTCTAAAAGAGGTACGTTCAAGGTCAAGTCTCTCTTTCTCTCCTTGGCATGCTCGGAAGGGGGGAGGAGGTTCCCCTGGAAGAGTGTGTGGCGGACTCAGGCTCCTCCAAGGGCAGCTTTTTTTGCGTGGTCGGCGGCTTGGGGGAAAATTCTGACCCTAGATAACCTCAGAAAGAGAAATGTGATTGTAGTAAACAGATGTTGGATGTGTAAGAAGAGTGAGGAGACAGTTGATCATCTTCTTATCCATTGTGAGGTGGCGTCTGCTTTGTGGAGTGCCTTTTTGGCCGTTTTGGGTTATCCTAGTCGGGTTTTTGAGTTGCTAGCCTGTTGGTGGTTTGCAGGAAGAGGGGGGAGTGCTGCAGTTTGGAAGATGATGCCTATTTGCTTTTTTTGGTGTCTTTGGAGAGAGAGAAATAATAGGTGCTTCGAGGATGTGGAGAGGTCCTTCGAGGACTTTTTATCCTTTTGTTTCCATACTCTGTATCTTTGGACTGTAGCGTTTGTTTTCCCGATTTCGGTTAACTATGACGACTTCCTTGTATGTTTTTCCCTTTCTAGTTAGGTGTTCCTCCTTGTATACCTCCAGTGTATTTAGGGGCGCCTCACGCTTTTAATAAAACCAGCTACTTACTTATCAAAAAAAAAATTGTTATTAATATACATATGTATATATTAACAAATATATACGAGTCGAGCTGAGCTTATACGAGTTTGCTTTGTTTAATATTCGAGCCAAAATTTGTGTTCACGAACGACTCATTTAATAATCGAGTCAAGCATAAATCAAACTTATTCGAACCGATCTTGAGTTCACTCGCTTACACCCCTAGTCTTCGAAGTGCTTCAGTTAAAGGACTAGCAACCTACTGACGACGCATTCCCTCTTTTGCAGGTTTTGACGAAAGCTTAACGCAAAAAAAATTAAATAGTATAAAGCAAAAATATGAGAAATAAAACAAATCTATTATTCTACAATACCAAAATTATCTTCCAAGGCTATGTCCCTCATTGTCATATGTTTTTGTTGCATGACTGGGTTGTGTTGTTTAAAGACAAAATTACCCCTTTACGTAACTAAGTAGATATTATTCAGTTCAAATAAATTGGAGTATGTCATTAAAATATGGACATAACTTAGACTAACATTTTAAATGTTTAAAGGCGCTTGAAACTATTTTAAATTGGTTGGAGGATATTCAAATTTGGAGAAAAATTTTGTCCTTAAAACATTTGAGAAGCACATACTTTTTTAAGAGTAATGATATAAGTAGGATTAGACTCTTTCTAGAGTCATTCCAAATATGATGTGACATTTAAAATCACAATTGAATTTAAGATGATGATTATTGAATCTTGATCTGTTGATAATTTTAAATGTCACAACATATTTGAGATATAAGAATTTTTTTTTTATTTTTTTATCGGTGTTACCCTTTAAAAAAAGGACAAAGTTTTTCTCCAAACTGGATTGGAGGAATTTCCTTCAACCTAGTCTATAAAAGTGACATATGTCCATTAAACATGTGAGTTGCACATATATATTTTTTTTTTGACATGTCCGCACAAGAGGGGGAGGGAGATTCGAACTAGTGACCTCTACTTCATTAAGTGTGGTCCCAGCCGATTGATCTACATCTTGGGGATATGCACATATTTTTTTAATAGTAGAGACAGTAGAAATAAATTTTATTAAAAGCTCATGTGCATCTTACATATTATTAAAAAAAATGACACATGTCATTTTTATAGATTAGGTTGGAGAAAATTCATCCGATCCAATTTATAGGAAAACTTTGTCCTTAAAAAAAAACCCTAGTCGTGTTCCGACCAGTCAACCAAAAAGCGAACGCCGGAATATTCTGTAGGCTGCGGAACGCTAAACTGAGAAGATTGAACAGATTCAAGTCAATATTAGCCGATTTGAGGCTCAACAAGGCTTGCCTTCGCCAGATTCCGGCGAAACCTGGCCGGTAAATCGTGGATCTTTGACCTGTTTTGACCCGCTTAGATTTCGCCTTTTCGTTTTTGTTTTTACTCAGTCGAACCAAAGCGGTATGGAATCGAGACTGTTTTTACAAGATTTTATGTCCATTTTGCTTGAATGGTCTTAATTTGGTTGGAATTTAAGAGATAGCGTAGTTAGGGTTAGGTTTTACTCCCGATATGGGGATTTTTTTCCCGGTTGTAGTTTCTTGGAATTGATGATCAAATCAACTGATTGAGACCCCAACGGAAGATGGATATGGACCTTCAATTGGATCGGATTATGATTGTTTGGTGATTTATTGAAGAGTTGAAATTTTAAGCTTACGGTTTGGTGCTCAATTTTGGGAGTTTATGTTCTAGCAAATATTTCGTTAAATGTAATTCTCAAATATGAAATTGAAGTCTCTAATTGGAGGTCTTAAAAGTTTCGATTTTGTCATTTCATGATTCTATCATGTTAATGTTAAAGTGCAACTTTTGATCATCTGATTCTTTTTCCCTGAAATCAAGGCGTGCATATGAAATCAAGGGCCCCGTGATAGGTTTGAACCTTTGATTAACTGAATTGATCATAAGTTCATGATTAATTCAACGCTAGGTATCAAGGGGAATTTTCCCAAATTTCAGGTTTATATGTCCAAATTCATTTTCCCAAAATTGGGTGCTCCTATATGAAGCTGGAGGTCCCAGTTGACTATTATTTACATGAATATTGAGTTTAATTCAAGAATACTGTTAGTTACCAATTGATAAAATAGTGAATTAGAGAATTTGGAGTTAGTAATGTCCTTGCATGAAATTGATTTAAAATATATGAAATTAGATATCCTAATTAATAAGATTATCCCCAAAATTGACTAAAATGTAAGAGAGGACTGATCGAATTAAGGGGCTCTAGTTGATGTGTAAATTGGAAAGATTATCAAAGCATATTATTTATACAGCTGTGAGCTCAATTGTGCATTTGGTTAATAAATTTTCATATTCTTGTGCACTTTTTTATTGGCATGGGAATGAGTTTGGACCCAAACTAGTAGGATTAGGGGACTATGTTATCAGAGTTGGGTCAGCAAATTCAATTGATTTATTGGATATTAGAATCTTATTATTAGTCCTTGGTGTTATTTCTCATTGGGCCATCCTGTTATGTTCTACTCTAGGTTCTGAAGCTCCTGCTGATGGGCCTAGCGTTACCTAATTTGTTGCATTTTGTGCTCTTTTACAGTCGAGAGCTCAATTGTGCATTTGGTTAATAAATTTTCATATTCTTGTGTAGTTTTTTATTGGCATGGGAATGAGTATGGACCCAAACTAGGAGGATTAGGGAACTATGTCATCAGAGTTGAGCAGCAAATTCAATTGATTTATTGGATATTAGAATCTTATTATTAGTCCTTGTAATTGGTGTTATTTCTCATTGGGCCATCCTGTTATGTTTTACTCTAGGTTCTGAAGCTCCTGCTGACGGGCCTAGTGTTACCTAATTTGTTGCATTTTGTGCTCTTGAGGTAAGTTGAACTTTGCATACAATTGCCTTCTCTTTCCCTTGTTCACTTATGCCCCTTGGGATATTTCATACGTTTAACTTTCTACATACTAATGACTTCATTTTTGTTCTTGGGACTTATAACTTCTACACACTTGTTTTGGAATGGCAGCCTCTACAGCTACTGAAAAAGTCTTTGTTTCTGGTTCAGATGAGCCTTTTATTCTCGAAGAGATCAGACCATGTTCTTGACATGTCACAAAGGCCACGGAAAAGATCAACCTTTGGCCATGGCAATTTTGAGCCTGCTTCAAAGGAACCCAAAATGACCTTGAATGACAATTATTTAGATGATCCACTGATAGATGAGGATTACAAAAAATTCTTGTATGCCTTAGAGAAGTACAGTAAAGAACCAGAAGAAGTAGAAGTAGAAGAGAAAGAAAAAGGAAAGGAAGGTGATGAAGAAAATGAAGATGGTGATGATTATAGGGATCCTCAGTACAGGATGTTCATGGAAAATTTGAGGGAAGATGGGAACTCATATATACTACAAATCTCTAAACAGGATGTGATGACCCTTTGTATAAAGTACGAAGGGGAGGACAGCAGACTGTCTGGTGGCAATGGCAACGACTGGGCAATTCCAAGAGAAGAGGATAAGAGTAACTCAGCAACTCCAAGAGGAGAAACTAAAGGAAATTTGGCAACTCCTGTGGAAGATGGGAGTGCCTCAACAGCTACAAGAGAAGAAGACAGGAGGAACTCAGCAATTCGAAGAGAAGATATGAAAACCTCATCTGCTCCAAGTAAAGAAAATAGGGGAAACTTAGTGACTCCAATAGAAGAAGATAAGGGGAACTCAGCAGCTCGAAGAGAAGAAGACAGGAGGCATTCAGTGAGTCCAAGAGAAAAAGATTGGAGGAATGCTGTGAAGACAGAAGACATACAAAGTCTGGAAGTTCCATGCAGTGAACTAAATGTTTTGAAGGAGGTAAAGATGGAGATGTCAGACCCCTTTAATAGTGTATCCCATGGGGTGGATGGGGGTTCCTGTGTAAACTCTGAGAGTTATCAGTTACTTTTGAATCGCCGGAAACTAAAGGATATTGCTGCAGATATTTTGACCAAAAGTGGTCGCTCAATCGGCTTGGAACCATGCCTAATGAAACGGAGGTCACTAGCTCGAAACTCTCATTTCCCCTCCCCTTTGGGCCAATTACTTACTAAAAAAGAAGAAGATATTTTGACCAAAAGGTGTAAGCAGCTGAAACGTGACAATAATGATGGTGAAACTTTACTTCATAGAAGAAAGTTTGTAACAAACTCAGCTGTATGTATCTACTTTTGCTACAATTTTGCTAAATTTGCTTTGTTTTGGTATGGTTTTTATACTATATTGGTTTAGTTATCACTAATATTGGTTTATTTATCTGTATTTCCTATTGATTTATTTTTATTTTTATGACATTTGCTTTTATTGGTTTGCATATCATTAAGAAGTATGTACATCGCCCATTGCATGGAAAGAGATCTATTGGAAGAGGTCAATCTCAGTTCAGGGAGGAACTTATGGACACTCTTAGAATGCCTCATAGACCGAGGGAGTACGAGGAATTGTTGCAAGAGTTTACTATTCACAGACAAATCCGACATGATAGACGATTGCGTGGGGGAGTAACAAAAGAATATGTTACGGGTGTTCTTGGCCAATCATATAGAGAGCAGTATCCTGGTAAGTAAGATACAAATACTACTAGCTGCATTTATGTCTGACTTTTTAGTTTACCTTTCATTTGGAATGATTATGGTTTTGATGATAAACATGTAAAACACATTCTACCACACTCTTTCCTTGTTATATTTTATTATTACCAGAATTTACGACTTTTTGCAAATAATAATAATAATAATAATGATTTCTTGTTATAAATCATTATTACTCCTTAATTTTTAATTTTTTTTTAAATTTTTAATTTTTTAATTTAAAATTAAATTAATAAAAAAAATATTTTTTTTTAATAAAAAAATAATATTTTAAAGTGAGGTGAAATTGTGCGTTTTGTTTGACTGACGAACGTTAAAAAATTGGGAAATATAACGGTGTGAATTTATTTGCCTTTTCGATTAACGCAAAGAGTAAAAATTTGAAGAAAAAGAAAACTTAGGGAGTTTTCAGTTTTGATGCGTTGACTTACAGATTTAGAATATATTTACCCTAAAAATAATTGTTGTCATATAATAAATTCAAGGCCTATCAGAAATAATTTTTTGTTGAGTATATGACCATTGCTCTTTAGGAGGCTAAGTCTAAGAAAGGATCATTTCCTTCCATGTGAAATATTATGTGCTAGTTAGGAGGAGACCTTGAGAGGATGGAATTATATCAGTGACTATTGCTATGTAAGTGGTAGGAGTGGCCATTTGAGGAAGATGAGGTTAAAAGGACTTTGAAAGATATGAATGCGGGATAACTTGCTAGGTCTAGAAGGTTTTGCCATTGCCTTTTCTGATTTACTTGCCTTGTTGCAGTTTGGTGGAGGATGATATTATACAATTGTTCTATGCTTTTCATGGGAATGGAACTTTACAAGAGTTCTGAATATCTGTTTTGTCACATTTAAGAAAAAAAAGGGGATCTTTAGATGTCAATGGTTTCAGGCCCCACAGCTTAGGCAAATGTGTATTAGCTTTTTGTTTTGGTGTTTGCAAATATATCAAAGAAGGTGCTTGTTGGCAAGTATTTTGAATATCAAGAGAGGACTTTGGAGGAGCTCAAGTCCTTTTTCTTTTTTGCTCTCTTTACTTGGACAACTACTTGTTTAGCTCCCTTAGTGATTAGCTTTACTGATTTGTTCTCTTTTCTCCTTCTACTTAGGCGTCCTCTTGTATACTTCATGTGTACTAGGGTTGCGCTTTTTGATATATACAACATTCCTTATAAAATAAAAATATATCAAAGAAGGTGTTTGGAAAAGACTTGTGAAATTTAAAGAGTTCTTGTGTTGGTTTGGAGAGGGAAATTCTAGAATTTTCCATTCTAGCTAATAGTTTTGTATACTATGTAGATCGAAATAAGGTGTTGCATAAGTAGTTTGCAAGTTGGATTTTGGTGGATTTATGAGTCATCAATTAGTAATTTTGTTTTTGCATGATGTATGCTGTGAAAGTCTTATCAATGGGGGCTTGTTTAGTATGTGGAATAGACTTATGGAATGAAATGCTATTCTTGTGAAATAGCATTGTTTGGTTGTACACCATTCCTATAAATAGCTATTTTGATGGGAATAGCTATTCTCCTACGAAGAGAAATATCTATTCCTCTAAAAAATGAGAGGAAGAGCTATTTCTTGATAATTGAATAGGTTTTCTAAAAAAAAACCCATTATTATTATTATTATTATGTTTTTTGCAAACCTAATTTTTTCTAAAACATAAATTTTTTTTTTTTTTGATAAGTATGAAAAACTTGGCTAAAACATAAAATTAAAAACTAGTAACAGAAAATCACAAAACCTTGGTGGCCGACCACCCCAAGGGATGGCCGGCCACCAATGTTTTGTGCTGCTCAACTGCCACAAAGGCCCTTATGATGCCTACACTATGCTTTCTTGCACAATTACGAAGAAAAGGTGTGGTGCTAAAGCATGGAGAAGAAAACCCAACACCGACCCACCACTGCACCGTTTGATTGGACAAGACTGGTGTGGGGTGAGAGCCTAATTCATATATAGACAGGAATAAATAGCATCCAAAGAGAGACAAAGAGAGAGCTTTGAGAGAGAGTGAGAGAAAAGAAGAAGAAGAAGATGGGAGTGATTTCGCTTTGAAGGGAATCCTGTCTAAAGGAGTTGGGTAACTGCGTGCCGGTGGATAGGATTCTGGATTTGGTTCCACTACTATTCTTATCCTTTGGTTCTGCCATGGTGGCCTGCCACCCCTTTGAAGGTTGGGCACCAAAGATTTTTTAAAATTATATATATATATATATATATATATATATATATATATATATATATATTGGATGAGAACATGTGTTTTCACCAAACTACGGAATATGAATAGCTATTCTTTTTCTTAATGGAATAGCCATTCTGCATACCAAACGTGATCTTCAAGTTTTTCGAATTACAGTGAATAGAGACGATGTAATAGATACTGATGGCAGCGCAGCTAAGAAAGCCAAGGCATCCGAGACCATTATCATTGAGAGGAAGCGCGAACGCTCTGAGTACTATTGATGGTGGTAGATGTTATGTGATTGAACTGTGTATACTACCAAGTAGTTTATTGATGCCCTTGTAATTTCTTTCAATAACTACTTAGTAAAAAACTGAGCCTGTAACATGATGGGGTTCAATTGCGGCAAGCCAAGGATCTTTATACTTATTTTAACAGAGCAAGGTTGTTTTCCATTTTATACAAATATTGTATGTGGTTACTAGGAAACAAAAACTTAAAGGGATGTTCTGGAATAGCCATAACAAAGAAGAGATGGTTTGGGCTTAAACTATTTAAGATACTTAGGTGCGATTGACCCCCATAAGTTGGTTGGATTGGTGATATTGAGATATTAAATCCATGATCAATTCTGGACAGAAGTAAAATTCATTATCCACGTTTGATTGCAAGTTTAACTGGATAATGGCAGGGGCAATTGTTAATAATAACTGGACCCTGGTTGGACCAGATTTTGTGTTTTTTCCAGCGGTATTTTTATCCCTAGCACTATGTACTAGCATCTTGTAATGCCTATTTGGGTTTCAAATTCCTTTTATCTATTTCATTGCAGAAGGCTGAATATTGATGAGCATTATGTTGGATATTGTTTCCATTTGCTTTTGCCTGTGTCTGTTTAGGATTATGCTCATTGATCCTTGTAATTTTGAGTCATAAGATGTATTCTCTTTTGTAATTTAAGTATTTTAGTGAAAAATGTGATTCCAAGTTTGACCAGAAGACGATTTTTATATCACGTAGTGGATCTAGATTTAGTTTATTCATTTTTGGGCAAATTACACTTTTACTACCTTAAAATACCACTCTTGTTGCAATGTTTCCACCAAACTTTCAATTTGGGTGATTAGGCCCCTGATTTGGAATAAGTGTAGCAATATACCTCAATGAATTAAATGACTAAAATGCCCTTAGCACAAATGGTGACAAGCAGTTAAGTCCATGTGGCATATGCCAATAGCTAAAGATTTGAAATTTTATTCTGTTTTGATTTCTGATTAGATCTAGCATAAACACTCTGTCTTAATCCTTTGTTACCACCAATGAACTCTGATCCCAACCCAGCCTTCTGCCACCATTCCAAACTCTTCAATCATCCTAATCCTGAAACCCAGATCTCCATCCAAAAGTCAGGGTGGGCGAGGTCATGTTTACAGTGGGTGGGGAAGGAGTAGATAAGAGAGATATAAAAATTTGCTTTTGTTAGATTTAATTAGAAAAATTGAGAATTGCTTTAACCAAAGTGGCATGTGCCACATGGAATTAACTGTCTTGGCACAAAAATTTGTATTAAGGTGTATTCAGTTTGATAAAACACAACACATGTTTTGCTCATTGAATAAGGCCAAATACAACCTAACACAGTTATTTTTCTCGGTTGAGTGGTCGATTTTAGAACAATTCTTCTGAATTAAGAGGCTAATTTCTCAAACTGAGAGTTTGGTCTAAGCATTGCGATAGGGTGATGGTTTGAGTTGGTAAAATGTAATTTGTCTTTCAATTTGGTTTGTGTTTGGCTGCTTAGTTTGTAGTGAGTTTAACATTTTTAAACTTGTTTCAATGCTTATTTGTGTAGCTCTTTTTCCAACAAATGATTCATAATTTGCAGATCTTGCTAAGAAGATAGATTTAGTTCGTTCTGATCGTCCTACAGTTTTGAATCTTCTACGTGGATTTTTCTATTGGTTAAAGGTGAGAATCTAATGTATTTGTATATTTGCTTTAATTCTCCTATATCTCATGCTTCTAGTGGATGTTTCTGTTGGTTAATGATATGTATCTTATCTTATGTATTTGCAAAATCTCAGGTATTTACTTGAATTCTCCTATATCTCATGCTGCTAGTTTGATACGTTTGATAATGCAGTTAAGACAATCATATGTAGATTATCATTTCACTTCAAAAAATTTGAAGACTGCCCAAATGCTATGACCAGATTACCTGTCTCTTAATTTCAATTCAATAAATATAAAGACTGACCAAAATCTATGGCCTGTTGTTTCTGTTATATTTATTTCTTTTTTTCCTTCTGTGATGGGACCTCCATCTTCTTCTCTTTATAACGTACCTTTTCTTGCAATATTGTTCTCATAAATTTTAATAAGAAAAGTGAAAAGATCAGTTGTTTGACAAAACTAGGTGGTTGTTAGATCTATCCAGCTCCAATTTTGAAGTATGCAGCTGGTAACTTGTTCAAATATCTCTTTTGACTCTGCATCTTCACAACATGAACTTGAAATTCAGGACCTCCAAATCTTATTCTTGTATAGAAATTTGTTCCCTCCATGCCAACCAGCCTCTCATCTATCTCTCATATATTTAGAGAGGTTGGAGTTTTGATACTGGGATTAAAGGCTAATCAGGGTGAATGGTTCAACTGATTTTTTATGTATTATTTTTATATCTTATAGTTTAATGCATGAATGCATGAAATGAGCTAAATTTTTCAGCATATACACAAATGGAATGATTACAAGAAAGCAAACTGATCGATCATGATAAAATGATAGATGCCATTATTTTGTATTCAACTCTATTCTGAACCACTTCATTTGTGTCCTAAAGAGTCAAAACAATGAAAGATAATAATCATAGAGAATAAGAGAAGATATTTTAGTTTGCCATCTTGCCCTGTATTTCGGAATCATATAGTTTTTTACTAGTGTGCTTCAATTATCTGTCATACTTACTAAAGTTGGATGATATCAAACTAATTATTGATTTTAAGCAAAGGCTTTTGCCTAGATTGCTTTTACATGAAGGAAGTAACTATTCATGACCTTTTAAGGATGGTATGTTGGAACCCTTTTTTTTTTTATTTCCTCTGGTGGAGTTATAACAGAATCTTTTTCTGTTACCTGCTCTTTAATCTTTTAGAGTATGCTTTCCTTGGTCACCCCAAATTTGATCCACCCTGGTGATACCCCTTTCTCTTGTGAGGATTTTACTTCTCTCAACGATGATGTACATTATTTTATCAAGAATGATATCATTAACCCCAACAAATCCCTCTAACCCGGTTATGTCTTCAGCCAATTCCTTTCCTTCTCTAGAACTTTTTACTTGTCCATTTTGTCGGATTCCTTCTTTAGATCATCCAGAAGCCATTTGTTGTAGGACCTCGTCATGTTGGCAACAATAAATTTACCTGATAGAGAATCATGAATATGACCTTGGATGGCCAATGAACAGACAGTATTTCTCTGCATTGTCAATTCTGATAACAACTAATTAAGCATGATGTGCCTCCCTAAATCCTTAAGCTTGAGGAAGTGACTGGTCCTGTAATTACTGGTTGAATGGGGATCAACAATAAATAAGGTGTTTGTCAATTATGCACCAGAGATCTAACTCCTTATTCAACCTGATTTATGTGTCCAGTTTTATTAAATCTTTTACTTGCTAGTAAGTTCACCTGGAACATATGCCGCACCTCACATTTGCTTTCTTTTGCATTTCATATATGTTATCATTAAACTATTTCCTTCTACCCAAAGTCAGCCGTTAGAATGATAATTTTGAATCCTCTAGTTCATTGAACTTTGTATTTTGTTTTACTTGCTATTCCATGTCTGCTCCTTCTAGATTGTACAAGCTGTAAATATGAATTGTAATCCAAGCTATTTCCTTTATAGTTGAAAATGTCAGCAACTATTCAATGTTTTTAGATTCTGTTCTAATTAGTCTCTTTGTATGCCGATTTAGTCTAATGCATCTGATGATATATATTGTGCCAGAAATTGCCGCAAGAAGGAGCATTCAAGCCTTGGTTGGATTCGTCATGTCTAAAGGAAGTAACGCGGGATACTTCCTCCAGTCAGATAGTGTAATCTATTAGATTAAGCGTTTTGCATGCAGAGAGAGAGATTGGTCTGGATAGTTCCTAGTGTGCATAATGCTACTAGTTGATCATAAAACCTGACATTTTAAGAGAGAGAGAGAGAGAGAGAGAGGTCTGGATAGTTCCTAGTGTGCATAATGCTACTAGTTAATCACTTGTGGAGCAGATAATTATGTCAACTTGAACTAGTATTTCTTTTTATTTTCCCCCTCTATTCCATCCAGTTTGATTGAATCTTTCACTTTGAGATTTAGCCAAATATATTTGACTAGATATTGCACTTGGTACTGGCCAAGAAAAGCTAAAATTTGTGCTTTCTATACTTATTGATCATCTTATTTTTTATTTTATTTTTTTAAGCATGTTGCCCATGCATTTGCATGGAAACACTCTGTAGATGAGTATAAATCAATTTTACGGCCAATAATGTTTTCGTGCCATTTTGTAGGAAAAATTAACACGTGGAGACTCACTAGGCAGTACATATTCAACTCAACTCTTCATTATCATCTCATCTGTTTTATGAGCTCTATGATTTACTAATATAACTAGATCATATTGAATTCAGTGCTTCCCATAGAATTGATTAGAAGGTTTTTCTTTTTTACTTTTTGGTCATGGAGGTGAAGTTAAGGTTACAATGGGTTTGAAATATATGTATACATGTATATGTACGTATGTATGTATGTGTGCACGCGTGTAAAAATAACACTCCTCAAAGTCTAAAGAGGATGTAATGAAGAACTGTTGGAATCTACTCGGGAGATTCACATATTAAACACTTGGACAATATTCATCACTTATTTATTTTTAAGAGTCATTTATTGTCATTTTACTAACTTAAAAACATAAACATTAATTTTTAGAAAACACAAAGATGTTGAATGACACTTGTCACTTATTAAAATAGGTTTGAGGAAATTCCCTCCAAACTTGGACAAAACACTTGATAGATTATTGGGTGAAAATTGCTACTTGTAGAAGCTCAAACAGAGTTAAAATGTAATTACTTACTGGTTTCAAGCCCCTTTATGTATTTGTATAATAGGGTTGCAAACAGTTTAGTTGTTTATGGACATCTCAAGCTCAACTCGAGTTTAATTCATCCATTAAACAAACTGAGCTTGAACAAAAATTAATAACTCTGTTTATTAAGCAAAATTAGCTCATATAATTTTGGCTTAATTTGTATAAGGTCATATATCTTTGTTTTTATTGTTTTCAGCTTTGTAATAAGAATAATTTAAGTATTTAGAAAGATTAAAGAAAACCCACTTTTAATATATTAGTGGATCCCATGACAATTAAAAAGTAGACACAATCTTTTTCACATGTTGTGAGTGGGGGCTCAAATCGTATGAAAGATTGAAATGACATAACAATAACAAAATTTCTAATAACTAATGTCATTGTTCGCATGGTGTGAGTGGGGGCTGATCTAGGGTTCCACCGTGGTTAAAGCTTTGTAGATAAAAATACCAATAATAAAATGGGTGGAGAGGTTCCTTTGATCCAAATTTATGGTATAAATTCGTGCAAAGTTACCCACCCACTAAACCAAATAACATAAAAATGTGATCATCTTCTTTCGAGGGTGGAAAACTAATTTGATAACCTACTTTTGAGGGCAGAAATCTTCTTCTGAGGGCAGAAAACTTGGTAGAGATTATCAGTAATTTTGCTGTTCAAATTGTTAGTAAGTTAGACAGTATATATGAGAGATTTTGTGAGGTTCGTTTGTTCTAGGGGGAACAGGTTTTGAACTGCCTGCCTATTAGGGCAGATGGGCATAAAAAAAACTCTCTCATAGCAATTTAAACAGAAAATTACTGAAAATGCAAATGAAAAAACTTCTAATTTTACAAGATAGTTGATGTCAATTTGAATTGCTACCAAATTTAATTCGCAAGTGTATGAACCATGTATAGACATGGTGTGTATTATGAGATCAATCCCTTGAGGATTGACTTAACTAAATCAAAGGTTATGAATATTACTTAACTAAATCAAAGTCTAGAAATATTAGTTAACTAATTCAACAAAAGAATTCATTGATTTTATGATTGAAGGAAAAATTAAAAATTAAAAAAACTGAAACAAATATTAAAATTTGGTTACTTGGAAATTGAAAAATTAAGGATACAGAGCTCACCTCTAATCTCAGAAATCCATGTTTCTAGTAGATTCTCATGGAAATCCAGATTTTTATATTTTTGCATATTTTTGACACATCTATGTTCTTGGTTAGACAGATCTTTCTTAGTTTGAATCCATGAATATTATATCCTTGTTTAGGCATAGAAAAATCACCCACTCTATTCTATAGAAATACTTATTGATGATCAAACATATACAAAAAAAGATTAAAAAAAAAAAAAAAAAACATATACAAAAAAAAGAAAAAAAAAGGAAGCATTTATGGGGATATTCAAATCAGTCAAAAACCAATATATGTTCAAGAATGCAGATTTAAAGATGAAACTACTATTTTGTGGATAAAATGAGATTATCCAACAAAATCCGAAGGCCAAGAGATTGTAAAACTAGAAACAACATAAAAATACTTAGATTAGGAGATTCCTCATAGCCTTAGCCAAGGGATTAGAAGCCCATGAAATAGTTGAACCAAAAGTTAATTATCTTTTAATTATCTTTTCAATGACACGGGTTTCACCTTAATCTGATGCATGAACCAAAAGTTATACTTTAAATATTGAAACCTGTTCCGTATAACTCTAAATCCGAAAAAAAAAAAAAAAAAAAAATTAGGCACAACTCTTTGAGCTTTTGTTCTATTATCTCCTTCATACATAAAAAAAACCTGTAAGTATATCTGAATTTAATACACTTACTAACTAGAAAATATAATTTTGGGTAAATATAATATCAATATTTCATGATTATCAATAGTAATGCTCAAAGACTTTGTTTTTTTGACCTCAATGAAATTAAAGATGCTTTACAGTGGCAAGCACTATCTTGGGGCGATAAAGTGATTTTACCTTTGACTAGTTGGAGATGTGTCCTGGGTGCGTACAAGAAAAAGCTCCCTCCCCAACTCATGGAAACATTGATGCCTTCACAAAAAATGACAAAATGGCTATGATAGGCACTTTTGACCCCTATAAACCCAATGAGGCATGCCTCCATACTACTTTCAAATCTTTAATCATCTCACCATTACTTTCCTTAGGAGAAAGGAACCCCTCTCTCTCTCTAAGATGGATGTAGGAGAATTAATAGTTGAGTTGTTCGATATTAAATTAATGGTGCTAAAATATCTCGACAGAAAAGATCAGCACAAGAATGATAAGAATCAGACATAGCTTTGAAGATTATTTATTTATTTATTTTTGTCTTTTAAGTATTTTGTTTTGACTCCAAGTTTCAGCACAAGAATGGCAAGAATTAGTATGATGCATACTGTCATACGCACCCAGAACCATCCTAGTTATTCGAACCACTGGCCGACACTTCAGAGCACATGATATCAACTCAACTATGAACAACGGCTTCAATAAATTGATCAAAGAAGCACCATTTTCTTGTGAGTCTTAATTCTGCTGTTGTTGTGATGCTTTGAAAACCACTAAATCAAATCGCATTCAGTTGGGCAACAATCATGCTGCCTGCCAAACTTGCCCATTCAATGAATAATAGAGAGTTGAGTGAATGATGTGAACTAAAAGCCATACCCTTAGCCTTTGAGGGGCCAAGGAAGTCTTGAGTAAATGGTACTACCATCCACTATATCATATGCAATATTTATAGGCCCAATTCATTTTTTCAAAAACACCACAACATACCAAACACAAACTGCTCTTTTCATAAATAGACTCAATACTTTCTAATGGAAGTGGAGGCTGCAGAACACAGCAAATTTGAAGTGAACTTCACTGGAAAAAGTATCATCAGAGCTACAAATCCCTTGCCGGGGCCTCATGTCCTTTCTCTCTCAAACCTTGACCTCCTTTCCGGCCGTTTTCCTGTAACATACTTCTACTTCTACTGCACTCCCCTTGTCAGCAACTTCACACCTAATATTGTTGACATTCTCAAGAGCTCCCTTGCTGAAACTCTCAATCACTATTATCCCTTTGCAGGCAAAATCGTTCAGAACCCAAATACTAGTGAGCCTGAAATTGTGTGCGACAACAGTGGTGCTCTAGTTGTAGAAGCCCAAGCAAATATCCCTTTGAAAGAATTGAACTTCTACAACCTCAATCAATCTTTGCAAGGGAAGCTTGTTTCTCTCATCCCCAACTTTCCCCTGCAAGTCCAAGTAACAAAATATACTTGTGGAGGCATTTCAATAACCTTCACCTTCGACCATGCGCTAGGTGATGCGAGTGCCTTCGGCAAGTTTCTTGTCTCCTGGTCTGAAATTGCTCGAAGGAAGCCAATATCATGTATACCGGATCACCGGAGAAATCTTTGTGCACGCATCCCACCTACATATCATCCTTCCTTGGACCAAACTTTTGTGAAGTGCACCATAGATGAGATAATAAACATGCCAACAACAAGAATCCGGCTTAAGCGCCTTTATCATATCGATGCATTGAGTATCGACAGGCTGCAAACACTAGCATGTGTTGATGGGAATAAGAGAACAAAAATTGAGGCTTTCTCTGCATATGTTTGGAAGGTTATGGCTAATGCTATTGATCAAAGCCATTCAAAATGCAAGATGGGGTGGTTAGTCGACGGACGTGCTAGAATGTGCAAAGGAGGAAATGAGAATTCCATGTCAAATTACATAGGCAATGTCTTGTCTGTGGCCTTTGCAGAGGCAAGTGTCATAGGATTGAAGACAGGTTCTATCTCTGATATTGCCAATGATGTTCATGATGCAATTTCAAAGGTAACAAATCAGGATCATTTTCTGGATTTGATCGACTGGATAGAGTGCCACCGGCCCGGGTTAATGCTATCAAGAATTGTATTAGGCAGAGGAGGACCAGCCCTTGTCTTGTCTTCAGGAAGAAGGTTCCCAGTTACTGAAGTTGATTTTGGATTTGGTAGTCCTGTTCTGGGGACAGTCTGCTCCACCATTGAAAGAATTGGAGTTGCTTACCTGAATCAAAGGCCAAGCGGTAGGGGTGACGGCTCATGGACAGTTTCCGCTATCTTATGGCCGGAATTGGCTGCCGCATTGGAGTCAGATTCAATTTTCCAGCCCATGTCTGCAGCTCATCTTCAACTTTAGTGGTGTTAGTATTCTGTGCCTTCTTTTTTCCTCCCTCACTGTTATATATGTACGTTTTGTAAAATTCATTATATATAAACGTGTACAGCTGAGGTTGTTTCATTTGCTATCTCAATGAAACAAAAACATGTTATCTAATCTATATTTCAAACAATACACAGACAAAACTAGTCAACACTTGAAGAAAGAAGCTCATGATCTGTCCCTGAGCTGAGTGAGTGTTGCAGACGTTGTTGATGTTGTCTGCATGAGTGCTAACACCCTCTGCAAACTGATGGGGAGGATACGAACCATGCATTTGTCAAGTAAAAAATAAGACTCGGCTGAGACACTGCCTGGACATTGTCAGGACCTAACCGGGTCACCGTCGGAACCAAGCTGGGACACTGTCTTGATTTCTCTAAAATCATTTAACGACGGAAAACATTTTACACTGAAACAAATGAAACATGTGTACGGTAATTAGATTCATAATGGCTATGAGACCTAAACCTGAGAAAATGATATCGTCTACATAAATGAGAATACAAGTACAATCTTTGTGAGAATGGTAAGTGAACAAAAAATAATCGATTAAGTTTGTGGTAATACTGTCACGCCCGGGGGGCTGTTTGAGCCCATAGAGAGACTTGTGAATGCAACGCATGGAGAATTTATCAATCTTGAATTGAAGGTTAATGGATCCAGCAGTAATTATTTGATATTGTTTACGGCAATTTGAAAGTGGGTGCATTCAACTATGGCTCTTTTAAGATTTGATTTGATTTGATTTGATATATATATATATATATATATATATATATATAAGCCAATAGGGAAAATGATTACAAAGTGGATTTTTTCACTCTTGATCCGAATGGAAGAAAGAAAGAATGAGAAATCAGTCGAGAATGCTTCCAAACATTGAGCTAGAAGCGGCTCATTGAGCTAAACAATGTGCACGATAGTATTTGATTATCGATTAATACATATTTATCCTTTTTAGGAATTGTCTATGTCTTGCCCCCATCATGGTTAATACTGAGAGATTCGTAGTCTCTCCTCAATGACTTTGCTTCACTTCCAGCTACCTTCCTACGTGCCCAACTCTTTTAAGTACCTCCTCTGTGCCCTCATCGAATCAGCACAACATGAATACTTGGCAAATTTCCTCAACTCTCTCACCCTTTATCGGCATCCTGTCTATGCCGTTCTACCGGTTCCTTTCCACCGTTAGAACGGTTAGTGTTTCCCAAATCTATTTTTCCTAATTTCCACCTTAACAATTGTTTCCTTCTTTAAGGGGCTCCTAATTCTAGTTTTAGTACAATGGCTGTCTCTTTCCAGAATTTTTTTGTCATATTGTTAATGTATGCTCCTATATCCGTGGAAAGAATGGAATGATGGCTGATATATGGATAAACCAGCTCTTCCTTTTCATAAAATTTATCTCTGTTTCTCTAACAAATCCAAAAGAAAGTACCCCTGGTCCTGCATACTTGAAACCTAGGACCAAGGGCTTTATGGCATCAATTTCAACAAAAATGGGAACAAGAAAAAGAGAAGAGGAGGTGAAGGAAAGGGAGAAAGGAGGAAGATGGGGGAAGAAGAGCTCTACACATCAGGACAGTAGCAGCATTGGAGAGTTGTATTGTATCATTACCAATGTTGGGCGTAGTATTTTCTCTTTGTCCCACTTCAGAACGAGTAGTCGCTCGCTTTGGAATATTACAAGTTTTACTATAATTCCTTTACAAACACGTGTAGTATCATAAAGGTGAAAAGATTAAGTAACAAAATTTGATAAGTAAATTTAATTGTTTAATGCTTAATGTGGTAAATGTCACATTGACTGCTACGTCAGTTTGTAAGGAACTTGCAATAAAACTGTAGTATCCCTAACAATATTCAACCCTATACCTTGATATATTTTGAAGGAATTTACTTGGTTCCATCATTCACAAAATTTGCTAATACATTAAGAATATTTCAATCCACTGAGACATGAGAATGCCTTTTAGAACAAATTTTACATAGATTGCATTGTTGGTACACCATCTTACAATCGTATAGTCCACAAGGCTTATAGCCAGCTTCTCACGGCCTAAGGTAGTAATATTATGATCCCTTGATCCTATTTTATGTTACATATATGCAATACCTTGAACGCTGTATCTCTATATGATTGAACCATCCGCTTTTCTTTACAAACAGGAAGATCATCATCTTTGGTTCCAACAATTTGTTTTGCTGGCCCACTTTCTTGTTCATTTGAGGATATAATATAGAAATCATGATCCATTCAATTCTGGGGATTAACAAAGTTTACTGTTCTCTTTTTCATGTTCCCAATGCTATCCTGTAAAGTGAAGGTAATCATTTCAAACTCCAAATTCAATATATATATATATAAAAAGGGTTCAAAAAGGAAGGCATTTAGAAAGGGGTATGTAATTATTTTATAAATGCCTTTCAGGTACATTCAAGAAAACACCAAATTTTAAGCTGCTGAGATATACCTGTTCAATTCATGAGCAGTATACCCTTCCAATTGAACTCCGACCCCACATGCATAACACCTAAATTCATACCACAAAAATAGCAATAAGCCACACAAAGATATCCATGCCAGAAGGCAGACAGGAAAGAAAGACAAAGATGAAGCAGGAAGCTTTACAAATAATCTTCATATAAGCCTTGGACAACCTCTGGATAAGAAAGGAATATCATAGGCAGATCATCCAGGTGATGCATGAGGACAAGAAGCATCTCATATTTAAGTTCCACCTGGAGGCTACTGTCTAGCTAGAGTGTATCCTATAGAATAGCAAAACACAAAGTCAACCCATTTTAGCAGTAACCTAAAAAAAAAATAAAAAATAAAAAAAAAAAGGAAAAATCTGAAAGGATTCTATGCCTAGACAGAATCCTAATAGCAATTCCTCCTAAAACCTTAATGCCGCAAGCTCTACCCCAGAGGGACTGGGCCAACCCAGCAGACACTGCGACCTCTTCCCTAAAGCCACTCCCTCTGTGAGGGGGTCAGACACTGAAATTGCAACCTCCTCCTAGAGGGGGTAGGTCACAGACGCCACAACCTCCCCACAAAGGGGGTGAGCCATCACCTTTATGACAGTGTGGAGGTCGGTGTCGGTCCAAGCCACTCCCTCTGTGGTGGGTTGGGGGGGGGGGGGACCCACCTCCGTGCGAACCAATCCCTTCATCCCTTTCTTCTTCTTTTTTTTTTTTGGGTTGGGGGGGGGGGGGGGGGGGGGTTTGGCAATCTTTGTTTGGGGTATAATTCTATAAGGGCTCCATTAAAAAAAAAAAAAAAAACTATATGAAATCTGTATAGAATTAAATGGAAGCATCTATTTTGGTAACAATGAAAAGCACAAGGAAAAATAAGATAAAATTGAAACCAAGAGCAATTTAATAATGTTTAATAATGACCTAAAGCACAGGGACTAATGGAGTAACTCTGCCTAAAATTAATTACTCTTATTGCCATCAGCAATAGTTATCATTCTTGGTGCTGTTGTTCTTACATTATATCCAACAAAGAGAATAGGTTCTTATTTAATTCTAACTAAACATGGCCAACTTCAAGTATATTAAAATGAGTTTTGTGAAGAAAAATGAATAAAGTAAAGAACTGAACTTTAAAAGTGATGTGATGATGAGATTTAAGCTATTTAACTTTAGGGCAGTTGTGCATAAAAACAAGACAAAATTGAAACATTATGGAAGCAACCATTAAGCCAGCAAGGTACCTTACACCAAACCCCTGGCTGAAAGGATAATCAATGAGCCGGTTCCATCCCATGGTCTACAAGCAGCTACCTGAAATCCGTTGCAGCAAAGCCTACCTACACCAATCAATTAGGACTGAAGGGTGCAGTCTATGGACTTGTAAATTTAATTGAAATACATCTATTTAAAACAAGATGACTGCAAATAAGATAGATAAAAGACAACATTGATCATGAACAAATGAAGCAACTAACCTCTAAGGTTCCAATATCCTACTTGAATCTGGAAGAGAAGGTTAGCAAGGACTGTCCACAGTCTACAATCAGCTTCACTAAGAGACTAACAAAATCAAATAACATGTGAATAAAGCATATCCAACTGATAATAATCAATGTGTTTGGATAAGCTGAAAGAAAGATTATCGCAATGCAAAGACAAGAATATGTGAAGTACAAATTAAGAACCAAACCTCTTGAATTCCTGATCAGTCTTGATTGGCAATGGTTGAGGGCTGATGCCAGCCATGAATCAATGTAGTATATGTAATTTCATCTAAAGAGAGTCCTCCATCAGACATTTGATTGCATACCTCAAATGCTTTATCTATCTTCCTCTCTTTGCAAAACCCATTTGTCAAGGCATTGTAAGTGACAGCATCAGGGAGAATTCCACTTTCTGCCATCTCATGTAGAAGCTTAATCGCTTCTGTCATATTACCCAATTTACAATACCCATCAATCATAACAGTGTAGGTAATTTTATTAGGGCGTATGTTACATGAAGACATTTCCAGCAAGACACTTTGAACATTATCCATCTGGCCTAGCTTACAATAACCACCAATTAGTGCAGTATAACAAACGACATTCGGCAGCAAACCCTCCTTTCTCATTTCAATGAGAAGGTCTTTTGCATCCTCAACCTTGCCAGTATTGCACAATCCATATATTAGAGAAGAATATGTGTTACAAGTAGGTGGAATGCCCTTGCTTTTCATGTCACCATGAAGCTTAAAGGCTGCTATCATATTCCCATTTCTACAGTATGCTCTGATTAGTGTGTTATAAACAACAGAATTTAGCTCTACTTTCTTAGTAAGCAACTCATTGAATAGTTTTTCACCCTCTTCAATTCTGTTAGCATTACAATATCCATCTATCATCACCCCATATGTATAAACGTTAGGAACCATACCATTTCTCTTGCACTCATCCCAAAGCTCAACAGCATCATTCACTTTACCCATATTACACAACCCATGTATTAGCAAATTGTAAGTATAGGTGTCTGGTTGAATTCCTTGCTTAGTCATCTCTTCCCTCAACTTAAATGCCTCCTCCACTTTTCCCTTTTTGCAACACCCCAAAATGAGTGTGTTGTATGTGATCCTATCCAGTACCAAACCCCTCTCTAGCATCTCCTCAAGTAGCCTAACAGCTTGTTCCATGTTGCCTGCTTCACAAAGTCCATGAATTAGAGCATTTGAGGTCACTATATTGGCTGGAAAACCTTTATTCAATAGCCCAAACCAAAGTTCAACTGCCTCTGAATGCTTTCCATCCTTACAAAGTCTAACAACCAATGTCGTCAGCAACCCATCACTGGGTCGAGAATTTCTTGATAGCATCTCCTTGGTGAATAGTAGTGCAGAATCAAACCTAGACCTAATACATAATCCATGAATGACAGAAGTATAAGCCTCCTGGCTTATAGATAACTGTCTCAATAACATATCCTCTAAAACATACACAGCACCTTCAATATCATTATTATTGCAAAACCCCAGTATAAGAGAATTGAGAGTAACTGAATTAGGAGTTAGCCCCTTGGATACCATATCATCCCTTGTCTTCAGTGCCTGACTAATATTTCTCGTTTTACAATACCCACCAATCAATGTGTTATATACAACCTCATTAGGGACAAACCCCTTGTACGACATTTCCTTCAAAATGCAATTTGCTTCATCAAACTTCTCGAGTCTAATAAAACCATTAATTAGTATACTGAATGTTATAAGACTTGGGTTCACATTGTTCCTTACCATCCTCTCTCTGAACTGCAATGCCTCATCTAATCTCCTGTTTTTGCATAGCCCGTGAATAATATTATTGTATGTAACAACATTTGGAGAAATACCCAACTCTTCCATTTTCAAGAGCAACCCAATGGCATCTTCAACCTTCCCTCCCTTACAAAACGCTTTAATTGCAGTACTAAACATGTAAACATCCAGAGAAACCCCTCGAAACATCACTTCAAACACTTCATAACTCTTCTGAAGTTGATTTGCATTCACCAAAGAACTCAACAAAAAATTGCAAGTCTTCAGAGAGGGAAACAAACCCTTACTCGCAAATAACTGAAACACATCAATAGCAAAACCTAAACCTAGATCCTTAAATTGGGTGCAGCAAACATGTACCAATAAATCCAACGCCTGAACCCCAAGAACCTGCTCAGATGCCAAATTCAAATCTGCCATCACAATGGCAATCTCAATATGCCGGTTCTTGGGGTTGGCATATAAAACTGGCACTTTCCCATCAAGCAAACGGATCAAAAGCAATCTTGCAGAAGACACCATGTTCGATACAATAAGCAAACGAATCAAAAGGCAATAAGATCTCACAGTAAACCGAAACTTGTAAGTGTCAGACGCAAAATAAAAGAAATTCAAAGCGGTTTTGGGGTTCACATTGGATTTAATAGAGAAGAGTATCTGATCAAAGTCGAAAGGAGACAAATGGGGCATGAGTGCTTTACACTTAGAAGAATCTAGAGATGGTTTTGAGAGAATAGAAGATACCCAGTTAAGTAACCTCTGGTTGGAAGGCTGTGGATGGCATTGGAGCTGTAATGGCGGCGGAGGCGGAGGCTGAGGCTGAGGCTGAGAAGGTTGGTCCTGGTGGTGGTGGGCGGTGGGGGTCAGGCAGGTTAAGGGGCGAGTGACGGGGTAGAAGATAGGTGTGAGTTTGGTGAAAGGGAGCCTCCTCAAATCCATTGAATACTGCAAAATATTAAACATGATTGGAATATTAGAAGCTTAAATCGCAGGTAACAGAAAATTCTTGACTAAGTACAAACTAGAGCCATTATTTTCGTTAAAAAATTTATCTTGAACCACATTGATAGGTAAAACTTTTCAGGTTGAAGTAATATCAATTAATTCAACATTGTGATTAAATTCATCTCTCTCTCCTTCTCTCTCTCTCTTAGTATTCATGATTTTCTTTGCAACCAAATGGAGACTTGAGTTTTACAGATTTAAAGCAAGAGAGAAAACCTCAACTCAACTAATGTTAATAGAAGTATCTGGCTCCGACTATATTTTTCTAATCGGTCTCTCAGACCCCAACAGAGAATAAAACATGAGAAGAGCCTTAAGGATAAAAATAAATTTTTTTTAAAAAAAAAAAGTTTATTTTCTGTCAAATTTTCTCGGCAACCAAACAAAACCCACAATATTTACAGTTCCCTGATCCAAGAAATCACCCCGTGAAAAAACCAAGCAGCGCAAAGGCTAAATAAAAATATAAAACAGACGAGAAAAATATCTGAACAATTATAAACATAAAAAAAACAAATAGTAAAGAACAAAAATTAGCGAGACTTACAGAAAGCTAACCCAAGGCGAGGGCAGAGAAATGAGAATCTGGGATTGTGATAAGCGTGGTTGTGGTTTGTGTTTGGACACGCAGTTTAAGAGGGATTAAACGATCGTCATGATAGCCCCGACAGGGATAGGAGCCGCGATTTGTGGAGACGCCAGTGACGCTCTGCCCGTTGCTCGCGCGCTCTTCTCCGCCGTCGATTGCCTCACCAGTCACCCCAATGTAATGTGCCTCCACCCTCTGCATTAGAGTACTTTCTCATCGTGTTTTTTTTTTTTTTTTCTTTTTTTTTTTTAACGTTGAGACTTGAGACCCGTTTTAATGGGATAAATTTGAAACCTAGGCAATGTGTATTATGGGATGTGGGTTTTTTTATTAAAAAAAAAAAATACAAAATACTCATGTAACACTCATAATTCTTTTAACAGTAAAAAAAAAAAAAAAAACCACATCCCATAATGTTTATATTTTTTGATGTTTATATTTTGTTGTTGTTTATTAATGTTTATATTTTGATAAAAAAAAATAAAAAATAAAAAGAGAAGAAAATGTTAACAAATAAAGTATATGCTACTATAATCACGTGTTCACAAATATCGTGTGGGGCAAGTAGTTTTAATTTCTAATACCATGAAAATACTATTTTCGCTCTGCTTAGCCCTATCCCCTCTCTAGGGGTTTTATAGTGATAGGTTCTATAGAACCAGGCAATTCTATTTGGTCAAATACCTAGCAAAAAACTCATATGTTTCTTTCATTATAGTATTTTTTTAATAATTTTTTCAGTACTTCATGACTATAAAATTATAATTATGTATTGTTAGAGAGATAATAGAAAACAAGAAACAAAAAATGCTTCTAAGGTGCGTTACAATGTCGTTTTCCTTAATAAATTATTTGCCTCTAACATAATTGGTATGCAAATGGTTACAACAAATATTTTTCCAGTATACAATGGAGGCCAGAAAACCAAAATTGCTTAGCACAAACAAAACCACACCCAAACAACCTAAAATTTTCTATTGTAGCAAGAGACATAGACTCAGAATTTGAAGTACAAAAGGTGTTTTGATAGAAACAGAAGAAGAGATAATTTCTCAGTGTTGAAAACTGGATTGCAGTTAACTATTTGTGGTGCTAAAATAACAATTATTTATGTTTGTTAACAAATAGTCACCCAATTTCGAAATTAACAGTAATAAACTATTAATCTAATAATAACAAACTACTATTTTAACAGTCATTAAATTTGACCATCAAATCTTAATTATGACAGTTAGATTAAAATATTATTAACGATTATTTGATTACAGCCGTTAGATCATAATTATTAGTAACGATCACTTAATCTCAACCGTTAGATCAAACTTAATTTGATCTTGCAATTGACTTTACTAACGATCCAGTAAACCGTTAGATCTACCTTAGAAGATCATATGATTCAAATCAAACCATTAGATTGAATGATCTTAGGTGTCAAAAAAATGAATAGTCATGACCAAATCGTTCCAAACTACGCAAATCAAGGCGCCACAAATGCTACACACACGCACACGCGAGTGCGTCTGGTGCTTCGCACTATAGTAAAGTATACACGCAAGTGCATACAGATACACTCAATCATTATTTTAAAGTAAGTGCTGGATGTGTGTTTGGTCTTATAAATGCCAACTTAATTCTTTCTTTTTCATGTGAAACTCTCTGTTTTCTAGCCTCTTTCAATACCTTGCATGGTTGCATTTACAACATTCCCACGAATAAAAGTTTAGACACGCTTACTAGTCCTCATCAACCTCATTCTTAGCGACATTTATAAATTACCATAATTTTATAGGTAGAGATGTATGAGTCCATTGCTCAACAAGTATAACCATTATGACCATTTATGTGAGTGTTTGAGCTCTCCTCCTTTTTTATCTTTTGAAAAACTTTTTGAAAAACTTTCTAGCTAGTGTTTACTAAACAACTATTTACACATGTAGGATTTTTCACAAAATAGTATCAAATTGTCATAGTTGTTTACAAAACCACATAGAATAGAAAAGTTTGTACATGGTAATAAAAACCATAAACATTTTCCTTCACATTTTCTTACTACATGCATAACTTTGTACCCCATAATACAAAACAGTAAAACAATTTATATCAATTAATGTAAACCATCATTTAAACATTAATTTGTACATAACATATCATATTATATATGATGCATACTTCATATAAATGCATAGGAAAAAATGTAAATTTAGTCATTGTGGTTTTTTTGATTTGCAATTAATTCCTTGTGGTATCAAAATGAACTCAAAGGTCCTTGAGGTATGCCAAAAAAATAATTTAGTTCTTATAGTAAAATTTTGTTAACTGATTTAACAGATTCTAATAGCGTAAAACGTTAGAGCCAATATAATTGTGATATTTGTCATATTTAAACCAATGTCATATTAAGGGAATGTGTTAAATTAGTAGACGAAATTTGATTGTAGAGACTAAATTATATTTTTGGCATACCTCAGGAACCTTTGAATTCATTTTGATATCACATGGAGTTAATTGTAAATCAGGCAAACCACAAGGATTAATTTTATATTTTTCCCTAAATGCATATACTAACATGTTCATTCATCATCTGTTCACATATTTATAGTTTCCTTTTTTACATAAGATTATCTTTTTTAATGGTTCAATTCACTTATCAGTATTTAATGGCTTAATATAATGCTCATACATAATAGCAAGATATTTTAATCCAGTATATAGGTCGCCCCTTTCGTGACTTGACTACAAAGCTGCAACTCTTTTGATTTTATACTCAATGAGCTGCTTTAGATCCTATTCTCGATATGGTTACTGGCTTTAATACCAAACGATACAAACTTCGGATAGAACCTACCCTTAAAAATTTATTTACAAATATTGCTTAAATCGTGTGAAACACTTAGGATCGTAACAAATAACTCTCATATTACCCATATGTTTAAGAAATGAAAATTTTTTGAAACTTTGAAACTTTAACTTGCAGCTATACCGCTAACCTTAAATTTAGCCAAAATTCCAAGTTTCATTTCTCTTTCTAAATTTTCCTGACAACCAAACAGAGCTCTCGAAAGAGTATGGCAAAACAAACAGGGTGCAAAACGAACGCATGGAGAGGAAAGGACGACAAAGCCTATGACAGACCGACTGGATCATTAATTCAATAAGGGTAAAATAGACATTTTACCGTGCACAAGATAAAGACCTGCGAAAAGACAAAACAACATGCAATGAAACCGTTTATTCCGCTCCAAACAAACTGGATCGGTAAATAATTAAGGACAAAAAAGTCATTTTGAGGTCAAATAAAAACTCAATACTTCTTTTTATATATATATATTTTTTAAAATTTTGTTTTCCGAAGAAAACATTCATTGAAACACATAGCAGCCGCTGTAAATTTCGGTCTCAGACTCTCTCCATCTACGCAGCTGATAGCTTTTGCGAAGCTCTGGTCTCCCGCTCCAGCTACGCCGTCGTTTCAACTTCCGATCATCTTGTACTACTTTATTGCCTTTTTTTGGCCTTTGTTTGCTTCATAGGGCTCGAGTTGTATTTTAGGTTTTCACTTCTGGGGTTAATTTCATTATATATATATATATTTTATGTTTAAATTTTGATCAGCTACTTTTCTTTACTATTTAGATTTTAATTTAGGTTTGTTTGGTTTCCGAGAAAATTTGACTGAATATGAGCTTCTTTTTATTTTTATTTTTATATATACCGTTTATGCTTTGTTCGGGTTTGAGAGACTGAAGAAGACTAACGTCGTCGGACCCAGACAGTTGTATTAGGATCAGTTTAGTTAAGGTTTTCGCTCTCTTGATCTGAATCAGTAAGCTCTTAGTCTCAGTTTGGTTGCAGAGAAAATCATGAATGCTAGGGCATGCATTTAATCAGAATGTTAAAGTAATTGATACAATGCTATTACTTCAACCTGAAATATTTTATGTATCAATGTGGTTCAAGATAAGTATTTTTATAAATAATGCCCAAATTTGTACTTGATCATAAGAATTATGAATATGAAATATTCTAGTCAGTTTTCTCTATTTATGCTCGGTTTGAACTTCTGATTTGATTGGTACGGTTATTATATGCTGTTTATGTTTAATCTTTTGACTTCTTGACGAATCATTTTAAATTCTCAAGCTATTCTTAGAGTGATATAGGTAGTGGAAATGCTTGGTTTTGATTTTAACAGTATGGTATTTACAAGGGACTTTCCTTTTCAGCTTCTGTTGCTGACAAACGATATTGAAAGATGGCTCGTAATGAAGAGAAAGCGCAGTCAATGCTGAACAGATTCATTACGCTCAAAGCCGAGGAAAAAAAGAAGCCAAAAGAGCGTCGTCCCTACCTTGCCTCTGAATGCCGTGACCTTGCGGAGGCTGACAGGTGGCGCCAGCAGATCATGCGCGAGATCGGCCGCAAGGTTGCTGAAATCCAAAACGAAGGCCTTGGCGAGCACCGCCTCCGTGACCTCAATGACGAGATTAACAAACTCATACGGGAAAAATCTCATTGGGAACGACGCATTGTCGAGCTTGGTGGGCCCAATTATGCCAAACATTCTGCTAAAATGACGGACCTAGAAGGAAACATAGTGGATGTTCCTAATCCTAGCGGACGTGGGCCAGGATACCGATACTTTGGGGCAGCGAAGAAGTTGCCGGGAGTGAGGGAGTTGTTTGAGAAACCTCCAGAGTTGCGAAAAAGGAGGACTCGGTATGATATATATAAGAGGATCGACGCGAGTTATTATGGGTATAGGGATGAGGAGGATGGGGTGTTGGAGAAGGTAGAGGGGCCGGCAGAGGAGAGGATGAGAGCGGAGGCAGTGGAGGAGTGGAGGAGAGTGGAGGAGGTGAGGAGGGAGGCAAGGAAGGCAGTGAAGAGTGGGGAGGTGGTGAGTGTGGCGAAGGAGGTGTTGTTTGAAGGAATAGAGGAGGAGGTGGAAGAGGAGGAGAGGAGGAATAGGGAGAAGGTGGAGAAGGAGGAGATGGAGAGGGAGGGGAGGAGGGAATTTGTGGCACACGTGCCATTGCCAGATGAGAAGGAAATAGAGAGGATGGTGTTGGAGAAGAAGAAGATGGAGCTGTTGAGTAAGTATGTAAGTGAGGGGTTGTTAGAGGAGCAAAGTGAGGCTAAGGCTATGCTTAATATTCAGCGCTAGATCTGTTAAGGCTGGATACTGCTTTGATCATCGAGTGGAGGAAGAGTTTTTTGTATACTGACTTTTAAGCTAATAGATGGAACTAGATGCTGTATTTTTTCTTTTAATTAAGATAGATGCTGTATTTTTTTTCTTTTAATTAAGATTTCAATATCGCATCTGTCAACATCTAAACGTTATTGATAATTTATGATGCCAATGCTAATGATGATCCTGGATTACTTGTACATTTAAGGGTTTGCAAATAGGATTTATTATTATAATTTTTATTTCTTGCTTAAGGGTTTTTGGTCAGTATCTGTTCATGCTTGGTGTAAGATCCTATTGACCCTAATATGGATACAGTCGTGAAAGTTTTCCCTTTCTAGCTGTAATGCAGCTTTAATTATATTGCTTTCTTTTATGACCCTTCCTAGTTGTGAAAGTTTGAGTGCTTCATGGGGGTGTCGGGTTTGGGGGCTTTTAGTTTTTGTGGGCTTCGGGTTGGTGTGCTTGTTGGGTTTTTTGGGTTTTTGGTGAGTGATTCTTGTGTATACTTCCTGTGTACGTAGAAGCGCCTTTCGCTTTTTAATAAAACTTTTATTACTTATCAAAAAATTATATTGCTTTCTTTTATGATGATCTAGAAAAACTAAATCTCTTCATCAGAAAAGATTTGAATGAAAATATTTCAGAATTATATGTGCAGTTGTACCCTTGTTTCTGCAATAATGTTCTGAAAGTTGTGTAATGGTGACTACTTTATTACTTGTTGAGTTGATCAACATTATGGCTTGTGTTATTTAGGCAAAATTGATGCTCCAATTTAAACAAGGGATGCATGGGCATGATGTTAGGGTAGTGATAAATTTCTGCTTGTTGAGTTGATCAACGTTATGTCTTATGGTTGTTTTGATCTCTTGCTTTATGATTCATTGGACACTTCTATATGAATATTCTATGAGCAAATTACTTACTGACTCTAGTTCAGATAGTTACAACAGCTTAGCATTTTTAACCATGGGGCCTTTTGTTTTTGTAACCTATGAACCTGTTTCACCATTATTACATCTGTTGAATTTTATTTCTATTTTACACACCAAGCAAAAGGGTGTATACTGTGCTTATATGACCTCAGGAATTGCTTGTAGGACCTCAGAGAAAGAGGAGAGGTTGCATGAAATTAGCAGTCAGTTCCATAACCTCTTCTCCTTCAAGAACATGACTTTTACTTGTCATTGTCTTTTCAAACAAGGTGTCATTACCATTCAAGTATAAACTGATATGCGAATTTTGAGTTTCGAGTCTTGTTTCTGCTGAAATAAGGAAGAAGTTGTGTAACAAGAGTGAGTTTAAATCCAGCATAATCATTTTTTCTCTCTCTTTCCTCTCATTTTTCTCTCTTTCAATTTTTTTCTTTTCTTTTCTCTCCCTCATCCATAGTTTCTCTCCTCTCTTTTATCACTTTTAAGAGCCTATGATATGCGTAAGTGCTTGTCAAGAGGCTAGTTGTTTTTAGATTGTAAGGTGTATGTAATCAATATTTATCAGTTGGACTATCTGGTTGAACTTCCTCTTGGTACTGAGTCACATGTGATGTTAGTTTTAGGGGGATGATACAAGCAGTTCTGGATACTTTCAGATCATATTCATGCTAACGTTCTCTCTTGGAACAGATTAATATTTGCTGCTGGAAAACAAATGAAAAAGAATAAAATAAAATGGGCTTTGCAGAATTATCTATAAAACAATTGATGTGGTTTGAATGTCAGGGTTGAGGAGCTAGCTGAAAATATAGTGATGGATTTACCTTTGGGATAATGAGCTTGGTGTTCAACTATTATTGCTTTTATGGTCATTGGGAGTGAAAGTATCCCAATGATATTATGCTATGCTTCTTTAAAGAAGTCTTGCTGGTGATGCATGGGGACCTCTATGCATGTTGCTGGGGCTCTATTGGAATTGCTCTAAAAGGTCATATTGATGCTGCTAGTGATTTAGGTCAAAAGGCTTTTGGGGCCAGAGAACTGATATTTTAAGTTCTTGAATTGTTACCTCTTGATTGAGGATTTCAGAATGTGATTACCATAAACTGTTATTATGTTCTTGTTTAAAATTCCATGTGTTATTTGTAGTTGTTTTCTACTGTAAGACTCTACTTATGTCCATTAAATATGTTGTCTGTTTTGACCACAGTTTGTCATTTCAATTTATTGAGTTGGCAGGTGTTTTTTTAAATTTATTTTATATTTTTTAAATTTATTTTTGTGGATTCAAGGTTATAAAAGTACTCTTTAAGCTTTAGTACCTTTTTTTTTTTTTTTTTTTTTTTTTTTTTCTTGTAAGCTTTAGTACTTTCAATCCTTATTGTTCTCTATCTGGTACATTTGAGTGTCTTGTAGCCTCCAGTTGTTGGAAGTAATTTGATATTTACCCTTATTTTTATCTTTCCTTGTTTTGCTCGTAAAGGAAAGAAATGAGCTTCATTATCACTCTTGATGACCATGAGAGTAACATTTAGGCTGTGCTCCTGCTAGAGAATGATATCTTTTTCATAAAGCAAAGAAATGAGCTTATTTATTGAACTACTATGACAATATTGATTGAACTGCACTTTTTTATTTTTTTATTTTTTTATTTTTTTCCCTAAGCAACAACTGCATTTTATTTATAAAAAAAGAAAAGAAAAGAAAAAAAGATGCGGTCTTAAACTACATGTTACCCGGGTTTAGACTGTTCTAAGCAGTGTTGCCATCTGTCATCTTACGTATTAGTGCAATCAGATTTGAATTCTTTTAAATTAGGTTGCTTGAATTTTTTTTTAAATCCAGACAACTTGAGAGAGGAGAGGCTGCCAGATCCATCTACTTCGGTTAGCTTAGGGTGCAGGACAGATGGCCCCCGTAACCTCTCTCTTAGGTTGCTGGAATTTCACTGAAATTAGATAGCCTAATTTTAGAAGATCTTTATCTAGTGCAAATCGTTATCAGTGGAATGGTAACAGGTGAAGTGTCCAATTCGACCAAGGGGGAAGAGAACTCTCTTTGCACCTATTATTGATGCAAAAGAAGAAAATCGTAGATAACTTGAGTTGGAATTATTAAAACTAAAATAGGTACAATTATGAAAAGGGTATTGGATGCTAGTTGATCATACCCGTGCCACCTTATTGTAGAGCTTTTTGGTTGCTTGAATAGTCTTCTATGGAAAGGGTTGCACTTAACCCCTTGAAAGATGTTTGTCAAACTATGGCAACAATGAACTTGGGGTGCATGTCATTAATCTCTCATGTTGGTACATACAATTTTGAATTTTCTTCTTGTTTTTTACATTGCACTCACTTTAATATTGTATATTGAATCACGCAAAATACTGTATAGAAGGGGCCTATATATATAGGCCAGTAATACGAATATATACATACATAACCTATGCGGGACAAACACTACAAAAAATTCCCTCAAACTTAAGGTGGAGTGCAAGAGACCAACTTGAATTTGAAAACAAGAACGCGAATTTGTCCTAGAGGATGTGACTTTGTGAAGAGGCCTACAAGCTGATCATGAGACGTAACAGAATGAAGCTATAATTAGCCATGAAGAAGATGGTGACAGACAAAATATCAATCAATCTAAATATGTTTGGTCTGTTCATGAAAACCATCATTATGGGCAATCTAAATAGTACTCATGTTGTCGCAGTATACATTGCCCATGTGAGACAAACACTACATATATAATCTAACAAAATCTAAGCAAATCCTATATGTTTTTATTTCAAAGCATGGAAATGGATAATCCAGTTGGCCTCGTTCTTACACAGCTCAATTCTTGTTCATCTCTCCATGCATCCAGGCAGTTTTTGTATCCAAGTAATAACCAAAAAGGAAATAATACGACGACTGAAAATAGTGTGATGATATTATTTGTGCACAAAATCTCTTATATGAATGCAATTGCCATTGACTCGTGGGAAGAAGACCGCCGACTCATATATAAATGCAACCATTTCTCAGTTTGATGACAACACATGTTTTCATTATAATCAAACCAAAATGATTAAAATACCCACATTTAAAAAATAAAATAAAATAAAATTTGAGGATCCGTTTATTTAAGAAGGTGGAACTCCCTCGACCAGCAGCGGATTCTGGCGACCTGTGGACTCTAGTGCAAATTCCTGCTTACTTTGACAATCGGAGGCGAATTTAGGCGGCGGACTCTAGCGAACAAGGTATTCCCGCTAACTTTGACAACTTCAGGAGGAGGGATCGGGCAACCGATGTCGGATTTTGGCAAACTCCAATGGCGGTCCACAAAAAGTTTATTGTGGGTTTTTTATTTTTGAAAAATATAGTGACTAGTCAATTCCTAAATGAATAGTTATTTAGAGGAATTGATATTCCTCAATTGAAGAAATAGTCATTCCCATGAGAACGGTTATTTCAAAGCTAAAAATCTTACAAAACTAAGGAATATATGTATAGCTATTCCATTTCATCAGTTTAATCCTTGCACCAAATATACCATTAGTGTTTGCCGCAATATAGAGAACTGTTGGGGAACATTTTGAATTTGTGCCCGGGTTCTTGATAGAAGGGAGAGTTAAGCCCAATACTCACGCTATTCCCCCACATCGACATACAGCTACTAGGACACCAAGGCTAGGAGTAAAATTGATAGATGCATGGCCACTTGCTTGCGGTATGAGGTGAGAGGGACCTTAGGGGCAGTTTACAAGAGCAATATGAATAACTAAATATTGAAATAATGAGTTCACAATATGCTTGGAAAAAACTCTCTATGAAGAAAAACATTAGCCATTGACTGCTGCGGGAGGGAGCTTTGGTTCACTCCTCCTCCCCCCTTACTACCCCTTTTCCTCTTTTCCTCTCCCGTTCTCACCTCTTCGGAAGCTCAAACCGCCTCCTCGGAGGTCCTATCCCTTTATTTGGAGACCCTATGCAACGCCTTTGGTGTTTTATTCTTGTTCAACAGCTCTGTCGTTGCCACCTCTACCTTTGATCGCCAGACCACCACCAAGTTTGCCGTCGCCTGTCCTTCCATTGAAATTTTTGGCTTTGGTTTTTTAAAAATCAGATCTGTCTATTTCAGGAAACCTCATCTATGCATGCACCTCACCACCATGCTCCTGGGCCTCTCCGCTTTTATCCGCTGTCAACCCCACCTTCATCCGACCACCACATGCCAAAGTATGCTCAACACGCGCCTGCGAGTAGATCTTATTCATGGGCGTGTGTGTCACACGCGCCGACGCATGAAGAAGGATCTCCTCCACTCCGCCACCTCCCACTGGTCTCTTAGAGCCATCTGTTGTATCCCGGCATCCATAGCTAGCACGTGGTCTTCACGCGCTGGCGCGTGGCTCACACGCTCCGGTCACCGATCGCATCCTCGCCGCCTTCCTCTGCCCCGTCCTCCACTGATGCTACTGTTTTTGTGTATTTTTTTTAGTTCTTGTTTTTTAGTTTTAGTGCTCATATTCAATCTATTTTAGTGTTGGTTTCACTGCTCTAGTTATGAGAGGTCTCTCAATTGTTGTTGTGGTTCCTAGATTCTCTAAAAGTAAAATTATCCATTCTGCCACCACGTGTCTCTCATCTTCTTATGTCTCTAGTGAAGTCCTTGCCTGCGCTGCTAGCATCACAAGACTGGATTTATTTATTTTAATTTTATTTTTTCATTTTCGTGTGTTATTTGCTTTAATTGTAGTGAATTTTTTAGTGTATAATGTGTAGTTAGATGGACCGCTTCTAACTTTGTGTTCGGAAGCATTCCCAACTAGTTTCCTTTCTCTCTTCCTTTCAGATCAAGAATGGAAGTAACCCCCTTTATAACCCTTTCTTTATTTGCTTAGAATATATATATTTATAATGATGAAATGTTAAATATTGGTGGATGTCATTACATAGTACATAGGCCTGTTTACAACACAAATGAAACTTTCAAATAAAAAAAACTACATAAATGAAATGCTACGAATGATTCTTCAAACAGTCACAACGATTTTTCATACACTACAAAAAACATACCAATTAGTAACGTGTCTACTGTTCATCACTTTTTGACACATTACCAATTAGTAACGTGACACGTTACTAAATATTTTAGTAACGTGTGAAATGCAACACGTTACTAATTGGTAACGTGTTAAGCTACCACGTTACCAATTGGTAACGTGTTAAGCTGCCACGTTATCAATTGGTAACGTATTAAACTGGCACGTTACCAATTGGTAACGTGTTAAAATGACACGTTACTAATTTTTTGTTCAATTGATTAATTCCATTAATATTATTTATACTATTAACATTATATTAGTAATTTCATAATATATACTGAAATGATTTATTTAGTTTTCATAATAATTTTGTTATATTTCATAATAATATATACTAAAGTAGCTACGAAGAGATCCAATTGTTGCTCAAGTACAAATTATTCATGTTACTGCACTATATATATAAAGCTTTTTATTTGATATATTTATCATATTGTAATGATAGTTAAACTATTCAATGTTATTAAAAACTAACATTGTGATTTTTAGTAATAATATTCTACACTATATATATATATATATACACGGAGTTGCTGGTGTTTTCCTAATCTTAAGTATATATACATTTTTTAAAAAAACAATTAGTTTGTAAGAGCCATATATATATGGAGAAAATTTTATTTGAAAAAACTTGTGATTCTCACGTGCTTGTAAAAAACTCCTTACTCAATTCTTAAACCACCCAAATTCTAGCTATGGTTCACATTATATTTATAAGAAGAATATGCAGGTTTTGCTTGGTGGCTGTTGTTGTTGTTGTTGTTGTTTTTTTTTTTTTTTTTTTTTTTTTTTTGTGACAATTTGGTGTCTTAATTGATCTTAAATAAAGAATTCTTTGAGATTTTATATATATATATGTTGTCAATTTATTTAAAAATTTGAAAAAAAAAAAAAAAATCTTGAAACTAACACTCAGTTTTTAATATCTCTCGAATTAAAGATTGCATTAATATCTACTCAAACTACAAGAAAAGTTTGCAAGGTAACCCTCTTTAGCAACACCCAAATTCGTAACACGCCAGACATTTTACTACACACACCTTACTAACATTTAGTAACGTGTCAACTCTATTGACACGTTACTAAACTACTGTAACTAAAAAATCAATTTTTTGTAGTAATAGGGACTGTCTGTAACAACGTTTTTCATACAAATGATTATTTCCTTATCTTTTGAGGAAATAATCACAACTTTGTTTAGGAGATTCTTGTCCCTTGACAGAAGTTAATTATAAGTCAAAGGAAAAAAAAAATGCTTTGCATAAGACATAATTAGAGGCCCTCTCACAATTGCAAACAATATGAATAACTAATTGCACTGGATCTCAATCCTACCCCTCGAAGTCCTTCTATTCTCAATTTATTTTTTATTTTATTATTATTCTTTTTTCTATAGCTCCTCTTTGCGATCACTCCAGCTCCTTAGACTATATATATTAAAATATATGATCGTTGTTAGTCAATATGAATATATTTATAGGTTAATATGATTGAATGAAAATATAAAAAATATTTGTTAATTTTCCATATATACAAGGCAAAGAAAAATACTTTACGTGGGCGTTTAATTATCTAACCACGTGAAATCATTCAAAGTGAAATGGTGAAGGCTGGAAAGAAATATGCTTTTGAGTGTTCTGATGGTGATAAATTCTTTGCTTTCTTCACCGGTTTCGTCTCTGGTTGGAGACTTGGAGTACTATATAACTAGCTACTGTGTGTGTGTGCATGTAACAGAGAGAGATCTGAGAGAGATGGAGACGAAACATTTCAGCCACAAGCATCCATTGATGGCCATAGAAGAGCTGGAAACTTATCTCAAGAGGGAAGAAATTTGCTCGGGGTGCGAGAAACCAGTATTGGGTCCTGCATGTATATGCTCCGAATGCGACTTTCTACTCCATAAATTGTGCTTCGAGCAACTACGCCAGGAGATACAGAGCCCGTTGCACCTCTCCAGCCACCCCCTTGTTCTCCTTCCAACACATGCTGCAGGAACAATATTCTGCGATGCTTGCGGTAAGCTGTGCGACAGATGCCTCGTCTACCATTGTTCCCACTGCAATTTCAACCTCGACTTCCAATGTGCTTCTCAAAGGCAAATCAGTGCTAACGACTGTCCGGAGCATGCATTCGTCCCCATCTCGCAGCAGATGCAGTTCACTTGCGAAGCTTGTGGTAAGAAATGTGAGGACAAAGCCCACGTATGTGGCAATTGTCTTCTCTTGGTTGAGCATGCATGCACTCGATGGCCAAGCAGCATCAAAGTTATTTCTCATGATCATAACCTGAGTCTCATCTATTTTTTTAATCAAATCGTGAAGAAGCATGACAATGACACGGTAGACTGTAGCGTCTGTTATCTAAATGCAAATATGGAGCACGCAGCTTATTATTGTCAAGATTGTAGTTACATTGCCCACTTGCAGTGCGCGGGTTATTTTGAAGGGAAGACGGCCGGTACGTCACTGCTTGATTCAGTTGAGGAGATCTTTCTACCAGGAGAAAGAGAGATCATGCGTTTTTTCCATAAGCATAAGTTATTGCTCGAAAAAGAAGAGCTCAGGTATGATTTGCTTTGTGATGGATGTATGCTATAAATTACCTCAGCCCCTTTTTATACTTGTGCGGACTGCGAGTTCTTTTTACATGATATATGTGCTAGACTACATAGAATTAAGCGGCATCGACTTCACCATCATCTGCTTACCCTCGTCTCACATGTACCTTCCAAATATAGCCTTTTTGAATGTAATGCTTGCAACCGATATCGCCATGGCTTCATCTACAGATGTGACCCTTGTAACTACAACCTTGACCTTCAATGTTTTACAACCCCGGATACCCTTAAACATGAAGGTCACCAACATTCTCTCCACCTTCCACTGTATTCATATGAAAAATGCAGTGGTTGTGGTTTTCTGGCAAGCAATCGCTCATTTGTGTGCAAAGTCGATGCCATCGGCTGCAAGTTTAACTTGTGTTTTTTATGCGCAAATCTTCCACTTGTGATTAGGCATCCATATGACACACATGGCCTCAATCTCACATACACTACTGAAGACAAGTATGGAGAATATTATTGTTTAATATGTGAAGAAGAAAGAAATCCTGAACACTGGTTCTATTACTGTGAAGAATGTGATTTTTCTTGTCATCCCAGTTGCATCCTAGAGAAATATCGATACACTAAATTTGGAAAAAAATACAAAGACGAAGATCACCCACATTCTCTCACTGTTGTGCACAAGACTAAGGACTCTTCTCTTTGTGATTCATGTGGCAAGCCTTTTGATGGCGTGGCCTTAGAATGTACCCAATGCAAATTCATCGTCCACCCGGAAGGCTATTTTTTGGAAAGAACGTCAACACCATGGATATTTAGGCACGTTTGAGTTATGTCGGGAGGAAAACCAACATATCTTTCCATAGCTGTCTGTACTGGCTAGAACAGATGCAAGTGTACGTGTGTGAGAAATAGAGAGAAGTTCCTTCTGTAATTTATTTCAGCATGCCTTTAAATTTGTTAACTATGTTGTAATAAAGTTAATCTAGAATTTCAATTTATGGGAAACTTTAGTTATCCCTTTAATCTTTCATTATTTTTGCTCTCGTATTCTCCATCTTTAAAAAGTTACCATATCAATTGAGTTACCATCTTTTAAAAGTTTGCAATGTCATTTTTTTTTTTCTTTTTCTTTTTGGTAACTCTACCAATCGACTGCAAATATTGCAGATGGAAAAGGATGAACATGACCATAAATAAACTTCTACCCATACTCATCCTGATCCTTTCAAGCTTCTCCATCATTAGATTTCTTTCAATCACCATCACCATCACTAGTTAGTTCATCCACTTCTACTCGACTCCCTACGTTATCCACTATTTTTCAGCACACATGCCCCTCATGCAGCAGCAAGGTTCCCTCAACAAATCAACAAAAAGCCTCTGCTAATGCCATCACGCTCACAGAAAAGAAATTTGAACTCCTATCAAATGTTGTTGCTCATAAAGCCCCCTGCAAGTTGCAACCTCCTCATTTTTGGGCTTGAAACCCAATACCTGCACCTATCACAAATCAATGCAGGTGGCACCACCACTTTTCTGGAGGACAATATCAGCAAGCTAACACGCAATCAAACCCAATTCAAACAGCACTCGAAGATGCAAGGTTGCTCTGGATATGGAGTTTTCTGACCTTACCTTTGAACTTGAAAAGAGGTTGAAGTTGATGATATTTTCAGAATAAGAGAGCCCCTACTATCAGGTCCTGGTGTAAACTAGCCATTGTACAGCATCCAATCACCATGTGATACATCATCAATTGAAGAAAAATGCAAAAAATGAAAGTGAGAACAACCGCACCAAGTCAAAATGAGAAAGATAAAAAAAGAGAGGATAAAGTCCACTTAACCCCCTCAAACTACCACCCCAATGACAATCTATTCCCCAAACTATTAATTACGACAATTTACCTCAAAAACTACCAAAACAATGACAATGTACTCCTAAATGCTAGCAAAATGACGAAATTACCCCTATAGAATTTTCAATAAGACTAAAATACCCTTAAAAATTTGGAAAAAAAAATTAAAAATTAAAAATTAGTATTTTTATTTTTATTTTAGTAAGGGTAATTTCGTCATTTTTTTAAAAATTGGGAATACATTGTTATTGTTTTGGTAGTTTGGGGGATAAATTGTCGCAATTAATAGTTTGGGGAGTAGATGGTCATTGAGGTGGTAGTTTAAAGGAGTTAAATAGACTTTACCCTAAAAAAAAAAAACTCGTAGCCGGCGAGACCCAGGCCAAGCCGGCGAGACCGACGAACCATAATTAGCATTAAACATGATTTTTCGGTGATCAGTTCAATCTATGAAAGAATAAGAAAGTTCAAACAAATCAACCTACAGAACCAAAATCCCCTACTCACAAAATACAGAAGTCCTCTGTTTGGTTGCCAAAAAAACATGGGAAAGGAACAACCAAAAACTTGAATGAATCCGCAAAATATGATATTGAAACTTGAACCAAATTTAGAATTTTCTTTTTCTTCAAACTGAATATAAAATCTTAACCACGAAATTACGTACTTGAGGGAATGATGAGCGAAAGGACTCCGTGGAGGGAGAGAGTGGTTGAAAGCGGACTAAATTGTGAATATTGTTAGCTTACTTGTGGGGATTAACTTAGGCGACAGAAATTTCTTGGATAGGAAAGGGACATTGGGTGAGATCTACTGCGTGGGTCTCACCAGACCGGCAAGACCCAGCCCGGCGAGACCTAGGCCGGCTGTGACCCGCCTCAAAACTAGTTTTTAATGCCCTAAAACCCATTTCTAATGTTCCAAAACCCGTTTTTAATACCTCAAAACCCGTTTCTAATGCCTTAAAACTCGTTTTTGGATTCAAATCTAAAACCTAGCTGAGAAGGTTAACCCTTTAGGAATTTTATCACCCTAAAGGTCGTAAAAGGTGACTCATGGCGCCAGAGATGGTGACCCAGCCAGACCCACTGGCGTGACCCAACCGTGGGTGGCTGGTCTGGCTAGCCGTGGGTCATGGCCAAACCTACGGCCAATGCCGTGGGAGAAGACCCACGGCCATGCTTCAGTTTTCTTCTCTCTCTCTTAAGCTCATAAATGACATCATTCGGTGTATTTGGTTGTAGGCTATTTTTGTGCACTTGTTGTGCTTTAGCTTATGTGTCAGTTGTTGATTGGAGACTGTAAACATGGGGTTTTAAGGCAGGTCCGGATATAAATTAAACTCTTAGAATAAATCTCCTAGTAACTAGTGAGTTTTTCTTTGTGAACACCTCTTTCATGTTGTCGTCTTTCTTAACCTTATTCTGAAAGCTACAGAAAATGGAAAGGTTAGCTTTTTTAGCCATTCAGAAGAGTATAATTCTCTATTTTAATTACCACCTTCAGAAAGGTCGGCCACCCACGAAATGTTCAAAAGTTTTTTTTTTTCTTCACCAAATAAAATAGTAAGAATGGTCCTTCTATTCGAACCTCTTATATTTCCAGTAATACAAATTCCTATTCTTAAAGAAATAACCATCCTGTATACCAACCATTTTTTTTTTTTGATAGGTAACCATCCTGTATACCAACCGTGTCATAGTTTAACTCCTACTAGGTAGGATATCATTTCCTATCTGCTTTTAGATGGAAAAGCCAAGCACGTCTTTCTAAACTTGCAAGAAGCAAATATAAAATAAAAGGAGATCAAACCACAATTTTGCATCAACCAAATGAAAACAACATTAACTAGAAAAATAAAAAAAGGGACAAAGAAAAAAGATTTGCATATACAGGTGATTGATAAGGGGTGGAAGCAGAGGAAAATGTAGGAGATGGGTTCAGCTTCTAGCTATCTATACTCAGATATTCTTGATCCTAACTCTGTACAAGTTTAAAATAGGTGTTTTGTCTAGAACAAGTTCTTCCTTGAAACTGTCCTCTAAAATTGCAAAAATAGAGCTCACAATCCTGTAAGGTATGTCTAATAGGAAGAGAGAGAGAGAGAGAGAGAGGGAAAATCATAAGGTATGTCTAATACTGCACAGAAATTCCCAGTAATAATTTAGCATGTGATCAGTAGGTCTCACCAGGTCCCACTTTCCTGTACAAAATATTGCGTACGCATCAGCTGCATACCTATCATAAAATAAAAAGAAAATTAGTTAGTTTCCACTAAGAAGTAATTAAAAATTTTCTATCCACAGAAAGATTCTTAAGCATTCAAAGGAAGGGGATGAAAGATTAGTCAATTTACTTGCCAACGCCATGCAGCTGAGTCACGTGGGTCCAGCTTTCCCACAAGTACTCCTGAGAGAGGCGCTGTATCATCGCTGCCCTCTTCCTTTGTAGACCTAGTGTTTTTATAATCGTTTCAATCTCCTCTGGAGTGACCTCAGTTGCGGTCTTTGCATCAGGACAGAGAGTAAAGAGATCCGATATCACCCTTTTAGCCTGTATTGAGAAATATATGCATTTAAGCAACTCATTTACCACCATCTGCCAGTTAGGAACACTTATCAATTGATACAATCTTTAAAAAATCTACAAAGATCCATACACATAAAGATATAAAGATCCATCCTAAGAACAACTATCGATTTATAATATTCCAACCCTTGAACAGACATGTAAAGATGAAAATTCCCACTGTCACGAGACTTCAAATAAGACTTACTGGGATGTTTAACCAACACAGAAAAACAAATGCTGTGAAAATTAGGCCTGCATGGTGCACCTTAGTTTGGGATGGTTTGATCCAACCAAACTGGCCAAGGTTGCTTTCCTAAATTACAACCTATAACCAGACCAAGGATCCCATGGAACCATACCCAGCATCTGAAGCAAAACCAAACTGAACAAATCAAAGTAACCCATATTTGGCTGTATAAGTTTGTTTTCAGATTTCAAGTAAAATAAGTACTTTTTTGATGTACTGTTACAAACAAAAAATTTATACAACAGAATTAGCAACTATGGTAATCTCTAAGATGATAACAAAATTACTGACGTTTAAAGATCAAGACAGGCAATCCATGCACATTCAACCAAATCTCAAGAGGCCCAACTGAAATCCAGATGAACACTGTCTACCAGACGCTTACAAGCAGGGGTGGAGAACAGCTTTCTTTGCCATTAGCAATGAAATGTCCTCCAAACTGTACAGAAACAACTGAGTCTTTCCTGGGAAGACATTGAATATTCAGAAGTACACTTGCAGTGATAAGCTTATGCTTTTCAGTCACTGATCCACAAATCCACGAGTATTCTTTCTTTTCTACTTTTTTTCCTTTAGAGAACCTTTTTTTTGTAACCAATGAGCTTTAGCTCAAATGGTACTTCCTCCCTTTGTAGCAAGGTGGAGGGTGAGGAAATGGCTCCATTTCCCACCGGGTGCGTGTAACTTCCCAAACAATTTTTTATTTTTCTTTTTGGTAAGCCACAAATCTATGTTGTAATCAGTTCAGCTTCTAAATTTCCTACCTTATTCTTGTGAAGTTCTTCACGATCATCAGACCAATTCGGTCACAACCTTTCTGCAACAAAATTGTTAGTGGACCCCACATTGTCATTGACGCAAGCCTCCAAAAAAATAACTCCACATTGTATGTGATGCAGGAGGCGATCTTGTAGATTTGCGAAGCCAACATTGCATTTACTAAATGGATTGGAAACAGATCGTACATATTATAAAATTATAACTCTCGAGGTATTTTATTAATAGAAATGCTACATGCACTCCCTCTTTTACACTCCCAAGTTCTACTCCCTAATGTGGCATTTGCCACGTCAGCTTTCCATTAATGTTTTTTAATTCTATATGCTCACTCTCTTTTTGCAATAGCAGCGTTAGAGAGTGAGCACTTGTGAGTGTAAAAGGAGTTCTGGTAACATTTCTCTTTCATTAAATTTTCAAATTTGGGATGTTAATTTAGAGGTTGTTTGATTACAAGTCCAGCCTGTTTCATTTCTTAGTCTTGCTTGGTTGTTAAAAGTTTGTCGTTTTCCTAGTAGGAGTTTTATGTTCACCATCTTTTTTGTTAAGGATTTTGCTTCTATATAAGCAAGTCTTGTGACCTTGTAAAGAATTAGAGAACTTTGACTAATAACTTTTCAGCATATTATGGTTTCTTCAATGCCAAGACTCCATTAAAATTCTTCTAGTTGAGATGCATAGAACTCCATCGTGAGACTCCAAGGTTTCTAAACTTTTTCTTCTTATTCTCCCACTTTTTCTTTATCTTGAACTTCAACCAGACCTCATTAAACACTTTCAAGCCTCTATCAATCCCTAAATTCTAGTTTTACAAACCCTAACATAGCCCATCAATTGGCATAGAAAATCCACAAGATATAAAACTTAAATTGTTGGCACCTTCATAGCTACTGTTCACAAATACCACTAACGGATACTGTTCATAGCCATGGACTGCACCTTTGATTCTCACTTTTCTTACGTTATTTCAACTTCGAACCCTACACAATCCCTAAACTATCCTTCTTGACCATACAACCCAGCCTTTAACCCAGCTATATTGGTCATAGGAAATCCTAATCCCCAGAATCCCTAAACTATCCTTCTTGACCATACAACCCAGCCTTTAACCCAGCTATATTGGTCATAGGAAATCCTAATCCCTAACTAGTAGGCTGCCCTGTTTCTTATCTAGTTCTTGTGTCTGCCATAACCAATGAAGTTCAATAGCTTAAAATCTAGTAGTATAAAGAATCCTTCCCCATACCACCTGTATGGGAAGCAACTGACAGAAATTCAAAAAAAAAATGAAGAACACTAACAGAAAGATAAGGAAAATTAGGGAGGCAATTGAAGGCAGGTAAAAGAAGGCACTGGTGCTTTCTTAATGCAGATTAATACCTACAAATATGTTCTCAAACACGGTGGGCCATAGTGCTGCTGTAGAAATCATAGAGAAAGTAAAAAATATATATATATATATATATATATATATATATATATATACAGAATGTCTACACTAAATGATAGCTATTGCCTAAATGTCAAAAAGAAGATTTAAAAATAAAACAATAATAAATGATCCACGTGAGGTTGTAAGGAGCAATACTCTATTCCATGATAGAAGTGAAAGAGAAATGAAGAAAGAAGCATATCAGTTCATATTAATAGCCATCAATACACAAATAACTACGCACTTTCAAATGTCCCAATTCCCAAGTAAGGAATAGTAGAGTGAGCCAGGTTGGTACCACCTTTGTAAATATTATGCTGGAAAAGAGCCGAGCAATGCCAGAAGCTAAGCTGTAGCATAACCTAATCAACCAGAATACCATTGATACAATGTCTAATTTTGTTGTCCACAATTAAAGACAAAATCGTTTAATCAGCCATCATAAATTTGGCAGCTTCTATAACAAAATCATGACATCCTAGAAAGAATGGAAATTTCTAACTAGCCAACTATTGCTTCAGAGAATACCGTATAGTTATAGCAATGAAGTTGCAAAAGCTGAAATTAAATGAACAATTGACTAGTAAATAGGCTAAAGCAACACAAAATACCAGAAAATACCTGCAAACCAGTTGTCCGATTTAGGAGCATACATATCACCAATACCCTCCAAGGATCATGGGCATGATCCTCTTGGAGTAGACCATAGCTGGAGCGAGGAGGTTTCCACATGTTATCTGGACTTTTTCTTAGGTAAACTTCACCTAGCTTCTCAGAAGTAGATAGAACAGTACTAACTTCCACACCTGTTTTACACCCATTTTTACCTTCCAACAGAAGGCCATCTGCATTTTCTTCTTCTTTGGGTATCTTTTGAAAGTAGGGGGAGATCTTCACAGAAGTAGCACGAGCTTTTGCACAAGCTTTTTTGGGTCTCAATTGTCTATCATTACCGTCATTTCTCACCTCTTGCTGTTCTTCTTTGGATATCTTTTGAAAGTAGGGGGAGACCTTCGCAGAAGTAGCGCAAGCTTTTGCACAAGCTCTTGTTGGGCTAAATTGTCTACCATTATCGTCATTTCTCGCCTCTTGTTGTCCTTTTGACCTACAGAAGTATGGGGAGACCTTTCGAACATTAACATGAGCAATTGTTTGCTGTTTTTCCTTTCTTCTCCTTCGCTTGGAACCAACAGTCTTTCCAATTTCTAGCTCATTTTGCTGTACTTCTTCTTTCAAGCTTGCATAAATGCTTGGTATTATAACAGCTTCATTCTCAACCTCCCCAGCTAAGTTGCAGCCACCATCAATAGCTAGAATGGAGGGATTGTTTGTAGCCTTAAAAGAGAAAGTGGGTTCCTCCTCATCATCGTGTTGGCCATCCTTTAAGTTTGTTCTCGTGCCATTGCTCTTGTAAATGCTTTGCGAAAGGACATCCTCAAGCTTCAAAACCTCATTTTCATAATTTCCATCCAATGGTCCAATTCTGCTCTTCATTTGGTAACCGGGCTCCCTTTTCTGCATATCAAACTCAAAAGCCTTATCATCCTCTTTTACTAGCTCACAACACTTGCTATCATTTCTCTTCCTCCTCTTATCTTTGCTCTTGTTGCAATCTTTTTCCCCTTTGATCACATTTGGGGAAGTGTCATTTGTATGAGAATCATATGAGCACCAGGTTCCTGATGACGAAACCACCCACGATTCTTCTACTTCTAGACCCTTCTTACTAGAACTAGGATTACTCTTCTTCTTCTTCTTCTTACCATTATTATTAGTATTATTGTAACAATTAATTGATAGATTAACATCACGTTTAATGTCATTGATCTTCCTTCGCTTCCTATAATTAAGATAATCAGCACAAGAAGCAATTCCATTCTCATGGGTGAGATTGAGATGGGGGTCATCTGCATTTTCTCCTTCTTTGGGTATCTTCTGAAAGTATGGAGACACCTTTCGAACATCAATGCGAGCAATTCTTCGCTGTTTTTTGGTTCTTCGCCTTTGCTTGGAACTAACAGTCTTTCCAATTTTTAGCTCATTTTGCTGTACCTTTTCTTCTTTCAAGCTTGCATAAATGCTTGGTATTATAACAACTTCATCCTCAACCTCCCCAGCTAAGTTGCAGCAACCATCAGTAGCTAGAATGGAAGGATTGTTTGCAGCCTTGAAAGAGAAAGTGGGTTCCTCTTCATCATCATGCTGGCCATCCTTTAAGTCTGTTCTCGTGCCATTACTCTTGTAAATCCTTCGCGAAAGAATATCCTCAATCTTCAAAACTTCGTTTTCTAAACTCACATCAAATGGACCAATCCTGCTCTTTATTCGGTAATCGGGCTCTCTTTTCTGCTTATCAAACTCAAAAGCCCTATCCTCCTCTCTCGCTAGCTCGCAACACTTGCTACCATTTCTCTTCCTCCTCCTCCTCCTACCTTTTTTTTTGTTGCAATCTTTTTCCTCTTCAATCTCATTTGCGTCAGTGTCATTAGTGGGAAAATCATATGAGCACGTAGTTCCTGACGGCGAAACCACCCACGATTCTTCTCGTTCTAGAACCTTCTTACTCTTCTTCTTCTTATTCTTCTCCATATCATTATTATTAGCATTATCGGAGCAATTAATTGCTAGATTAACATCAAGATTAATATTGTAATTAAGATAATCAGCACAAGAAGCAATTCCGTTCTCGCGGGTAAGATTGAGAATTGGATCATGTGCCTGCGATTGAGGCGTGGGTGACGAAGCGGAGAAATTGAGAGAACTTACGGCGGTTGAGGGAAGAGAATTCCTGTTTTTCCTCTTCTTTTTCTTCATGGGTAGACTCGCAATCGCTCCATCTCCGCCTAAAAGATTACCTGTGCAAAACAACGCCGATTGCTCTGCTTCCGCCATAATCGTATGCGAACAAGTCGAGGAATCCTCTCTTCCTGCTGCTTCTTCTTGATTACTCTGTTCTTCCGTCGCCATTCATAGGCTCCGGTAGTTCTGTCCCATTTTCCTGTCCCTTTCTCTCTCTCTCTCTCTCTGTCTGTCACTCTTTTTTTCTCCCTTTCAATTTCCTTTTTGTTTTTATTTTTTATTTTTATCAATTTTAGAAAATAAACGGGTAGTTAACGGGGCTAACCCGACCCATGGAGAACTGACCACCACAGTACCACTCCATTTGGAAGATCAGATTATTTGATAGCCGCTGCAGAGGAAACGTTCATACAATACAAATTAAAGACAGGTAAGGCCGTCTGCCGATTACCGAAATTAATTGAAACTCAAAACGGCGTCGTTTTAAGCTTGAGTACAAGCTAAACTTGCGTTTGAACTCTAATCCCTAACTCCTCACGCCTGCTGAGCTCTCCACTCTCCAGTCTCCTGCGGCAAGCGGGCAAGCCTTCGTGTCTCTCTCTCGTCTCCCGTCGTGTCCGCTGGCTTAACTTCACCGTCGTTTCCCTCGCTTTCTCGTTGCAAGCGGCAAGCGGTCGTATCTATCTCTCGTCTCCCGTCTTTTCAGGTATAGATTTTTCGAGTTACTTCATTTTTTTTTTTTTGAACTAATTAAGGGTTTAGATTTTGATTCTTTGATTTTGCATTTATTTTCGAGTTTGTTTATATTATTAGGATTTAGGAATACTTAGGAATGAAAATGATAGATTTTTAGTTTTTTACGCAACCTTGATCTGATTTACACTACCTTGATTTTTCCTGCAAATAAATTTTCTTATTTTGGATAAGCATTTGCTAATGGCTGTAATTATTCTTGAAATTTGTATTGCTGTTGGGCCCTTGTTTTTCTTCCCTGTTTGTGTCAGGTTTTGGTTGTTTAGGACCTTTAGGTATGATGTATAGGCTGGGTGCATGGGGTGCATTCAATGGCTTTTTTCTCAGAAGGTTGATTGATTGTTGTTTGATTAAGTTTTTTGCATCTTATATTCTTATTGCTTTCTTATTTGATATTACTTATTTGTGGTCTTTTACTCTTTTATATTGATCATTATGTTTATGTTTTGATTTGTTTAATTATTGAAGGAAGAAAATTTAAGGAATTGAAGGTAATCCATGTTGGAGGTGGCTTAGTCGAGACTTTATTTATTATTCTTTGATGAATTCTAAGTTTGCCAAGGTTTGGGATTGTCTGAATCTACCGATTTTTGTAGGTTCTATGTAGAGAATCAGTTTTATATCCTGCAATTTTCCATTAAAACAAAAGTTTCAAACTGTTTATTTATTATTCAAAGTTCTTTCTGAAAATATATGTGAAAATACATATATTTTGCCTTCGTTAAAGCTTGTAAGTTTGTAACCAATTTGTGAACTGCATACCAATTTAAAACCATGAGAACAGAAAGAACTTTACACTCCAGGACTGAACAGAAAAAACCAATTTAAAACCTTCGTTAAAGCTCCAGACCTGTACATTAAATTTGTTATTTAGCCCAAAAAAACATGCTCAATAAGTTATTTTAGCCCAAAAAACAAATTTGGTCCCTCAAGATTGATCTTAGCCCAAAAAAACTTGTTCAATAAGTTATTTTAGTCTTTTTAGCCTAAAAAAAAAATTGAGCTCCCAAAACAACCAATTTTTGGCCCATCTAAAAATAGCATTGGCCCAATTAAAAAGGCCTACGGTTAACTGATTAACTGACCGAAATTAACTAACTACCGATTAACCAAAAATTTCGTAATACTTTGTTATCGAAATGCAATCGGTGAATTAACCGATTTAACCAACATACTTTGTGGCGCCTTTACGCTTTCAATAAAACTGACTATTACTTATAAAATTAAAAAAAAAAAAAAAAAAAAAAAAAAAAAAACGATTTAACCAACAATTTCGGTTAACCAACTGAAAATGAGTTTTCCGAACCGAACCAATACCCACCCCTAATCACGGTGCTTCAGTCTTTATGGGCTTCACAGCTTTGGACCAACATGTACTTTCCTTCTCTCTCTGTTTGGTTGCTGAGAAAACGATAGAAAAGTAGAAAAGAAAAAATAAATAGTAAAGTAAACTCTTGAATGATCTTCGTAGGTTGAGATTGAGTTGTATTCCATTAGGACTTAGAGTTACTGATTAATTATACGATTTTACGGGTATTTTATGTGATCCTCGCCTAATCATGGTAAGTGGTTAGGCGTTCTCTACAGTATATAGGACTTCAAAAATAGGATAAACAAAAAGAAAAAAGTGTAAATTCCTCTTTCTCTAGATAACCATTGCAATTTTGTTTTCATGTTTAGCATTTATTAACTATTTAGGCTTCATTTGTTTTAATATTACCATTTGCTTGGAAATATTTTGTGCTTTTATCTCAATGGATATTTAGTTGTTAATATTGGGTAAATTTCATCGTATTTTGTCAAAGTTTTAGCTTTTTGATGTTAAAAAAGCTTGTGTCGGTGATGGTGTGTTATAACAAGTCAACAGAATTTTATGTCATGGCTGCTGGGTCTCAATCTGAGAAACATTTTGCATCCTTGGTTTAGGGGGGACATGAACAATGGTGATAGGAGACGAGTGAATGGAGAGGCCGAGGAAGATGATGATGAGGACGAGGGAAATGAAGACCTTGATGCTTGGGAGAGAGCTTATGCGGATGAGAGGTCATGGGAGGCTCTGCAAGAGGACGAGTCTGGGCTTCTCCGCCCTATAGATAACAACACCCTTTACCATGCCCAGTATCGCCGGCGCATTCGCTCCCTTTCCTCCTTGGCAACTACTGCTCGTATCCAGAAAGGCCTCATTCGCTATCTCTGCATTGTTGTCGACCTCTCAAAGGTATCATATTCATAACTTGACACCTGTTTCATATAAATGTAACTCATTTTTCAATAATGTAAACATCTTCTTAATATGATCTGCTAGGAATGATGCATTGGTTCCTATTCCCCGGATTGAGAAATCAAAATAGTAGTAGCTAATATGTAGTGTCTCTGTGGTGAATATTGACTTAAATTGTGGGATTTACATGAATTTTATGGTTGGCATTTCTTTTGCTTTGGCTAATGACTATCTTTCGTACCCTTTAAAAATTTTGATGAAAGTGTCTGCAAACTTCTTCACAGAACCTGAAATGGTTAAAGTATTATAACTTCAAAGCCTACAACTATACATGGGTTAACTGTGAGCTGAATTATGCTTATAATTGGATATGCCTTTTAGGCTTAAGCATTGGGAATTGCCTAAAAATATGGAAAGCAGGCAGTTCTACCTCCTAAAAGCACCAAAAATATGGCTTATAATTGGGGAATTGCCTTTGACCAATTATGGCAATGATAGGTTAGAAGACATGGGCTTATAAGTTTTGGAAGTTCTTTGATTTATTATTATGCATTGTTTATTCTCTTTTCATTTGCCTGCTTTTCATATGTCTAGGCTGCTGCAGAGATGGATTATCGACCAAGCCGAATGGTTGTGGTTGCGAAACATGTGGAGGCTTTTATTAGAGAGTTCTTTGACCAGAATCCGCTTAGTCAACTTGCTCTTGTGACTATAAAAGATGGGGTTGCTCATTGCTTAACGGATCTTGGTGGCAGTCCTGAGTCCCATGTTAAAGCTTTGATGGGTAAACTGGAGTGCTCTGGTGAATCCTCCCTACAAAATGCCCTGGATCTTGTTCATGGGTATCTAAATCAGATTCCATCATATGGTCATCGGGAAGTTCTCGTCTTATATTCTGCTCTCAGTACTTGTGATCCGGGAGATATAATGGAGACCATCCAGAAATGCAAGAAATCGAAAATTAGGTGTTCAGTTATTGGTCTCTCTGCAGAAATTTTTATATGCAAACATCTCTGCCAAGAAACTGGTGGTTCATACTCCGTTGCACTGGATGAGGTGAGGTCAATCAACTACTGGGTATTTAGAGATCACGACTTAAATGATTTCGTTTTACTCAAGGAATTTGTGCTAAAGCTGCTATCTAGATGAAATAATAATCCCTAAAATTTTTAAAATGGCAACTTAGACTGAGCAAACAAAAGTAGTGGTTTTCATAGAAATCCACTTTTGTCTAAAGCGGTTCAAGAAAGTGAAGTTATGATGAGAATTAGTGGTGTTTGAGTGCTCCTTACAACATTTTTACCATGTTCATTTATATATTTTATGCAGGGCCACTTCAAAGAGTTAATACTGGAACATGCTCCCCCACCTCCAGCAATAGCAGAATTTGCCATTGCTAATTTGATAAAGATGGGCTTCCCCCAAAGAGCCGCAGAGAGTTCTATAGCTATTTGTTCATGTCACAAAGAGGCTAAGATTGGAGGGGGTTACACTTGTCCAAGATGCAAAGCACGTGTATGTGAGTTACCTACGGAATGTCGAATATGTGGATTGACACTTATTTCTTCGCCCCATTTGGCAAGGTCATATCATCATCTCTTTCCAATAGTACCGTTCGATGAGGTGTCTCCGTCACTTCTGAATGATCCACATATCAGATTACCAAGATCATGTTTTGGATGCCAACAATCTCTTCTCAATCCTGGTAAGTAGTTTATAGGGTGTGTATGCAATTCCAATTTGGCCAGCCTATTGATCTTCTATGTTTAATATGCTGAAATTGCATTTGGTAATTAGTGCACGCGTGCACACACACATACATGTATACATACATTATGCAAGGAAGCCGACCATAGAAAAAAGTCTTATCTCTTCCCGTCCTGGATCATATTCTAGTGTGTCCACACGAGGAAATTGCAACACGTCTTGCTCAGCAGGGATAGCTTGGAGTACATAAAATATGCTGCTGACTCATATTTACTCTATACTCTCTCTGTTGCAACCTAATTTAAGTACTTTGATATTTTGAATTGGGAGCTAGCCTCTAACTTTGGTACTTTGAAAGCCAAAAATCTTGAAGAAAAAAAATTATTTTAAACAATTATAAGGTGTACCATCCACACACAAAATTCATAAAGGATCTGGGAAAGTCTAGATGATTTGGCACCCTTAGGCAAAGTGTTGTAGCAGCCAACCCTGGGAATAGGATCGAAGACAATAGGCAGCAGGGTCAGGCCAGTGGCTGTATAGAAGCAAGAACTAGGATGGAATGACTTATGAGACCACTTTTGTATTTGTGATACAATGATGAGAAAAGAAAGAAAAGACGAGCGAGCTGATATATCCAATATAACCAGCTACAGGAATCTTAGAAAAGTTAGGTCAGCTATTGAAGTTTTAAAAATCTCTTCTTGTTTCTTTTCTTTTGTAATGACTTTGAATGTACTATATCCATGTCCATGTGATACATGCCCACTTACCCATTGCTTTTTAAACTGATTTTGACACAGGAAACAAACCTAGCCTTCGCGTTGCTTGCCCAAAATGCAAACAGCACTTCTGCCTTGATTGTGACATTTACATTCATGAGAGCTTGCATAATTGCCCTGGTTGTGAGAGCTTCAGGCATTCCAAGTCAGCCATTGCTGGTGAAGAATGATGGTTCCTGTGACTTTATAATCTGCTACCCTCTGTGCAAAAGTTGTATTTCAACGCACTCACTCTAAGCCATGGTTTTTCTTGATAAGAACCCTAAGCCAGTCACAAGGCGATAACTGTATGCTTTTGGAACCATCCAGATTTCTAGACCATTTGGGATGGTCTAGATCTAGCCTTTGAAAGGGGTGAATTATGCTTCAATGGGGGGAGGGGGGGGGGGGGGGGGGGGGGGTAGAAGAAGAAAGAGAGAGCCGGCGATTTTTTCATATGTACTTTATTATTTATTTATGTAATTACTTGGGGAAGAAAGTTTTCAGTAAAAATAATATTTAGTTAAAGTATATATATATATATATATATATAGAGAGAGAGAGAGAGAGAGAGAGAGTTTGATACTTCATAGTTTTGAAAAGTGGCTAGCTAAACAAAAAAAAAAAGTACACTTTTAAAGTTAAATTTAAAGAAAAGAAACAAACCAAGTATATCTATGCATGTTGTACATATATATATATATATATATATTGGGGGAGGTGGATCTACCCCTTAAATCACCATATTATTTATAAATGAATATTCCATTATATATTGTGCTTACAATTTTTTTTTTTTTTTTTAAATTTTTTTTATAGTGTTGTTAAGGGTACAAACTGATGTTTTATTCCATATAACACTTATTACGTCAGTCACTAAAATATAAACTGTCATGTAACAATCAACGTGACATTACCATAGTTATAAATTAACATATTAGTTCAGTGACACCATGTTGGCCACTAAAATGTAAACTATCACTTATCACTCATTCTCATTAAATATAGATTATTACCATATGAGTTTATAAGGAAATTATAGTAAAAACTAGAATACCTTGAGCATTTTCTAAATTATCATATGGTAGCTGCTTTGTTTTGGCATTTGCAAATGTGTAGTAGCTTTATTTTTGGCAGGCAATTATACTCGATGTTAATACCCATTAATGGAGACTGCTATGCTAGATTTCTCATCTGAATTAGACTTTACCTTCACCAATACTCTGTTGATGCAAAAGCTGCAGACACCATTTTCCAGTTTTTTTTCTTACTAAAAAAAAAACATCAAATCTTCACTAATGGCTGCAACTTGAGTTGGTACAATCAATATCCGCTTCCAACCTCACCAACATAAACACCGGATTTGGCTTAGGTGTTGTAAAATAACTACAACATATATGTTGTACTTTTTTCAACCGTCTAGATCTATTTCACTTGCTCTCTCTTTCTCATGAAAAATTTGGAATTAAATCTAAACTATTGAAAAATGTACACACCTAAGCCAAATCCATAAATGTCTGATCCAGCCGTCAACTTGCTTTGCATTCCAAATCTCGATATAAGTGCCATTTTGCGTATCTTTGATGCCCAGGCAGCACGGGTCTTAGTCGAGGGGCAGTAATGCAATTTACACAACAGCATCCTCTTAAATCCTTCACACAGCCTATACAGCATCTGAAAAGAGACATGTATACATGATTCAAGTGGATTGTTTGTCAAAAAAGTAATATTAAATAAAAATACAAGACAAAAGATATATAATGGGAGGAAGATGGAAACATTGGGCACAGTAATGGAAAAGATCAAATCAGACCAGCTTCTGAGTGAAGAGATTACAAAAGGGTCATCACCCAAAATGATCACAGAAAAACAAAGTGACATCAAGGCAAAATTATGGCCCTATACCTCAACAAAGTGAATTCATTAGGGTACTCAGAATATCTTTACCATGTCTTTTGATTTGAAAGGAAAGTATTTGTTGTCACATAAGAAATTAATCTATACATAAGAAAAGTATTCCTGGTTCATTGGAGCTTTTTACGTTCATGTAAGTTTGGGAACTTTAGGTGAGGAGGATAAAGAGAACGAAGCTTACAGAAAAAGCAGGTTGCAGTCGAGATTTGCGCAGTTCCTATGCCTTAATTCGGAGACTTGAGAACCACATACGTAGCATCTGGAAAACGTATTACACTGAGAAACTTGTTCACTCCTGGCTGCATTAACAATGGCTTCAGGCTTGTAGGAAGATGGTGGGAGAGAAAGACGCGAATCAAACACAAACAAATTCCCAACCCATTCTGCAGGACCTTCAGTCTTTAGATAATGGGAAACACCACCCTTCAAGGAGTATAAATTTTGAAAGCCCCTTTGTCTGCCATATCAAATTTAATTTTTGTTTATTATTATTATTTTAAAAAGGAACCTCTTAAACTGAGTAAAAAAAGAAAGAATCTAATAATCTTGCAACAGTAACTACAACGTGTGGCTCTTACCCATCGTTTTTAATTATTTGTCTTTAATGTGTTGATAGACACATACAATACACCATCCAGTATGCATGAGAGGGGTCCACTTCTATATGCAATGCACAGTGGGATTTTGTACATCTGATGGATGAAAAACATATAAGTAATGCAAAGGAGCTAAACCATTTATAATTGTTCTATAGATTGTCAGACTAGATCAATATATGCATAAAAACTTGGAAAAAGCACTGGAAAATACTAAGACTAAACACATTCCCAAGTAATCCACCATAGGTCAAACACATCAAAGTAGATCACGTAACTCATGCCAACTTAGAAATTTTTTCTAATGCCAGGACGAAACAGTGTTCATGGAATGCACATGGAAAAACCTAGTAGTTTCCATAATATACTTGGATCTTCACTAGATAGTAGGATTGCAGTACCAACAATCGGCACAACGCCTTATGGTTTAATGGGTTTAGAAAAAAATCCATCGCTTAAAGGTTCAAACTTCTTAAAATTGATTGATGACTTTTACCCAACAGTAATATTCACGAAGTTGCTCGACTGCTTCCACACAAGCAACCGAGTGTTATGAGAGAGCAGTAAACACAAGGTGTGGTCACGCTAATCCAAATTAAAAGGAGTTGATCCTCGAAAATTTGATGTCTGTTAGAATATAAATTAAATGATTAAATTCATTTTTCCTATAAGCCTAAGTTTTAGGATAAGTGGTGATTTAACATGGTATCAAAGCCAAAGGTTCTAAATTCGAACTTTGTTTCCGTCATTCACCTCTCATTTCAATTAAATATTTTACTTGTTGTATCTCACTTTTTAAGGGGGAACCCACATGAGAGAGAACATTAGAATTTAAATTAAATGATTAAATTTATTTATTCCTATAATGTCAAATGCAGAGAGAGAGAGAGAGAGAGAGAGAGAAGGAAAGAGAAAGTTACCTTAGAATTGTAGAATACACATCACATCGGATACCTCCAGTACAATACATCAATATGTCCGTCTTTTCTTTGTCAACATTTGCTAAAGGATCTGAAGCAACATCCTGGACGATCAGAAACAAGAGCAAAATGAAGTACATCCATAGCCAATTTCAGAAGAATAAATTTTTACAACATACCCAATACGGTGATGCTCGAAATAAAAATTAATATGTTTGTAGACTAATCGAACATGTAATTGTTCATGTAAGAAAAACAATGTGTAGCACCACTTCTACATATTAAAAGAATTATATCATCAACCTTGCACGCAATTCTTTACTTTATCTAAATTTAAGAATGCCAACCTTGTAGGTGCACCAATAAAACTAGAAGCTCAGTTATTCAAGCACGGTGCTAGTTGCACTACACACATTAAAACTTCCATTATGGTTTTTCCAATGTTTGGGGTAAAGTGGCTTATGGCTAAACAGGTTGTGGACCTTTTGGCATGTTGGTATAGGGGGGTCGGGCAGAATGACAACATTATTGTTTGGAATGCAATTTTTTCCTTCTTAGTTTGGTGCATATGGGGAGAAAGAAATGCTCAAAGCTTTCAATGATCAAGAGAGAATGAGTGGGGTTCTACGGACATAAAAGAAATGCAAAAAGCTCATTTATCCATTAATGATTTAACAATGTCAAAATCACACGACCCTAGCTATTCTAATCAATTACAGTAATAATCAACTCGACAAAAGATAAAACCCAGTATACAGTTCTCAACCATGAGGACACGTGTCGAACTGGAGACTACTCTTTACGTTACTGAAAGTAACATCCATTTCTTAACCTTCCCATGCTTCTTAACCTTCCACGTATCATTAACGAAAATCGAAGCTTTGTTTAATAACAAAATAACAAAATATGCAGAATATTCATATTTGGGAGAGGATCGATTAATAAAATAGAACCTATTTATTAAAAAGAACCCATCAATATAAGAAACCCATAACATAAAGCAACGAATCAAAAACTAAAACCCTAAAAAGAACTAAACCAGCAACTTCCTAACTCAAATAAACATAAAAGTAAGACCATAATAGTAGGAAATATGGCCTAAGGAGGATACCAATTAGGCCCCACATCAATATTAGACCATATTTTTTTAAGAATTTTGATCTTCAATATAATTATTTTGTGAGCTTCTTATCATCTGCATTCTCCACCCTACTTCAATTCTACAGATAACATCATCCTCAATCTCCTGATACTCATTAATGAATTATACAGTAATTCAATTTTCGACGTCAAAGCAGGTTTGAGTACGATTTCTACTAGTATCAGAATTTCAATTGCTAATACAGAATATACCAAGGAGGGAAGAGTGGAAAGTGGTACATGACTTGCTCTTTGCTATGGTTTCTACAAGTGCTATTGCCCAACTGCATCTATGCAACTAGTTTTAAGTCAAGAATTAAGCCCAAGGAAGGCAAAAACGACATCCAAAGGATGGGAAGAAGAGACGGTAAGGCTACAATGACCTAGAAAGAGACATTTTAGAGCATTATATTCTTACGTTTAAAGGGTGATCTCCAAATTGAGTATATCATAATTGTAACTAATGACTCAAATTCGTTTAATTTTTTGATGCATTGCTTTTTTTGGCATTTACAAAATTCAGGTGTACCTTCTAATTGGATCTCTTTGTGAAAAAAGTAGATACACCAAATAGGATAAAAAGAAAGGAGAAGTTTTTTGTTTATTGACCATACCTCTGTCGAGGATAGACCAAATGAAGTGCTCCTAAAGCAGTCTACAGAAGGACGTCGAGCCCCAGAGAAATGACCAATATCCCATTCATAACCTGATTACAATCAATCACAAAATCTCAAACTTCAATGAGAATAATCAACCTAAATACTATGATAGTTTTGAGAACTACAATAACAATAACAAGATTCACACCACACAAGAATGCATGACTAAGGTTGTCATATCAGCCGGTATTATGAAATAAAACTACATTTAGACATGCATGAAAGAAGGTGCCCTTAGCACATATACATCATGTCTATACTACCATTTTACTCATTAGTTTTGCCCCCATATAGCTGTAATGAATTTTTCATTACATATGTTCTTAATGGCTTTTCAAATGAATCACAGGGAATAGGATCCTCTCCAATTCATAAACTATACTACCATAAACTCGATATTCTCCAGTTCAAAATGAATTGGTAGAAATCCTAAAGCCATAAATAGGACACTTGTCTACTAGCCAAAAATAATAATAAAATATTATTTTAGATTTAAAAAAAAATTAAAATTAAAATAATAAAATATTTTAAAAAAACTAAGGGTGGCCAACCCGGTCTGGGGTGGCTTCGGCCACCCCATGGCCCATGGGGGTGGTCCGGCCACCCCCAACAGCCAAACTAAAAGGTCTGGGGTGGCCGAAGCCACCCCATGGCCCAACAGGGGTGGTCCGGCCACCCCCTAGGGCCACCCCATTAATTTTTTTTTTTTTTTTTTTTCATTTGGCCCTAGGGGGTGGCCGGACCACCCCGGTTGGGCCATGGGGTGGCTTCGGCCACCCCAGACCGGCCGCCCCTTATGGGCTGGCCGGCCACCCTTAGTTTTTTTAAAATATTTTCTAATTTTTTATTTTTTATTATTATTATTATTTTTTTAATCTAAAATAATATTTTATTATTATTTTTTGTTAGTGGATATGTGTCCTATTTATGGCTTTAGAATTTCTAAAAAGAAATTTTAGAAATCCTAGCCATAAACAGGATATTCTCCAGTCCATTTTGGACTGGAGAGGATCCTATTCCGAATCACAGAGCTTTCAGAATGGATTCTCTTTTGGGTTTGTTTCATATGGTATCATAACCCAGTCAATGGCTAAGGTTAGAATACCCCACCATAGATTATCACAGTTCCCTTTATTAGCTTAGATAGCTGTTTGGGTCCATTACCATGACTTGGATTATAACAGTTCTTTTGTTTTTGGATGAGCGCTTGGGGACCAAAAGTCTAAAATATCCAAGCCAATTTGCAAAAGAACTAGCTAATTTTTTTTTAACTTATCCAAAAAAAGGGGCTAATTTTGATGTCTTTAAGGCTCCCCAGCCCCATTGCTACAATATATTGTCACTGTTGAAGACAGAGTTTTGAGGATTTGCAAAGTCAATGGAATATCCACTGAAGGGTCCAACACAGGTGTTAAAAGATAGTAGAGTAGTCTTTCTGGGGTTTAGTTGAATTGAATATGTTCTAGCACCCTTCAATTGAAAAATATCAAAATTTCCTTGTTTGAGCTTAATTTGCATCATATATAATACCAGAAATGATTTATTAGTTAAAGTAGGATTTTCACAGGGTTCCTTTATTTTTTGGACTTTTTATTAGTGTGGCTTCTATATAACTAGTCTTGAAGAGGCAATTCAAAGGAAGGAATAGTAACAATTCCCTTGGACTGGAATCAATTATAGATTCATCTGAGACTCATAAAGCCCTGGTGAGAATAATGTTTTCATTGATTCTTCTCCCTTTTATTTTAATTTCATGCTCTGCATGTGAAGTCTTAACACTTAACAGAATAAGCCCAAACTCCTCGCACTTTTGGATTATCTCAGATCAATCTCAAATTTCCAAAATTCTACTCCTGCCCATAAACCCTAGTCTTTCCTTACAGATTTTTTTTTTTGATAAGTAATGTTTCATATATCAAAAAGTGCAGAGGGACGCAACCCTAGTACACAAGGAGTATAGAAGAGAACGCCTAGGAGAGAGAAGAGAATAAAACAAGAAAATCAGAATAGCCAATCACTAAAGGAGCTAAATAGGCTAATGTCCAAGTAAAAAGAGAGAACAAGAATAAAGACTTGAGTTCCTCTAAGGTCCTTTTTTGGTCTTCAAAATTTCTCTCATTTCTTTCCCTCCACCAGTACCAAATAATGCATAGGGGAACCATCTTCCACACAACAACACTTAGAGAATGACCACTCGGCCACCAACAAGAAAACAAGTCTGCCATGCTATAAGGCATAACCCAAGAGAGTCCAAAGCGGCTGAAAATAGTGTTCCATAAAGTATTGGCGACCTTACAGTGAAGGTGGATATGATCAACAGTCTCCCATTTGATTTACATAGGCTGCATCTATTCACCACGATAAGATGTCGCTTTCTAAGATTGTCCGAAGTGAGAATTTTCCCAAGAACCGTAGACCAAGCGAAGAAAGCAACTCTTGGTGGAGCCTTGGTCTGCCAAATACTCTTCCAAGGAAAAGAGGTAGCCTCATTAGAAGCAAGGATCTTGTAAAAAGATTTAACCTCAAACATCCTTGGGCGGGTCGGAACCCACCAAAGTTTGTCCTCTCCTTCCCCTCTCAATCTGTGTGAGTATAACAAAGTGTAGAAAGAAGACAAGACTTTCCTGACAGATTTTTTATTCTTCCTTCGCGAGGTAAGGGACATTTACACACCTTTGATTCTTGAGAATCTAAAAATTTCCTCACTTTTCAAAAACCTCTTAAAACCTTTGTGATGTGTTATTCGCTGGGTATTTCTGTTCCTAGTTTAGCTGAACTAAACAGCAAGGAATAGCCATTCTAGGGGAATTTCTATTCCTGCCACTTTGGGACTAGCTATTCCCAAATATTAGACACATTGAATGGCTTTTCCTATAAGTTCTAAGGTGGAAAATTAAGAAACTAATTTGAATTTCTTTGATAAGATTAACCATACTTGTAACTATACAGACATGCCGTGTATGCTCTTTCATAACCTCAGTCAACAACTAGATGATCAAGCACAAAGAAATATGTGGATTCAGATACGAAATAACATCCAATGAAGGAAACATAACCAAAATAAACACCATTCACAGAGTTGTGAATCTTTAGTGAGTTGTGATTTAACACCTACCATGTACTTAATGAAGCAAAATACAACAATAAACTAGTGCTACTGAAAAACTGTGGCTTCCATATGTTTTACATTTGATAATTTTGCTGAACATTATTTTTGACATAGCCTAGTAAAATTATATTAGTTAGAAGGAAGAACTCATTGAGTAAAATAGAGTTTGATGCAAAACATGGCTTGGAATGGGTTGACAAATTTATTAATGAAGTACCACTAGAGCATGAAAGTAATATCACTTGATATCAGTTTTGTTTTGTTTTCTTCTTCTTCTTTTTTTTTTGGGGGGGGGGGGGGGGGGGTGGGGGTTACAAATCCAAATATCTTTGGTGAATCTGTTTCACTTTGGTACCAATGCAAATATGATCTATTTCGCTGGTGTCCAATATGTTCATCCAGATAGCTGGTTGTGCTTTACTATTGATTCTGATGGCAGGAATAATTCCATAGTTATGACTAATTTTGGTTATTTAAGGAAACAATAACGGTATCATGCTACATCTTCCAATCTTGCTCATTTCACAAAGTCTGGTAGGTAAATGCAAACGAAAGGGATTGACAAGTGAAAATATAAAAAGGAATTACGAGCACATTGTGGCTAAGAAAATGCCAGAAAATAGCATCATGGAAAAAGAGAAGAGCTACCATTTCTCACATCCAGTAGAATGTAGTTTGTATTAATATTCTCATTTGAAGGAGCACCAATTCCATTTCCTGGTTCCAATCTCTTTCTCCATTCTGGTGGTGCTAGGGGTGTTGCTCGCACCGAAGAGTCTAGCAAAGGAAGATGTGAAATGCCTCCTTCCAGCTGGAGAAATACAATTGTAATCAGGTAACAGTCTTATCAAAAGCAAAACACACTCCCAGCAGGATTGGGCCATAGTCCTGTTCCCAAAACCTGTTGTGTGCACAACTTACAAATTTATTTAAAAAAATGAAGTTTGGCCTGCATAGCTAGTTAGGAGAAAAAAGTGAAATATAAAAACATGCTGAACTACTCAAAATGAAAAGGAGAGTCTTGTCCCTTCAGAACAGTACTAGATCCAAATACATCCATCCCTCACCACCACCCCCCCCCCCCCCTTTCCCAACCCCAAAATCCATACACCCAACTAATCAGTAAACTATCAATGGAGAGGAAAACAACACACACACACGTATATAACATAATATATAAATTATAAAAAGAAAATTAAAAAATAAAAATGAAAAAAATAGAAGGTCATGGAGGAAAATAGCCAGGCAAAGAAGTCTTATAAGAGAGGGGAGGGAGGGTATAATGTTAAGAATAAAATTAAGCGAGAAATACAAGGCTGCAAAACCCCAAACATGAGCAGAATAAGGCAAGTAGTTTTTAAGAGAGAAACAGGGGAAAAGAAAAACAAAAAGATGCACAAAAATATAAGCTTGCCTGCACTAACGAAGGCTTATAGCGCAACTTCAGCTTTGGAAAGGCATGCCCATTATATGCTGGAGAAATCTGAACCAAAACATCAGAAAATCTATCATCTTCTCTCAACCATTTGACATACAGAAGAGCATCTTTTGACGGCCCACTGTACTGCATGAAGTTGGATGAAACAAATCAGAAGGTTATTAAGAAATGGATGCTAAACAGATGGTAAATAATTACTTTATGAAGCTATAAGATATTTCAAAATAATCCTGCTCCATAGTTCAACTTCTAAATATAGTGATTCACTATATACCATAATGCATTAATGAACCAAATATCTCACTTACATCTTCACTCAACATGTTTGACCATCTATGTATAGACACAAAGAGAAGGGGGAAGTAAAGGACCAAACTACCCTCCAGAAAGCTGTCTATAAAAAATAGCAACACTCATTAAAACCACCTCAAGATGCAGGGATACAATTATGTGCACCTTGTTACAACTGCACTGAAATAGAGTGCTTTAGTAAATGTATATCTAAGGTCTTTAAGCTTTGCATACTGATGCAGTCTTGGAATCAGAATCAACTTCCTTGTCTTTAGAGTGATTTTCTGTTTGGGTAGCTTTAAAGCTTTTCATGTGCGGGGTCATTACGCAAGATATGATTGAAGCAAGACTTTCCGAAGTTTATATTACAAGTGTCTTAGGGTTAAAAAAGTTTTTGGATTGACTCAGTTTATCAGTTATGGGTTTTCTATGTGCAGGAGTTGAACTGAAATTTTATAAGTTGATCAGAAATGGGGCTTGCTTTGAGAGTTTAGAAATTAAAACAGCAAAGAGAGAAAAGGTCAAATGAGGCTTGCTTTGAGAGTTTAGAAATTAAAACAGAAAAGAGAGAAAAAGTCAAAGAGGAGAGAAAGAGAGAGTACAGAGTAGGTGATAACAGGAAGGTTTGGGCTTTGTTCCAACATACTCTCTTTAATTTGATTCTATAGCTTTACCACGTAGTCTAATACCCTCTGTATTGAACATATGGGTTCATATCAATATATTGTATTTATTTGTTTAAGTGATTGCATACATAGCTACCATTCTTTAGATTAAGCTCATTTTGTTGCATTTCCAAAATACTTATTAAAGCATTTACCAATTTCCCAGACACAGAATCACTCCCATGAAACTTCGTACCAATATAAGATGCTTATCAGTCAACAATGAGCAGGAGGTATATCACATATAATTCGTAAAAACTGTTGTATTATGATCACAGCATAATTGATTTACCTACTAAAAAAGTGCCCCATATTAAATTTATTTAAACAAACAATATACAGGCTCATGAAGTCATAAAACCTAGCTCCTTGTGCCCATCATTGACCTCCAACTCCAGTTAAATTCTTAGCATAAGCAGCATACGAGCCTGGGAATTGGGGGAATATTTTGCATAGTAACGATGGCATTGATGCAACAAAGAAATATCAACCTGATCTCACAACCATTACTTATTTTACTCATAAAGCAAAAAATTTCTGATCATTCACAGCATAAATGTTGACTTGGATATTTTGAGTGGCTAGGGAGACTCTAACAAGTCAGACACAACCATGTACAAATCCCACACTTTATGGTCTAGCAGACATGTTGGGGAACTACATCACCTTGCATAGAACTGCAGGAAACTATATACCGAACATAAAAATTAAAGGAAGAATATATGGCAATAATTTGTGTGCTAAAGTGGGCAATTTATCCGTATAAAGAGAGGAAGAAGGCAGGGAGAGGGTTTATATGAGTCATGCAACATCATGAGACACTCATGGTGGACACCCACTGTTGAAATTCAATTCAGAAAGACAAATGCAAATACCTAAATTTTTTTTTTTAAAAAAAAAGGGACACCCATACACACACAAGTATACATGCTGACAAACACATGCAGAAACATTTACAGGAAAGCACAAAGAGAATCTGAGAAATTAGATTTGATCGACAGGGAGAAACCTACCTGTGCATTTATCCCTTGTTCATTCAGATATACCCGGCCATGTATGTCAAGACCCTAATAATAGATATGGAGAAAAGGTTAAAATGTGAGAGATGTAAACAGCATGACAGCATATTTTAGACCAGATCCAAAAAAGGAATAGATTTCAGACAATTGTTCAATAATTTTTACTACTAATCGATGTCCATTCACACTTGGATGTAGTTCAGATCAATTTTTTTTTTTTTTTGTAAGTATATCATTAACAACACTGAAATGTAATGTACCTTTTTAAGACTGAAATTAATATACACTAGAATGGATCCAAGCTCCATGAGGATTAGGAGAAGTGAAACAGTAACCAAGAAAATAAACATAAGAAAGCAGTGATCATAGCTTTCCTCTTATTTATCTTATTTTAGCAAGTAACCAATTAGCATGCTGTTGCATTGTATTGAATATGGCAGACAAGCACAGCATTAAACATATAAGCTCTGTTTAGCCTTGGTGTTTGAATTGCTTTAAAAAATTATAAAAAGGAGTACGAGGAAAAAAAATATTTAAAAAGTACAAGAAAGAAATGTCCTCTTCTATTATAAACAACATTATTCATGGAAACCCAAAAACAAAATGCTGCAATACCTTGCTCTATTTATCTATTTATATTGTGGTTGAACTAATGTGTGTAACTCTTTTTTACCTATTGTGGTTAATCAAACAATTTAAATGGTACAAGCTTTAGGAGTAACAATGATCCATTAATGGTTAAAGAAAAATAAGGAACTGGCACTTGCCTCTATATTTTCTCTATAAATTTTGAAAAATGCAACACACACTCCCACTCTCACACTCTCTGACGCGAAAGTGAAAATCACCATTAAATCCAAAATTCAATAATGATCCATCCAAAATCTAATGGTGATTTAGGAAGTGTGGGAGTGAGAGTGTATATAACATTTTTCATAGATTTTTTATGTTGATGGTGAAGCCTAGTTCTAATAGAATTGGATGAAATGGTTGTTTAACCCATGACAGATTATTATTTAGTAAACCTATTTTATTATACATATGATTGCTATAAATATTGCTATGTAAACCATGAGATTTGAGGAATACTTTTAGGCCCTTCAAAAGTTTCCATTCTCTTGTATCATCTTCATCTTCCTCAATTAATAGAAAAACACATCATTGCTACTTCATAAACGTAGGCAAACTTGTCAAACCATGTAAATTTATGTGTACTATTTTCTTGTTTATTCGCTGGGTTTTATTATTATTTTGTGCAAACTGATGCGCTATTTTCAACAACCAGTTATAGAGTGTTCATGCTGTTAGGCGTTTCTTTCCCAATGGTGTCAACCCAGATGGATTACTAAAAAAAACAATAAGCTGGATACAAAGTCCAAAAATGTATTTTTCTTGACTATGCAAATGTAATAATGTACAAATGTGGGATCCCACAGCTAACAAAATTGTCATTAGCCAAGATCGTATTAGAGAGGGCTTGATGCAAAAGGACAAGTCTCAGCACAACAAATGACTGGGGATTGAAAATGATTCTTTTTGAAAATTTGTTAAATCTGCTAAATACTTCACAAAATATTTGTTTTTGACAAGTAATCAAAATTTATAACTGTCACTGCCTTCAGTTCCACCACCATCGTCTCACTGTCTTCAACATTTTGATCATTTCTATCTCTCCGGATACACCACAAAAGCAAATGATGTTGAAGAAATAGATTATGAATTTGAAACTCATGGTGATCAAGGCAGTCTAAACGAAATTAAAATGCGCCAGTACAGCTTCTAGATTATGTTATTGCTTCTCCTCGAATTTCAAAAGAACATAAATCTACTTCTTATCAGGAAACATGTAAATTTGATACGGGAATGTAGCTCCATGGACAATATTTATGATTAAAGAGATGAAGGCATTGCACCAAACTGAAAAACATAAAAACTAGTTGAATTAACTAAAACCCAAAAGCTACTGGCTGTACAGGAGTGTGCAAATTGAAGAAAAATACAAGCAGCAAAATTGAAAGATTTAGAGGTCGAAAGAGAATTTTGTAAAGAAGTGAGGGATTTGGGAGCAAACCTGTAAGAAGGAGAGGTGCCTGGAGACCTCGGCCTCTGGGTTTTCGATGAACACAAAACGGTAAAAATTAACGACGACGAAATCATCCTCTGAAAGCTCTTCCGCCTCGGCGCGGCCGCATTGTGCAGAAACGTCACAATTGCGGTTGTTGAGGAATCGCTTTCGGGGGCAAAGAGAAAGTGAGAAGAGCTGGTAATGTCTCTGGGATTGGGAGAGAGAGTTGTTTGGAAGTTCAACAATGCTTCTGCTTCTGCTTCGAGGAGAAGGTGATAGTGAGCTTGCAGGGGTGAGCGCAGCAGAGATAACCGCACAACAGCACCTCATCCTCCCTTATTCTAGCACTCCAAACACCCCCCAACTTATGGATGTCAAATAGCCGTTTGAAAAAAAAAAAAAAAAAAAACAGTATGCCACGTCATTTATCTTAATCAGAAAAAATTAAGAAAAATGATAAAAATTATTCTCTCAACTATCTTTTAATCATTTCCGTCTAATAATTAAGTGAATCTACTATTGAATTTTAGTGAAACTCACATAAATCCACAAATCTAATGATAAATCTATTAGGTTTGCAAAACGAGATAATTGAAAAAATGATGTATATTATGCCTCAAAATTTAATCTACATCATTTGCATGTCACGTCGAACATGAGTTTTCAAAAATCCATGTTAGCACCTCACCAAAATTACATTCACCAAAAGCATCCATCTCATTGTTTGGACCGTGCAACAGCACAGGTGGAAGAACTCGTACCTATGCTTTAATAATTTGGGAGTCTTCTTCGTCGAGAGGTCTAAAACACTACAAATTACAAGTCTAGAACAAGGATTTTCACCTCGTGGGGCTTTAATCTCTCAACAATCACCTTAAAGCTCCCTTTTTTTTTTCTCTCCCTCTTTCTCTTGAGTACTTTGAAAGCCCTAGTATACTAAATGCCTGCTAGGGTTAGCCTAAGGACAAACTTATGGGCAAACCTCCACCTCCGCAAGTTCAAATTACATTTTGACGGACCATAATCAATCACAAAATCGGGTTGTGATCAATAACTAGAGTTTCAGAGCACCTATGATCAATCACATTGGGCCTAATTGATCACCCTCGAGGGGTGATCAATGATGACTCAGGGCCAAAAACATGCCCAAGTGTCTAATCAGGCTAATTTTCCTCATCCCTCTGCCAAACCTTATTCTTGATTCACCCTTTAAGTAAGGACTTCTTAACTCTAATTTAGACTGTAGTGTTATAGGATGTGCTCATTGTTTTAAATTATCTTAAAAATAAAAAATAAATAAATAAATAAATAAAACAATTTTATTATTAAATAAAAATATCACACAAAATGAATTGAGTTTTAGGTCACTATCCCTAACACTAGGCTCCTTGGACCTAGTTTAACTCAAGTCACACTTGGTTGGGCATCCTCGAAGATGTCGCTCAACTTTTGGTCTCTTATTGGGTCACTTGAGCAGTCCAAAAAGTGGAGGCCTTTCTAGGGGTTCTAGGCTTATCTAAGGCCTTTTACTCAGCCCAAAGGCCTTAAATCAGGCCCAAAATGACAAGGACACGTCACACATCCTAGAGTCTTCTACTTTTTGGATTCTTTGATAACAGGGCCAAAAATGGATGGGTAATTCCAATTTAGCCCATTCTTGGAAGTAATTGAAAGACCATTTGTTGATTCCTATATCAATTAAAATTGTTAGGGAAAAGTATAATTTAACCCTTCAACTATCACACACTTTTTACAATTTTTCTCCCTAGAAGTTATTAATAAATAAAATAATATATATATATATAACCATTTTATAAAAAAATACAAAAGTGTCTAATTTGACAAGCACGGGTAATATAAGAGGTCTAATCTCACTTTTTAAAATTTGGAAGTGTAAGTGGAAAAACGGTGATAATTCATAGGACTAAAATATATTTTCGCCAAATTATAAACTCCAAGTCGATTTCTATCACAATATAAAAAGATAAATTATTGGTGTTAATAATTTGTCAATATTTCTCTCATATTTTCTTACGAATTCAATAAATTAACTATTATATTTGTAGGGTCCACCATTGACTTATGAAAAAATCACATAAGTTTATAAATCTAATGATTAATTTGTAAAATAAGATGAATGAGAAAACTATAGACACCAATCATTTTTCATATAAAAACTAGAGGGGATATGAGGCAATTTCCTTTAAAATTATTGATTTTTTTAAGTTTCTGAGTTAGATGCAAACAGAGATGGAAATTACTTGGTACCCCCCAGAAGAACATGAGATGGATGTGATTCCAAGCGAGGCTTCATCAAAATGTGCCCACTTTTTGGGTATTTGATGTCACCGTCATTTGTGACGTCATAATCAGAAAAAGAAACAAAACTTAGAACACTTAACTCAGATTGAAAATTGGCTGCATTATGAGGCCGATTTCTTGACTTTTATCTAAGTTATAGACGCCTGGATAGTTTATGATTCTTTAAGACCATTTATGCGTCTATTGCTGATTGGGTTATTTCGGTGTCACTTTTTTTTCATTACAACTATCTTTTAGGATTGGGTTTGTTGTTGAAGCGCTCGCCTCTTGGTTTGGTGTTATGTTGTAATCTGTTTATTATATTATGAAAGTGCAATATTTACACAAAAAAAAAAAAAAAAAATTCAGATTGGAAATTAATTTTTCCCTGCCCTTGTTCGTTCCGCCTCAATTTCATGAAATTGGAAAATTGATAGATCTCCTATTAAAGCGGTGCCACATGGTTGGCCACTATCTCAAGACTCTTTTACTTACTTAAATGTTGATAGTTTTTGACACAGCGCTTGAATTTGATACGAGCATAATATAAAATTAACAAATTATGATTGAGTAGTTTGACTCATTTAATTAAATGTGTCGAATTATGGTTGACTGTTATAATCTTAGGGAGCGTTCGGGATTCCGATTTTACAAGAATAATTTACGTTTTTAAAAGATGTCACAAAACGTGCATTACGATTTAAAATGCACTTAATCTAAAATAGGTAGGAAAAAAAAAAACTCGTGATTTCTATAAGCAGGCTAGAGTGTACTTATTTGAAAAGGCATGAATTTAATCAAAAATCACAATTTTGCATAACAAATATTTGATTAAAATAAAAAACTTTTTAATATGTTTCACCAAACACTTTTACGGTTTTAAAAAGTAGCGATTTCAATTTTAAAATCGCACTTATTGAAACCATAATTCCAAACAAACCCTTATACTAATGCTTCGACACAACTCGAACCCGAACATGAAACACTATATTTAGGGTTAGCAATTTTTTGACACGATCCATGAATCCAACATAAACCCAACACAAATTTACTAAGTTAAGCTTGAGTGGTCTGACAAGTTGAGATAAATAGCTCGAATTATAGTTGACCATATAATTTTATACCCATATTTCAATACGATCTGAATTCAACACGTAAATACGAACGGTCACAACTACTTTTTTACCCACTTCTCTCTTGGTCGTTGGACATAGAACTCTAGCCTATTATGCGCTCACATCACTTGGGCTTCAATACATCCAGATTGAGGTGGTGTTTGGTAAATGGGTTGGCCTAGACACTGTAGTTGATGTAGATTGATGTGAAAAAAAAAAAAAAAAAAAAGTAAGAATATTTTATATAAAAAAGTGAAAAAGTGGTATGAAAAAGTGAAAAAGTTTTGTTTTGTAGTGATTTTTTTATTTAAATAATAATAAAAAGTAAATGATGTGATATAAAAAGTGAAAAAGTTAAAATGTTTTGATGTTAATTTTTTTGAAAAATGGTGATGAATAATGTCTAGGCCAACTCAAACCCCTTTACCAAACAATCCCAGAAAAGACTAACAAATGAGACCCAACTCGATATGTGGTGTAATTTTTTGAACGGTCCAAATTTAATTCTAAATTTTTTACCAAAAAAAAGAGAGGTACTCTACAACCCATCACCATTTCACCTTCAGTTTTAAGGGTTTTAGCCTGAGGAAATTGTAATTTGTCTTTTTGGGTGGATTTTCTTAGCAAGAAAAACAACAAAGGAAAGTATACAACTCGGATGTGGCCTCCATTGATGATGGATGGAGTGAAGACAAAGGGGGCAATTGGTCCTAATTTAGAGGAGAAAACCTGCGGTCCAAGCATTAATCTGTCTTCTTCTCCATTTGCATATCTAGGGCTTCCCTCAAATAGGGATTGATGTGAAATTGGAATATAACAAGAAATGGACTATTGCTTTTCCCTCAGGTTGGGGATTGGGGTTTTTTTGTAATAACTACAAAATGTGGGCCTAAATCTTGCAATTACATCACTGCAAATTGACTGCAACTTGTAATCATATCATTTTCTTAATCTCTATACGAATATTGATGTGACTTTTAAAATTATTATTAAATTTGTAATGAATTATTATTAAATTTTGATATAATAATAATTTTAAAAGCCGCATCATATTGAAAATGAGAGTGTGTGTAGCAGTACTCTATTGATTTTGGTTAAGGATAAGCTTACCATACATGGGGAGATTCTAGATAGGGGTGAAAAGGCGATAAGTAAAATTCAGTAACCACCTAGGCGGTTAACTAGCAATTAATAAGCCTAATAATCTCTAACCCTATTTTTTAAAATAAAAATTAAAAATTAAAAGAAAAAACCAAAATGACGTTTTTTCATGTATATATATGGTTAGCAGCTTTTTTTAACTGCCTTCAAAAGTGGTTAGCAATTAGCGAGGATTAATAACTGCTCGCATTTTCACCTCTAATTCTATATAGTTACAAAGAAAGTCACCCTATGGGCTATGGCATCTCTAATCGAAGTTAATAAATTAATTTACATTATTAAAAACACAAGCAATCTTCCTACCCACCCTACTAATTCATTTAAGTTTTGATATTAATTTGTATGGTACCATAGATATTGTAAATTAATCTTGAATCAGGGGTGACTTCTGACATTTCCTGTAAATTGTAGACTATTAATTAATGGATGTGTCCATTGCACATGCATGAATAATACATCAGACCCATCATGATCGATTCCTTTTACCAGTTATTTGCAACATATAATATATAAGGTCCCACTTGCTCTGCGCCATAAACGCTAATTTGGCTTTTCCTTTTTGCATGGAATCAAATAATATATTGTTTATAAATTTTCTATAAACTGGGTCGTAGGAATTCACTCAACCCAGTCTCTAAAAACGTCATGGGTCGGTTAAGCATGTAAAAAATACATGCTATTAAAAAAAAATTTGCTTCTCACATTTTACGCAACACTTTTAGAGAATAAGTTGAATAAGTCCATAGACGGATTAGTGGCACAAATTATTGGAATAATCTCCTCAGATTTGAATACACAAGATAAACCAAGTGGAGATAAAGCTGAAGACGAAGTCAAATGCAATATTAGATAATATCTTATCTAATATTCAAACTGTTATACTCAACAAACTTATCTTTGATTTAGTTTGTTATTTGTTAGTTTAACTTAAGTTGTTAAGTTTTAAATTTGTATTTCAAAGCCAAATGTATATCTTGTAATTTGTTATAAATAGAATTCATCTAGGCATTACAAACAACAACCACGTGATAATTATTCATTATGGTGTACCATCATTGTCCCATTTCTAGGAGTTTCCAAAAATCCATGTTAGCACCTCACCAAAATTATATTCACCAAAAGCATCCATCTCATTGTTTGGACCGTGCAACAGCATAGGCAGAAGAGCTCGTACCTATGCTTTAATAATTTGGGAGTCTTCTCCGTCGAGAGGTCTAAAACACTACCAATTTAAAGTCTAGAACAAGGATTTTCACCTCGTGGGGCTTTCATCTCTCAACAATCACCTTAAAGCTCCCTTTTCTTTTTTCTCAACCTCTTTCTCTTGAATACTTTGAAAGCCCTAGTATACTAAATGCCCGCTAGGGTTAGCCTAAGGACAAACTTATGGGCAAACCTCCACCTCCGCAAGTCTTAAATGTATTCGAATCACATTTTGACTGACCATAATCAATCACAAAATCGGGTTGTGATCAATCACTAGAGTTTCAGGGCACCTATGATCAATCACATTGGGCCTAATTGATCACCCTCGAGGGGTGATCAATGATGACTCAGGCCCAAAAACATGCCCAAGTGTCTAATCAAACTAATTTTCCTCATCCCTCTGCCAAACCTTATTCTTGATTCACCCTTTAAGTAAGGACTTCTTAACTCTAATTTAGACTGTAGTGTTATAGGATGTGCTCATTGTTTTAAATTATCTTAAAAATTACTAAATAAATAAATAAAACAATTTTATTATTAAATAAAAATATCACACAAAATGAATTGAGTTTTAGGTCACTATCCCTAACACTAGGCTCCTTGGACCTAGTTTAACTCAAGTCACACTTTTTTTTTTTTTTTTTTTCTAATTGAATAAGGAAAGGGCTACAGGGAAGGATCTTTTCCACTTTTGATCCGAACGGAAGAAAAAGTGAGAGATCCTGAAAACGAAAAAGGGGTGGGCTCCCCAACAATAAACCCAAAATAAACTAAAACAATACAGAAATAAAAATAAGAGGGAAGACCACCCCAACAACAAAGCCCAAATGGTAAAATACAGTGCAAATACAAGAACAAGTACTGGATCCAGTCCAAAAGGACCAAACAGCAGGCAATGGTAATTGCCAATGATCCCAAAAGAATCATAAGCAAGCCGGGCCTATTCCAGAACCGCACAAGGCGGTGCAAATTGCAAAGAAACTCCGTGAAGAGATCTTTGCGGGCAAACCAACAACCACTGTTAAATGGCTGTTGAAAAGTAGGCACTGCAGAAAACCAAAAATGAGCCGGCATAGGACGACCACCAACATCAATCTCCTCCTCAAAATCAAACCAAGTCATGGCAGGGAGATAAAAACCCACAAAAAACAATACAAACAGCAAACTAAAACTAAATTTACAGTAAAACAGAAATAAAATTACAACAAAAACAAGCACAAAGAACACCAAAAAACAAGGGCAGGGGCGGTGGTAGCCTGCCGAAGAACAGATCGGCCACCGGCAAGCAGTGGACTGATCGAGGATCGGCTGGCGGAAGAGGGAAGCTAGGAGGCCAGGGAAGATGGTGGAAGGCCTCGATTGGTGGATGGGTCGGCGAGGAAGAGTAGATCGGATTTTGAAAAAACCCGATCTAAACCCCCAAAAACCAGATCCACAACCAGGAACTTCCTCGAGGCAGTGGACGGCGACAGGGATGGACTGAACGGCGAGAGGCTGGGCGGCGAGAGGCTGGACGGCGACAGGCTGGGCAACGACAGGCTGGGCAACGACAGGCTGGGCAACGGGCGGAGCGGCGAGGACCAAAAACGAGGGACTGGACGGCACAAAGGGCTGGACAGTGGATGAACGACGACGGGAGAGAAGAGCAACGGCAGTCTTCGAATCTACACAAGAAAAAAAGAACAAAACACAAGAAATCCAAACAAAAAATACAGCAAAGAGGGAACAAAGAAGGGGAGGGGAGTGGAGGAAAAACCTTTTCCTCCACCCCGGAAAGCCCGCACAAGGCGGAGAGAAAGACCTCACTAGGAGGCGGCTGAGGAAAAAACCCTAAGGGTTTCCAGAGGTTCTCTCTCTAAACAAGAGAGAGAAAGTTAATTTTAACTCAAGTCACACTTGGTTGGGCATCCTCGAAGATGTCGCTCAACTTTTGGTCTCTTATTGGGTCACTTGAGCAGTCCAAAAAGTGGAGGCCTTTCTAGGGGTTCTAGGCTTATCTAAGGCCTTTTACTCAGCCCAAAGGCCTTAAATCAGGCCCAAAATGACAAGGACACGTCACACATCCTAGAGTCTTCTACTTTTTGGATTCTTTGATAACAGGGCCAAAAATGGATGGGTAATTCCAATTTAGCCCATTCTTGGAAGTAATTGAAAGACCATTTGTTGATTCCTATATCAATTAAAATTGTTAGGGAAAAGTATAATTTAACCCTTCAACTATCACACACTTTTTACAATTTTTCTCCCTAGAAGTTATTAATAAATAAAATAATATATATATATATATATATAACCATTTTATAAAAAAATACAAAAGTGTCTAATTTGACAAGCACGGGTAATATAAGAGGTCTAATCTCACTTTTTAAAATTTGGAAGTGTAAGTGCAAAAACGGTGATAATTCATAGGACTAAAATATATTTTCACCAAATTATAAACTCCAAGTCGGTTTCTATCACAATATAAAAAGATAAATTATTGGTGTTAATAATTTGTCAATATTTCTCTCATATTTTCTTACGAATTCAATAAATTAACTATTATATTTGTGGGGTCCACCATTGACTTATGAAAAAATCACATAAGTTTATAAATCTAATGATTAATTTGTAAAATAAGATGAATGAGAAAACTATAGACACCAATCATTTTTCATATAAAAACTAGAGGGGATATGAGGCAATTTCCTTTAAAATTATTGATTTTTTTAAGTTTCTGAGTTAGATGCAAACAGAGACGGAAATTACTTGGTACCCCCCAGAAGAACATGAGATGGATGTGATTCCAAGCGAGGCTTCATCAAAATGTGCCCACTTTTTGGGTATTTGATGTCACCGTCATTTGTGACGTCATAATCAGAAAAAGAAACAAAACTTAGAACACTTAACTCAGATTGAAAATTGGCTGCATTATGCTGCCGATTTATTGACTTTTGCCTAAGATATAGAGGCCTGGATAGTTTATAATTCTTTAGGACTATTTATGTGTCTATTCTTGTTGGGTTATTTCGGTTTCACTTTTTTTCATTACAACTATCTTTTAGGATTGGGTTTGTTGTTGAAGCGCTCGCCTCTTGGTTTGGTGTTATGTTGTAATCTGTTTATTATATTATGAAAGGGCAATATTTACACCCAAAAAAAAAAAAAAAATCTCAAATTGGAAATTAATTTTTCCCTGCCCTTGTTCGTTCCGTCCCAATTTCATGAAATTGGAAAATTGATAGATCTCCCATTAAAGCGGTGCCACATGATTGGCCACTATCTCAAGACTCTTTTACTTACTTAAATGTTGATAGTTTTTGACACAGCGCTTGAATTTGATACGAGTATAATATAAAATTAACAGATTATGATTGAGGAGTTTGATTCATTTAATTAAATGTGTCGAATTATGGTTGGCCGTTATAGTCTTAGGGTGCGTTCGGGATTGCGATTTTACAAGAATAATTTACGTTTTTAAAAGATGTTACAAAATGTAAGGCATTTGGCATTACGATTTAAAATGCATTTAATCTAAAATAGGTAGGAAAAAAAAACTAGTGATTTCTATAAGCAGGTTAGAGTGTACTTATTTGAAAAGGCATGAATTTAATCAAAAATCACAATTTTGCATAACAAATATTTGATTAAAATAAAAAAACTTTTTAATATGTTTTACCAAACACCTTTGCGATTTTAAAAAGTAACGATTTCAATTTTAAAATCGCACTTATTGAAACCATAATTCCAAATAGACCCTTATACTAATGCTTCGACACAACTCAAACCCGAACATGACACACTATATTTAGGGTTAGCAATTTTTTGACACGATCCATGAATCCAACATAAACCCAACACAAAATTACTAAGTTAAGCTTGAGTGGTCTGACCGGTTGAGTTAAATAGCTCGAGTTATAGTTGACCATATAATTTTATACCCATATTTCAATACAATCTGAATTCGACACGTAAATACGAACGGTCACAACTACTTTTTTACCCACTTCTTTCTTGGTAGTTGGACATAGAACTCTAGCCTATTATGCGCTCACATCACTTGGGCTTCAATACATCCAGATTGAGGTGGTGTTTGGTAAATGAGTTGGCCTAGACACTGTAGTTGATGTAGATTGATGTGAAAAAAAAATAAAGTAAGAATATTTTATATAAAAAAGTAAAAAAGTGGTATGAAAAAGTGAAAAAGTTTTATTTTGTAGTGATTTTTTTATTTGAATAATAATAAAAAGTGAATGATGTGATATAAAAAGTGAAAAAGTTAAAATGTTTTGATGTTAATTTTTTAAAAAAATGGTGATGAATAATGTCTAGGCCAACTCCAACCCCTTTACCAAACAACCCCAGAAAAGACTAACAAATGAGACCCAACTCGATATGTGGTGTAATTTTTTGAACGGTTCAAATTTAATTCTAAATTTTTTACCTAAAAAAAGAGAGGTACTCTACAACCCATCACCATTTCACCTTCAGTTTTAAGGGTTTTAGCCTGAGGAAATTGTAATTTGTCTTTTTGGGTGGATTTTTCTTAGCAAGAAAAGCAACAAAGGAAAGTATACAACTCGGATGTGGCCTCCATTGATGATGGATGGAGTGAAGACAAAGGGGGCAATTGGTCCAAATTTAGAGGAGAAGGGCCAAACCTGCGGTCCAAGCATTAATCTGTCTTCTTCTCCATTTGCATATCTAGGGCTTCCCTCAAATAGGGATTGATGTGAAATGGGAATATAACAAGAAATGGACTATTGCTTTTCCCTCAGGTTGGGGATTGGGGTTTTTTTGTAATAACTACAAAATGTGGGCCTAAATCTTGCAATTACATCACTGCAAATTGACTGCAACTTGTAATCATGTCATCTCCTTAATCTCTATACGAATATTGACGTGACTTTTAAAATTATTATTAAATTTGTAATAAATTATTATTAAATTTTGATATAATAATAATTTTAAAAACCGCATCATATTGAAAATGAGAGTGTGTGTAGCAGTACTCTATTGATTTTGGTTAAGGATAAGCTTACCATACATGGGGAGATTCTAGATAGGGGTGAAAAGGCGGTAAGTAAAATTCAGTAACCACCTAGGCGGTTAACTAGCAATTAATAAGCCTAATAATCGCTAACCCTTTTTTAAAAAAATAAAAAATTAAAATTAAAAGAAAAAACCAAAATGACGTTTTTTTCATGTATATATATTTGGTTAGCAGCTTTTTTTAACTGCCTTCAAAAGTGGTTAGCAATTAGCGAGGATTAATAACTGCTCGCATTTTCACCTCTAATTCTATATGGTTACAAAGAAAGTCACCCTATGGGCTATGGCATCTCTAATCAAAGTTAATAAATTAATTTACAATATTAAAAACACAAGCAATCTTCCTACCCACCCTACTAATTCATTTAAGTTTTGATATTAATTTGTATGGTACCATAGATATTGTAAATTAATCTTGAATTAGGGGTGACTTCTGACATTTCCTGTAAATTGTAGACCATTAATTAATGGATGTGTCCATTCCACATGCATGAATAATACATCAGACCCATCATGATCGATTCCTTTTACCAGTTATTTGCAAATTGCAACATATAATATATGGTCCCACTTGCTCTGCGCCATAAACGCTAATTTGGCTTTTGCCTTTTTGTATGGAATCAAATAATATATTGTTTATAAATTTTCTATAAACTGGGTCGTAGGAATTCACTCAACCCAGTCTCTAAAAACGTCATGCGTCGGTTAAGCATGTAGGAAATACATGCTACTAAAAAAAAATTTTGCTTCTCACATTTTACATATGACACTGCTTTTAGAGAATAAGTTGAATAAGTCCATAGACGGATTACTGATACAAATTATTAGAATAATCTCCTCAGATTTGAATACACAAGATAAACTAAGTAGAGATAAAGCTGAAGACCAAGTCAAATGCAATATTAGATAATATCTTATCTAATATTCAAACTACTATACTCAACAAACTTATCTTTGATTTAGTTTGTTATTTGTTAGTTTAACTTAAGTTGTTAAGTTTTAAATTTGTATTTCAAAGCCAAATGTATATCTTGTAATTTGTTATAAATAGAATTCATCTAGGCATTACAAACAACAACCACCTTTATAATATGCAAATTTTTTTCCGTATCCTTGTCTATTCTTTTTTTTTTTTTTTTTTTTTTTTCAATCATGTCAACATCCTCTTCTTCCCCTCAGAACCTTACCCAATTTTCCATTTTCAAGCTCACCTGTGATAATTATCCATTATGGTGTACCATCATTGTCCCATTTCTAGGAGGGCACAATTTTTATGGCTATGTTCCTGGTGATCTTCCTTGTCCTCCTGAATTTATAATTCCTTCCCACGTCCCTCTTAGCTGCAAAGGTTAAAAATCCAGAATACTTGGTTTGGTATCAACAAGATAAACTCATTCTAAGCGCCTTGATTTCTTCTCTTTCTTAGAACTTCTTGGCTCATGTCTATGGTCTTAAAACCTCACGTGAGGTTTGGCTCACATTGGAGAGGATGTTTGCCTCTCAATCAAAGGCTCGTGTTTTGCAAATCCGTCTTCAACTTACCTCATTGAAGAAGGGAGCATTGTCTATTTTTGACCATTTTCAAAAGGTGCAACCTTGGTATAAACATTGGCTGCCATTGAAGAACCACTCAAGGACTCCGAGTTGATGTCCTATATTCTTGGTGGTTTAGGATTGGAATACGAATCCTTGGTTACGTCTATTTTCACCCGCATTGAACATGTTTTAATTGATGATCTATATAGCCATTTGCTCACTCATGAGCAACGACTAGAACATGCTCACACTCCCAGTGACTTTTTTGTCTCCACGGTAAATGTTGCTCAATGCAACCCTTCCAATACTGACAGATTTTAGCCATAGAAATTTGGGTCGCCATTTGGTCATGGTCGTGGTAGAGGTCGTGGCCGTGGCTCCGGTCCTTCTTCTTCAACTCGTCCCATCTGTCAAATCTGCAACAGAATTGGTCACATTGCCTCGAAGTGCTACAGTAGGTTTGATCATTCCTATCATTGTGACTCTGCTCCTCCAGCTGCTTATCTCACTTCTCAGCAATCTTCGTCTAATCCGAATTGGTATCCTGACACGAGTTCGGCCAATCATCTCACTAATGATTTGTCTAACTTGAATTTACAAGCTGATGAATACAAGGGCACGGATCAAATCAAAGTTTGTAATGGTCAAGGTTTGGATATTCTTCACTCAATTTTTGTAAAGCAACGAATTCACCACCCCCATCAGTCTAGATAGCTTTAATGGAACGACTAAAATATTTTTCAATCATAACCTTAAATTGGGAAAATACAGTGAACACTTCAGATTTGCAAGTAAGGAGCAATAACCAAAAATATTTGCTAAAATCATCCACAATGCAAAGGAAACAATGCAAAGGAAATAACTTTTATTATTGGAAGATAAAAGAGGAGCAGGGCCCCATATATCAAGATAAATTAGAACCATGGGATCTTGTTACATAGAATGAGAAGGACCAAAATGAAGCTTGTGGAATTTGCCTTGCTGACATGTGGGACAAAGCAACGCAAGCTTATTTGACAACACATGGAGACGATTCTTGAACACAACATGACGTACTAATGGAGTTGCAGGGTGACCAAGGCGATTATGCCAATGATCAATGGACACATGTTCACCCACAAATGCTGCACGAGTAGAAGAGTTTGGAGAAGCAGTTGGCCAAGGATAGAGTCCACTTTTACTCGGGCCGTGGATTAGTAAGGTCCTCGAATGAAGATCCTTAACACGAAAACAATGCGGATGAAATTCAATGAAAACTTGATTATCATGAGTAAACTGATTAACCAAAATCAGATTTTTTTTTTTTTCAATTTGAGGAACATGCAATAAATTGGGCAAAGAAAAATTCTTAGTAGTGGATGGAATTTGAGCAAGACCAGTGTGAAGAATATCCAAACCTTGTACATTACCAACTTTGAATTGGTTCGTGCCCTTGTATTCATCAGCTCGTAAATTCAAGTTAGACAAATCATTAGTGAGATGATTCGCCGAACTCGTGTCAGGATACCAATTCAGATTAGACGAAGATTGCTGAGAAGTGAGATAAGCAGCTGGAGGAGCAGAGTCACAACGATAGGAATGATCAAACCTATTGTAGCACTTCGAGGCAATGTGACCAATTCTGTTGCAGATTTGACAGATGGGACGAGTTGAAAAAGAAGGACCGGAGCCACGGCCACGACCTCTACCACGACCATGACCAAATGGCGACCCAAATTTCTATGGCTAAAATCTGCCAGTATTGGAAGGGTTGCGTTGAGCAACATTTACCGTGGAGACAAAAAAGTCACTGGGAGTGTGAGCATGTTCTAGTCGTTGCTCATGAGTGAGCAAATGGCTATATAGATCATCAATTAAAACATGTTCAATGCGGGTGAAAATAGACGTAACCAAGGATTCGTATTCCAATCCTAAACCACCAAGAATATAGGACATCAACTCGGAGTCCTTGAGTGGTTCTTCAATGGCAGCCAATGTTTATACCAGGTTGCACCTTTTGAAAATGGTCAAAAATAGACAATGCTCCCTTCTTCAATGAGGTAAGTTGAAGACGGATTTGCAAAACACGAGCCTTTGATTGAGAGGCAAACATCCTTTCCAATGTGAGCCAAACCTCATGTGAGGTTTTAAGACCATAGACATGAGCCAAGAGGTTCTGAGAAAGAGAAGAAATCAAGGCGCTCAGGATGAATCTATCCTGTTGATACCAAACCGAGTATTTTAGATTTTTAACCTTAGCAGCTGAGAGGGACGTGCTGCTGGAAGGAGTTACAAATTCAGGAGGACAAGGAAGATCACCAGTAACATAGCCATAAAACTTGTGCCCTTTTAGAAATTGGACAATGATGGTACACCATAACTGATAATTATCACGGGTGACCTTGAAAATGGAAAGTTGGGTAAGGTTTTGAGGGGAAGAAGAGGATGTTGACATGTTTGACAAAAAAATAATAGATAAGGATGCGGAAAAAAATTTGAAGTTTGTCTTAGAGCTTTGATACCATATTATAAAGGTGATTGTTGTTTGTAATGCCTAAATGAGGTCTTTGATAATACAACATAAAGAAATGTAACCAACGTTTATTTGAAAAAGCAACCCCAAAGATTTGGGACCAAAAGCGGTTAGCGGTGACCATTGAATAAGTTTCTTTAGCTTGAGTTGGAATGTATTTGCATAATCACCATCTTCAAATTAAATAGTTTCTATTGAATTAGTTTTTTCAGCTTGAGTTGGGTTAGCTTGAGCTGAAAGCATGAAATGTATTTGTACCATCACAATCTTCAAATAAAGTATTTTCTAAGGCAGCATCTTATACAAACACACAATTAGTTATGTTAGCCAAAAAATAAAAAATAAAAAATTCCATTAATCACATGTTAACACATGCCGACAAATTAGTAAAAGATATGCGAGTAGAGGAAAATTACCTAAAAATTGCGATTTTTTTTTTTAAAAAAAAATCACATAATTTTTAAGGTTAAATTACGATTGTACCAAACACTTAACTGCATTTTTAAAAATTACATTTTGAAAACGAATCCTTGGTCAATTAAAATTTTGTTTTCAGATGTGGACACCAGTGCAAGTTATTTGATACGTGCACGGCCACAATTTATGAACATCTCATAATAAAAAGGCCGAGGCTTTGAATTGACAGGGGGACCAAAGTACCCTTTGTTTTTTTTCTTTTTTTTTTTTTTTGGTTGAAGACAAAATTAAGAATGGAAATGGGTGGCCAAAAGACCTATTGGAAAAGATAGAATGTCGTGGCGGTGTTGGTGACCTTTCATTTCTGGCTACAGAATCTCCTACAAAAGTTCAAATAAGGTTTAATCAACATTATTAACGTTCAGCCAAAGAAACAAAAACATATTTGAACTTCCTTTCCTTTTCAAATAATTGTCAAAACATTTTTCAAGAAAAAATATTTCTCGAAACATAGTTTTTTAGCTTTTGCTCGTAAGAAAAATTAACGACAGTGAAAAAATGCCAGAGACTTTCAGCAATTAACCTTCGACAGTGACCTCCGCTTCATTAAGCATGATCCACAACCAGTGGCGGATTTACATGGGGGAGACCTGGGGCAGGCGCCCCTAGTAAAAAAAATTTTAAAAAAATTTATTAAATATTTTCAATCAAAATTTTATGGGCGCCCCTGGTAAAATAAATTACCAAGGCGCCCCTGGGCTTCTTTTTTGTCCTTCAAACGGTCATCATGCGGAGAAAGTAGGCTATTTTTTATTAAGGAAAGAGAGAATAAATTTATATTTTAATAGTGGAGAGAGAGTAGATAATAGTTTATTATTAAAAAGGAGATAGTGGGTGAATTTTATAGTGTTTTTGGTCATAATTTATAGATAAATGTGGATTTTTTTTAATCTTTTTTTTTTGACTAAAATTATACTCTAGTCTCTTTTATGTAGACTCAGTCTCTAATGTAATTTCTGCTTTGAGATTTGAGGTTTTTCTAAAAGAAATAGCCGTATGCTAATAGCCCACTAAAAGTACTCATTTTTCTTAGACACTACTAGTCATTTAATTGTGCTTAGTTTATTTCGGAAGTAATTTAAATTATAATGTGTTTGTGACATCGTTAGATGAAGATTTTTAATAGTTACTTTGATTTTTGTTTTTTTTGTTTTTTTTTTTTTTTTTGTTAGGTAATTTGATGAGTTTGGTTTGATTCATGATACATATATTATGGTATAATTTATTTTTTGATTGTATTTACCGAATTATAAAAAATATATATAATACATAAAGAGGAAAAAAAAAATTATTTTTTTACGCCCCTGGTAACTCCAATTCCTAGATCTGCCACTGTCCACAGCCGATTGAGCTATCCCTTGGAAACGTATTTTCTTGTTAATATCAAAACGTTACTGGATTTTTTTTTTTTTTTGGCTCATAAAAACTCATCAATATGTCTTAATGTCAAACATAGAAAAACACGTTTGAAAACGGGTGAAAATAAATAATTTTTGTAACACTACAACATAATGAAGTTAAGATTAATTTCTATTTAAATTATTATTTTTTTTAAAAAAATAAATATTGCGTCCTTTTTCTCTTTCTCTTAGATATACAAAAGAAGGATAAAAGTTATCGGAAGGTTTTCTTTTGGTGATTCTTTTATTGCCTTTGTTTTCATTGTTCTTTTTATGGATTGGGTCATTCATTTGATTAATCTATTCCCGATGGTTTTTTAGTTCTCTTATGGTGGCACTGCTTTTTGGTTGGTTCAGGACTGTTGTTTGAGTTGCCCCACTCATTTTCATTTACAGGAGATGATCATTCTCACTCTTATATGATTATGAAAGGTAACTTTTATATGCCTAAAAAAAAAAAATTAGAAAGAAAGAAAGGATTCCTCTTGTATGATAAAACCCTGTTTAAAGACAATTATTTATTTATTGTGGCAAAAATATTATTGACATCTTTTCATACCATGGGCGTATGAATCTTTATACCCTATAAAACAGTACGTGGGTGTTGCTTAAGGAATTAACATTTGTCTTTTTAAGTGATTTACAAATTAAAGATCAAGTCAGATTCTTATATTTGCTGTTAACATTTTTGAGTAATGTTGCATAGTACATGTCGATGTGCCATTGTCAGTCTATCATTTTTTTTTCTTCTAACAACGGTGGACTGACAGTGTCACTTAAGCAAATATATATATATATATATATATATATATATAGTAGAATAGTGATTTGATATATATCATTATTCTAACATTTATATTAAAAATTTTATACAATAATTATAGATTCATAATGTATTACAATGTAAAGTAATTAAAGCTGGACCCATGCACAGTCAGCTCTGACGTGTGATTTCTCGTCACCCATCTGTCTGCCACGTACACACAAATACATAGCTGAAGTACGAGGAATCCCCCCAAAAAAAAAAATAGAAAAAGAAAAAAAAAAAGTTAGCAATACTATTAAGTAAGTATGGAGCCATTAGGGAAATGACATTGTGACCAGGTTGTATGCTCGTGCAATCACATGCTGCCACGTGAAAGCTTTTCATAGGCCCTCCATTGGTAGCACGTCCACAGGTAATTAAAACATGGTCGCAAAATTCTATTTCTTTGAAAACTAATAAAACAAGGAGGATGGGATAAGACAAAGAGAGAAAAATCGAGAACCCAAACGTGGTGATTGAAAAATATATATATTTATAAAATGGGGCAACGAATAGTTGCTGAGAAAGGAAAAATCATTGAGAAGGGGCCGTCGTCGTCGTCGTTGTGGGTAGCCGGCGACGGGAGGCTCCGGTTACTAAGATATTGCCGTGATGGCGGGGCAGTCACGTAAATGGATGATATTGGTGGCGACAATATGGATTCAGGCATTCACGGGCACAAACTTTGATTTTTCGGCTTATTCTTCGGCTTTCAAATCGGTTCTTGGGATCTCTCAGGTGCAGCTCAACTACTTGGCCGTCGCTTCCGATCTCGGCAAGGCTTTGGGGTGGTCCTCCGGCCTGGCGTTGATGTATTTTCCGTTGTGGGTGGTGATGTTCATGGCTGCTTTCATGGGGCTTCTTGGTTATGGAATCCAATGGCTTCTCATCAGGAGTATCATCACCTTGCCTTATTTCCTGGTAAGTGGTAACCCCTCTCTCTCTCTCAACACTCGCATATTCATGTGCCTTGAAATTGAAATCGGCGGAGAAAAATTATAGTAATTTTGCTTATTTTTTGGGGTGGATTATTTGGTTTTACTAGAATTTCATATGCTTTTGTTTTCTTTTTTTTTTTTGTTAGACCGGTGGAGGGACATCACCCACCGGGACTCCCTCTGTTTTGCTCAGAAATAGTGATTTTTCTGTTTTTTAATCTAAAGAAGAAAAAAAGAAAAAACTATTTTTAATTGTTCATTAATAAGAGCCTCAGGTTTTAATTAAAAATAACATAAATGATTTTATTTTTTTACATAAATAACTGATTAATTTTTATATATTATTTTGTTTACGTGAAAATCTTTGTGTGGCTAAGAATATAAACAACATAAAAAGTATGGTTGTCAATTTTTTTTTTTTTTTATAGTTGACACAAATTTAATACTAAATTAATGAGTCAAGTTGGAGAGTCTAATATGTTTATTAAATTATATGTGTTAGAGTTAACTTATATAGTCTTATATCTTATATATTAACACAACCTAAACTTAATAGATGACATAAGGGCTTGCAGTTTTTGACACGACTCACAAAACCCAACATAAATTCATTATGAAATTAACATGTTTCGGTTAAAAAGTCTGACCCATTTCATGTGTGTTTGAAATTGCGATTTACATAGACAAATAGATGACATAACGGCTTGCAGTTTTTGACACAACTCACAAATACTCCAGCATAAATTCATCATGAAATTGATAGATTATAATTAAAAAGTCTAACACAGTTTGTGTGCATTTGAGATTGCAATTTACATAAACAAAAAGGATGATTTTAAACCAAATCGCAGAATATAAATTATTTTGAATTGCGTTTTTAAAAAATTACGATACGAAAATTTTTAAATTATAGATAATGAGTTTTTTTAAAAAAAAAACGTTAAATTGCGATTTTAAATGTCAAATTATGATTTCGCCTAATATATTTAACCGTGTTTGTAAAAATCTCATATTTTATAACCTAAACAAACCCTTAATTAAATTGATTGATTTAAGATTAACTAATTTTATACCAAATTTTAATAGGATGCGAACACAACACGCAAAAAGTTGCTTATGTAGGGACCTCCTAGTGAACTTTAGAAATTAGAGCTGCTAAAAGGTGGGAGTTTGATTCCTTGAAAATATTTGTGTGGCTAAGAATACGCATAGATAACTTGAAAAGAAAATTAAAAAATTGGGAAAATTTAAAATTTTGTACGAGTGGCCCAGAACATCATTGGGAGTTGCGACAGTTTGGTACGAACAAAAATAGTGGAGCTATTTGCCCGCGGTGAACCGTTCGTCCACGCTACTAATTACAGCGCTGACATGTGTCAGTATATAATTGCTGCAATAATTTCAATCTATCAAAGATAAATAATATTAAAAAGTTTACGTAATTATTAAAATTATTATTTAATTAAAATTAAAAATAAAGTAAAATTATTTTGTTTTATGGTAATGGCCGTAATGTTGTGTAGTATAGATGTTTTATTTGCTGTCATAAAAAGAAAACGTACGTAACTTTTAGTGTTGTTTCTTTTATTTCCTTTTTTTTTTTTTTTTTTATTTTATTTTAATGGCAATATCTTTGATGAAAATGCTTAGGTTACTATAATTTTTACCATAAATTTTATAATTGATAAAATAATTAAGGCGCTAATTAATTATATAGACAAGTTAAAGTTTTTACTTAATTATTTCAATAGTCTATTGATGCCCCATAATTTATTCTTTTTCTTTATTTTTTTTTTTAAAAAAAAAAGTGACTGAAATATTTTCAAATTTTGCAGACAAGCTGATTTTTCACAACATGGCAAATGAAATTTAGAAAAACTGAAAATAAATAAATGAGGAAAAGCTAAAATGACAGTGCTAATTCAACATTCATAGAAACATAGGTGACAGAAAAGTCAGAAGTGGGTAGCTGGTGGAGGATATTTGAACGACAGTTACCTAAAATTCCAATAGTAGAACGGTGGATGAGAAACATGTCCCCGTTGGATTAATAATTAGTATTTGCTTTTAAACTCTCTAATTAATATTTTTTTTCATCAACGCTAGAAGAATCTTATTAAATACTAAATGCCTTACTTTAATTATATTTAAAATTAATATAAAAACTGTAGAGAATATGAATATGACATTTGACACCCAATTAATGTAGAGAATATTCAGTTCATGATTATGATTTCTTTTTAGAAATCTTAAAGCCACAAATGAGACACATGTCTACTAACAAAAAATAATAAAAAAATATTATTTTCATATTAAAAAAAAAAATATAAAATAAAATAACAAAAAAATAAGGAGTGGTTGGCTACCCCATTAGTGGTGTTCGTACCACCCCAATTGGAAGCTGGGGTAGTCTGGCCACCCCAAAGGTAAAATCTTAAAAAAAAAAAAAAAAAAAAAATTGTTTGACCCATGGGGTTGGGGGTGGGCCTGTTTGGGGTGGCCGAAGCCACCCCAACTCCCAACTGGGGTGGTTTGGGGTGGCCAAACCACCCCTTATTATTTTATTTTATATATTTTTTTTAAAGATGAAATAATATTTTATTATTATTTTTTGTTTGTGAACTGGTATTTCATTTGTGGCTCTAAGATTTTTAAAAAGAAATCTTTGCCATAAACTGGATATTCTTGAGTTCAAAATAGACTACAGAGGATCTTATTCCCTAGGGTATAGGCTCAAATTCTTCCCCTTAATAGGATAGACATTGACAGCATCTCAAGACCTCTATATTGATACTACGTTAACATCGCTCATTCTAAAAGTTTAAGGGAGACTTAACACTTTAATTGAAATGAGGTAAATAATAGAGACAAGATTTGAACTTAAGACCTTAGCTCTGATATTTTGAAATGAGGTAAATAATAGAGACAAGATTCGAACTTAAGACCTTAGCTCTGATATCAGCATGTCAAATCACCATTTATTCCCTGAAATGTAGGAGTGAACACCCAGGTCCAATTAGCGGTTATTGGTTAAATTTGGCAATTTGGGCCTATTTTTTGGCTTAATTTAGACGTTTTTGGCCATTTTAAAAAAATAATTAGGGCTTTTTTGGCCCAATAGTTGTGGTTTATAATTGAGTATTTGAAAATGCAAAAACCGGTAACCAAACTGATAGGGCTGGTTAATGGTTATGTCCAACTATTTTTAAAAGCGGTTGGCCAATTATCGGTTGGTGGCCGGCTATAATCGGCCGGATTTACACCCTTACTCATACGGGTGAATGACAGTGATAATGTTCAAATTTAGGACATTAGTTCTAATACCTCGTTAAATCATTACTTATTTTAAAAGTTTAAATTTATAAAAATTGATGAATTTAATAATTTAATTTATATTATAACGCTCACTTGTGCAGGTGTTTCTCCTGTGTTTGTTGGCCGGGTGTAGCATCTGCTGGTTCAACACAGTATGTTTTGTTCTGTGCAATCAAAACTTCCCGGCAAACCGACCCCTTGCAATCTCCCTCACAGTAAGCTTCAATGGCGTAAGTGCAGCCTTGTACACCCTTGCCGCCAATTCAATCGACCCCTCCTCTTCTCCACTATATCTTCTCTTGAATGCCCTCCTCCCCCTCCTCACTTCTTTTGTATCACTAATCCCAATCCTCCGCCAGCCTGCTCTAGACCCTCTTCCCCCCCATGCAGTTCGCCGCGACTCCCTCATTTTCCTTTTCCTCAACTTCTTAGCCGTCATCACCGGCATTTACCTTCTCCTCTTCGGCTCCACCACCTCTGACAAAACCACAGCTCGTCTCCTCTTCACCGGAGCCCTTTGCCTCCTCATCTTCCCTTTGTTCATCCCTGGTGTTGTCTATGCAAAACATTGGTTTCATCGTACCGTTCACTCCAGCTTCCGCCTCGAAGAAGCCTCTGGATTCATTCTTGTCGATGCAGATGATCTTGAGCTGCATAAAGAGCTTGTCCTCTCCCGCCATGGTAGCAGCATTATTGGCCCCATTGGGAATGGATCGCTCACCGATCACCTCTTGATCAGCACACCGAAAGCTGCCGCAGAGATTCAAGGTTGCTGTCAGAGAATGTTTGTCAAAGATCAGTTGGCAATGCTGGGGGAAGAACACCCGGCAGGATTGCTTGTTCGTAGGTTCGATTTTTGGCTTTACTATGTTGCTTATTTTTGTGGAGGCACAATTGGGCTTGTGTACAGCAACAATCTAGGACAGATTGCGCAGTCACTGGGGCAAAGTTCAAACACTTCCACCCTCCTCACCCTCTACTCGTCATTCTCCTTCTTTGGCAGGCTGCTTTCTGCAGTACCAGACTACATTCGTGCGTAAGTAACCACAGCTATTACTTTTCACGAGCATCATCATCATATCAAACATGCTAAACATTCACGTTTGGCTTAGCAAATATTTTGTTAAAGAACACACCTTTTTTACGAAAAAGACTTTTTTCCATTCTGGCGTATATTTCGATTGAATTGGCCTGCTCCATCCACGAGTAATTAAAAAGGAAAAAAAAAAAAAAAACACTATTGGTGGATGGAGCATGCCAACTCAAGAGAGATGTACGCAGAATGAATGCCAGATTGACTTCAAGCATGTTTGAAATTGTGTTTGAGAAATAGAGCTTTTAAGTCAAAAAGTATTTTTTGGTAAAAGCTTCATTTTTAAGGTTTTTGCTAAAAGTATGTTTTGGCTATTTTTAAGCTTTTTAAACTCTTAAAAGTGCTTTCATTTATTTTTTTTTACCAAATGGATACTTTTTTCTTCAAACTAAGGCTCCGTTTACTTCGACGTAAAATTATTTCTTTTGTAAAATATTTTCAAAAAATCCATTTTCCCTGAACATATTTTCCGTCGAAAACATTTTACGACGTTTACCTTGCACACGGAAAATAATTTTTTTTAATATCTTTTATATATATATATATTTTCCAATAAGGTCCCCACTAGGACTTGCACAAGGCTTGACCGGGACTCGTCCGGGACCTAACCAAGACCCTTCCGGGACTTGACCGGGACACGCCTGGGACTAGACTAGGACTTGACCGGGACCCGCCCGGAACTTGACCGGGACCTGCCCGGGATTCTCCTGGGACTTGATCGGGACCCTCCCGGGACTTGACCGGGACCCGCTCGGGATTCTTCCGGGACTTGACCGGGACCCTACCGGGACTTGACCGAGACCCGCCGGGGACCTACCCGAGACTTGACTGGGACCTGCTCGGGACCTGACCGAGACCCCGGCGGGACCTAACCGGGACTTGCCTGGGACCCGCCCCGAGACCTGACTGGGACTTGCCCGGGACCCGCCCAGGACTTGACCGGGACTTGCACCGTCCCGGTTAGGTCGCGGGCAGGTACAAACAAGTCCCGAGCGGGTCCCGGTCATGCCCCGGGCGGGTCCCTGGAGGGTCCGGGTCAGGTCCAGGGCGGGTCTCAGTTAGGTCCCGGGCGGGTCCTGGGCAAGTCTCTCTGGGGTCTCGGGCGGGTCTCGGTCAAGTCCTGGTCAGGTCCCGGTCAAGTCTCGGGCAGGTCCCGGTCAAGTCCCGAGCGGGTCCCGGTCAAGTCCCGGGCGAGTCCCGGTCAGGTCCCAGGTGAGTCCCGGGCAAGTCCCAGGCGGGTCTCGGTCATGTCCCGAGCAAGTCCCAGTCAAGTCCTGGTCGGGTCCCGGTCGGGTCCCAGGCAAGTCCCGGTTACGTCCCGGGCAGTTCCCGGGCAAGTCCCGGGCAGGTCCTGGGCGGGTCCCGATCAAGTCTCGGGCGGGTCCCGCTCAAGTCCCGAGCAGGTCTCGGGCGATTCCCGGTCAAGTTTCGATCAGGTCCCGGTCAAGTCCCGATGAGGTTCTATGCGGGTTTTGGCAAGATCCATCAATTTAAGAATGAGATGCTCATAGTCGGAAAATGGTTTACGGTTTTCAAAACTGTAAACCATTTTCCTAAAATTAAAGAAGAATTTTCGGTCAAAAGAAAAATATTTTTCGTTAATCACTATTTTACGTCGAGGTAAACACCGTAAAATACAGAAATTATTTTCTAGAAATCATTTTACGTCGAAGTAAACGGAGCCTAACATTTTTAGTGTTAAACACACTTTTAGGTCTCCCAAATGCATACCCAAACAAGCCCTTCATTTTAACTTTCCACTTTCACTTTTTTCATTTAAAATATTCTTTCTTTATTTACTTTCACTATTTCTAAAGAAGATAGGGAATCACATTAATTTTTGAGTAATACTATATCCTATATGCAACAAATCTATCTGGATGGGTATATGCAGCTCATCCAAATGAAATCCAGATAGATTGGTTGGATATAAAATTACTCTTAATTTTTTTTTATTAATATAAATTTATGTATTTAGAGCTATAACGGCTCAACAAATCTTTAGCTATTTTGATTAGCCGAACATGGAGCTAATGCGAATTAATGTTACTATCAACAAGGGCCTTATATATTTCAAAGCATAGCCTCCCGAAGCTAAAAGAGAATCAGAAGAGAGAAAACGTGGGACATATATATATATATATATATATATATATATATATATATACACGTACAAATGCTTATGCTTTCATTGCCTATTATCTATGCAGGAAGTTTTATTTTGCAAGGACTGGATGGCTGGCCATTGCACTTGTGCCAACCCCAATTGCTTTCTTCTTGCTAGCTGCATCAGGCAGTGGGCTAGCACTCCATGCAGGCACTGCACTAGTTGGGTTGAGCTCTGGCTTCATATTTGCTGCTGCTGTCTCAATCACATCCGAGCTTTTTGGACCAAACAGTGTGGGTGTCAACCACAACATTGTCATCACCAACATCCCAATTGGGTCACTCGTGTACGGCTGTCTTGCTGCAGTTGTTTATGATGCCAACATCAACACTGGACTAGGAAACATGGTGTTGTCGTCTGACTCGTCGGCAGTGTGCATGGGGAGGATGTGCTACTTTTTAACGTTTGTTTGGTGGGGATGCATATCACTTGTGGGTCTTGCTTCTAGTGTGCTGTTGTTCTTCAGAACCAGACATGCTTATGACCATTTTGAACAGAACCGTATATCAACACAACTTGATTAATACTTTTCATTGAAGAGCTGAGGAGCAGCGATGATTATAGGTATGAAGAAGTTTATAATTAAATGGAAAATGAAAGAGGAAAGGGAAGAAAGGAGAAGGATTTTACAGGCGGTTCAATCGATGTTAAATACTTGCGTCCACCACTAAGGTAGAACCCTATATAGGGCTATGTACATTGTACTCTTATTGATTTATATAATCTTGTGCAATGCTTTATTTGTAGAGCTTACAAATGATTTCTAATCCTAATCAAATTCCTTCATTTAAATAATTCATTCTTCATTTATGATACGGGTTTTTATCCTTATCTAATTCTCTTTAGATTCAAGTAGACATTGAGAAACAAGGTTAATTTTGATGTGGCAGTTTGTCCTCTCTTTCGTGTAGCCTCTGTTGTTCTTGGCAACCATACTAGTTGGATAGTGGCAGGCACGTATCCAGAGATTGCCGCCTTTGGAAGCTTCTTTTGGTGAAGCCCCATTGCCGCCCTTTTTGGTATCCGCCTAGCCTTGTCTTTTGGCTGCTCATCCATCACGCTTTTGAAGTGATTCTTTGCTCTCCAACTTGGTCATCAACAAAGGGCATCTCTTCTTGGATTGGCCGAGCGCTCCGATTATTGTTGATTATCTCTAGCAACTCAATCTCTTTAGTATTTCGACCGCCTATAAGGTCTCTATATGCGTCAAACTCCTGGGCATACTTAATTGTTAAATGTGCCACTTTCCACTTGATCTTTGGAAGCAGTCCGAAATTTATTTTTTCCTCCTTAAGAAATATGAAAAAAAAGAAAAAATAAAATAAAAGCAGACAGAGAGAGGCACTATCTTGTACAGCTATATCATTGTGTACTTGTTTTTAGGCCCTACAAAATGAAAGGAAAAGGTTTACTTGTATTATTAAGTTTGGAGAGAGAGAGAAGATCTATCTAGAAGAGATATTGACTCTCGACGGGTTTTCAATGTAATGATCATCAAATTTATAATGGAGGAAGAATTATAATGGGTTCTATGGATAGTGACCATGTAACATCCCCAGCCCGTTAAGGCTGAGTTTGCCACTTTTCTTCTTTCAAAAGTTCTTGCAAAGATCTATAAGGTCTATCAGAGTACTTAATTTTAAAGGATACGATAAATGTATAAAATATTATTCAAGAGATTTTATTACAAGCGAAATTAGAAAACATTAAACTTTAGTTGTGGAATATCATATTAATACAATAATTGATATGAAAAGACTTTGAAAGTTAATAATTATTCCCGCTCCCATTCTGGCCTTCTATTCCAGCGTCCTTTCTACCTGAAAACAAGAAATAAAACTGAATGAGCCCAAAGGGGGCCCAGCAAGTAAAATCCACAACCATAAATAGTTTTGCTTCTTGTTCTCAGTTTTGATAATTGTTTTTACAAATAAAAATACATCCAGCCATAATAATAATACATGTATGTACGGTTGCATTTTCCATAGCATATACGTACTATTACATCTATTATTAGATCATCATCATAAATCATCTTTATACGTCATCATCATAATGCATCGCTATAAATCATCATAGTATATCATCATTGAAATCATCATAGTAAATCATCATTGAAAATCATCATAGTAAATCATTGTTGAAATTATATTATCATTTTCTCATATTAGGGCCCATGTATACTATTGCCCCTGTGTACGAGGGTTGCGGGTCCTTGTGACCATGGCACTGAACTATGGCCTCAGCCATGCCCGACCGTCAATTAACTCTTTTCTTGGTGCACTCAACGGTCATGTTGATGGAATACCACCTTCTGGCATAGCCTCCTTCAGTGGTTTCGCCTCCATCCGAGTATCGGTACCGAACTCCTCTCATCCTTACTTATCTTGGGGCCAAAAATACTCTCATCCATACATGTGCCCTCATTTCATAAACATTTAACTCATTTCTTGTACTTCTCTTTGTATTTCTTTTGATGCATCTTAGGGCAACATGTAGGAGGGTTTATCATCATTCTTCTTTCTTATAATCATAATTATTTCTCAACTTTCTTTTCTCAAAATGGAAACATTTTCAAATATAAACTTGTTGTACTTATAAAGCGTTTAAAGAAATAGAAACTTTCTAGATAATTCTTTTAGAAATGCTTCATGCATGCAATATATATCCATGATAGGTAAATAAAATAATCATTTACAGTTTGATACAAGAATAAATAAATAGCATGACATGAAGTAATTTTAGAAGAGGTAGTGAATTTACTTACTTCTAGACTGAAGCTAAAAGTGGTCAAATGATCTAGTTGCTCCAATCTGATTAACACTACTAGTATATCTTTCAAACTAATTACTCAAGTCCGTTCTCTCTCGTGTTCTTTCTTTCTTGCAACGCTTTGTCTCACCTTTTCTCTTTCTGTTTCGTGTAAACACTTTCAGAAAGAAGAAAGACCGAGTAGAAAACGGAAGAATGAAGAATATGTGGAAGAGAAGGGAGTGGAGTGGTGAAATTTGTGAAGGGTGAGGACTCTATTTATAGGAAACCATCTCCATCTACCAATCTTCATCTATAAACCTTCATCCACTAATCTCCATCTATAATTCTCCATCTACTAGTACTTATCTATAATTCTCCATCTACTAGTACTTATCTATAAATCTTCATCTACTAGTATCCATCTACTATTATACCTACCATTGATTATTCTACCTTCCATTTTACTATCATATTATTTCACCAAATACCATTCTCTAATTATCACTCTCGGTAATATCATAAATTTCCCAAGAATTAACATCATTGCCTAATATGAATATTAATATAATCATAGCATCAAATTAATATTTCTAAAATAAGATTTTCAAAATCTGAGGTGCTACAGACCATGTATTTTGGGGTCCTTTTTTAATACAAGAATGACAAAAATAAAAAATAAAAAAAAGCCTCAAACAAAAAATTAAATATTAAAAAATAGAGAAATGTTATAGTGTAATAAAAATATTATTTTTGGCCCTAAAAGTCCTAAGTGGGAGGCTACATGCTCAATCCATAGTTGTTGTGGCCTCACCCACAGATGAAACCTGTAACCTCTTGCCACCTAAGATTTTTATAGACAAATAATAATCTTTTTATTGCACTATAACATATATCTAAAAAATAATAAAAATAATAAAGAGGGTGGTGGCCGCCACCCCTCACATTTGGGAGGGGTTGCCACCCTCAAATGCAAGGGGTAATCACTGTTCATCTGAGAGGAGTGGCAGCCCCCCTACTCCTCCTTTTTTTTTTTTTTTTTTTTTCATATGAGGGAAACAGGGAAAAGGGATGTGGCAGCCCCTTCTTGATCAGATTAATTTAATAATTTGAGAAATATTCATCCTATTAGGTTATTAGAATAGGGTTTGGTGCTGCAACCTATATAAATACATGTTTTAGTACTTCTAGAGACATTGAATAAACTAATTATTGATGTCTTTGTTCCTAATATTCTAAGTAATTAATCAGCAGGTTCGAAGAAGGATTTTGATCCTGTATACAATTGCACAAATCAACCGATGGGTTTAAAACCAATTATTTTTTTAAATCCAAAAAAAAAAAAAAAAAAAAACCAAATATTTTCTTTTCTTACAAAACCATTTTTTTTTTACATGCCTCCCTACACCAGGCTTTCCAAATTTGGGCAACATCGACCAATTAGGTTGGTGCTCGCCCTTGGTCAGAATTTAAATGTTGTCCACAAAGATCCTATATATATGGTGTTTGCTTATAAATTAAAGTACAATTATAAGGAAGAAAAGGAAATGGAACTTTTTATGTTATATATAATTAATTAATCCATTGTGAAAAATGGGTATTTAGGATTTTAAACAAATATCCAAAAGGAAGAAAAAGAAAAGGCAAATCTGTATATATGTATCGCCTAAGGATAGGTACAAAATGTTTCATTTTTGATACAAAGGAACAACCTCTCATATGCCAATGCCATCTTCCGAGCAGTAAACATGGAAGCTGCATATTCCCGGCATGCCTTTCCCCGCCGGGCAAGCCTCTCGGAGCCTTCTCCGACCACCGCTTCTAGTGCCTCTAACAATGACTCCACGTTCGGAGCAAACATGTAACCAAATTCATCATCGACAAGGATCGAACCTTTGATGCTCGGAAATCTTGAAGCCACTAAAGGCTTCCCACTCATCATCGCCTCCATTAGAGTAAGATCAAGCCCTTGCGGTCTAAGCGTGGGATTCACAAATACATCAATGGCGTTGTAGAAAGCCCTCAATTCTGATGGACTCATAGACCCTAAAACAAGTACTTGAGGCCCTAATTCCTTATACCTGTCAAAATACAAATTAAACTATTAAATTTATCTCTGTCAATCCGCTTAACCTTTTAGAATAAATGGTAATTTAACATGATATCAGAGCAGATGTCTTTATGAGTTCGAACTGAGCGTTAGAATCTAAATTAAGTGACTAAATTCATTCATTTATATCAGCTTAAGCTTACCTTTGCTGCCATGGTCCGGATCCGGCAACGATCAAATAGACGTTGGGGTGGTTGGTAATGAGCTGGGTGAATGCTTCATAAAGAAGAGGATGGCCTTTGTCCTTCACCAGTCTTCCAGCCACTCCAAGGACTAAAGTTGCATTATCAGGAACACCAATTTTAGACCTGAAATTAATGCCTTGACTCAAATCCTTTCCAAACTCACCATCATCAACACCATTGAGAATAACATGGACTCTTTTGATGGGGATTTGATACACATCTCTAAGCATTTCCCCACAACTATCACTTATGGCAATATGATGGGCATAGTTCTTGAAAAACCTTATCTCATTCAAAACCTTTGGGACTACCCCTTGAATGCTTTGGTTGAAAGCAGGAGAAATGGGCTCCTTTGGTTTTCTTGTTAAGTCTTGGAAAATATCAGATTGTAAGCTCTCAAGGGCTATGCCATGCCACGAAACAGCAAGGTTTTGAAGCTGACGAGCTATCCAATGAGGAAGTGCAACACTTTCTGAGTGAACCACATCGAATGGTTTGAGCTTGTCCTCTTCCAAAAATTGTTCCCAAGCTTTGTTGTATCGCCACCGGCCCGGTTCGCCTTCATGGCAATGGATGTAGGGGGAAGACTCCGACAATAAAATTGGACTGTTGCTGTCGGCGGGAGGGGAGGTGAAGACATGAACTTCATGACCGCGGTGCGCTAGAGCGGTGTGCAGGGTATGCGCGTGGCGCTCCATGCCGCCGGGTGTGGTACCAATAGGCCACTTCCTAGAAAACACTGCAATTTTAAGAGCAATAAGAGGAGGACGACTGCCGTCAGCGAACGGAAGGCGGTTCCACGCAAACAGGGCGGTCCGGAGGTCGCCGGACCAGGCCGGCTTGGTGTGGGAGGCAAAGGTGGTGCATATGGAGGTGGTTGTGGGGGTGTGAAGGAGAAAAAGGGCTGGGATTGTGAAGAGAACAATGAAGAAAAGGGTGGTGCATAGATTGGATTGGGAAGGGGAAATCATGGGCTTCTTTGGTTTGTTGTTGAAGGCCATTTTGGGAGCCTCTCCTGGTCATGAAAATGGTGGGTGAAGAAGGTGTTTGATTAGTATACAAAAATTTGGTCTGAAAAGTTAGGAAAAGTGGCCACGCACTGAAGCAAGTGGGTTTGGTTGGAGGATTTCTTTAAGTGCGTTTCTCACGCCTCTTTTGAGAAAAAGGTGGATTTCTTTCAACTTAATTTCATGTGCAAAGAAATTGTGTGAGTTTTTGACGCCCAATATTATAGAATTTGAGCGTTTTAATTACCACATGAATCACCGCCACAGACTCATAATTATATATTAATATTCCCTTTCCTGTTTTTCTGGTCTTGCATTATATCAATGCCTAGGAGGACTACAAAGATAGGAAGGAATTAAGGACATTTCTATTCAAATTTGGCTTCATGCGGATTTTTATTTTTTTTAAATATAGTTTTTTCAACGGTCCAAATTTAAGGAGAAAATGTAAAATTAGTCCATGTGATTTACCAAATTTATAATTAGTTCTAAATGGTATCAAAATGAACTCAAAGAGGTATGCCATAAAAACAATTTAATCCCTACAGTCAAATTTCATCTATTAATTTAACGGATTCTTTTAGTGTGACATTGACTTAAATATGACAAGTATTACAATTTTATTGGCTCTGATATTTCACGTTATCAAAATATGTTGAGTCAGTAAACAAAATTTGACCGTAAGAACTAAATTGTTGTTGGTTTTATTTATTTTTTTTTTTTTTCATATACCTTAGTAACTTTTGAGTTTATTTTGATATTACAATGAACTAATTGTTAAAGTAATGATTAAGTTATTAAATTTACATCTTTCTATAACCTTGACTACATCAAATCACCCCCATTTAAATTAAATATTTCACATGTTGGGCTATTAAAAAGGAGTTTGAACCCACACGTGAAAAAAGAGTATTAAAGTAACGATTAAGTGATTAAATTACGTCTTCCTATCAGCTTAGGCTTTTAGAAATAAGTGATAATTTAACACTAATTACAAATCAAGTAAACTACATAAACTAATTTTACATATTTTTTTTCCTCAAATTTAATTTCATTCTCTCTTTCTATGAAAAACTTTGAAATGTTCATGTTTGATAATCAAATTCAGCAGCTAAAAAGGCAACTCGGCCGAGTTAGGTAATGGACACAGCCTAGATCTAAAAAGATACATAGTGAAGTCAACGATATGCACATGATTTGTTGACTTGGAATATCCGTCACATTTTATTAAGGCAGGTCTTTCGGTGATTTGTGAATGGGGTTTTCTTCATTACTTTGTTAATGGTGTCTAGTCAACCAAGCAAAGTCCCCTAGACGTGCTCCCACCCAACTTTGCTTCCTCTCTTTGTCAGCTCTAGGATTATTTGACTTTGAGTAGAATATGCTATATATATATATATCACATCACATGGAAAGGGCTTGTATGAGAAGAAATTTTTTATTTTTTATTTATTTTTAAGTTCAACAACAAACAACTAAACTACACGAAAATAAAAGCAACAGGAGGAGGTGGTTTTTTTCCACTACTAATAGGAACAAAAGGTAAGGGGGATGAGCTTCGAGAATGTTGCTTAAAAAAGATCTAGCATTCTAGCTATAGCTCAACGTGTCACATGATGAGCACATAATTAGTTTTCATTTTTATTGACTTTTTTAGTTTTCCAAGAAGAAGAAGAAGCCGAATAGTATTAAGGATGTCGGAAATGACGGGAGAAATTCTCTAATCAACGGAAATGCCAAGATGCTGGAGAGTTAAAATAACCACTTGAGAGTCCCCTTTGATAATGAAGCGATTAAGATGAAGAGACGGCCGCCAAAAACACTGCAAGGAGGGCCGCCAAAGCTTCTCCCAAAGGGTTGTGAGTTTAATTAAATAGGAATATGGAATTTGAGACTGAAAAATATTTGTTTTCCAAAATATATTGATCCTGATAATCAAGGGCATTGATCTTTCTCTTTGTAGTGAAGAAAACATAATGGTGTCCCTAATTGAGAGAGACCCGGCCCTATGTAACGGCCCCAAATACAATACAATATATTTACTTCGGGGCACTACTACTATGCCTTTACAATATATATGCAGCGGAAATTTGCATTAGCTTTTTTTGGTTATACTATAACATCACCATACCTCTATACATAAACCTCATTGCATAATTAATTCATTCATACTATATGGATTAGTTGTTGAACAATTCCATCTTACATATTAAAATCTATCATCCTTAATTGAATACATTAGTCATGATACACTTCATGATGTCTATTAATTCATAACAAAATATATACAAATAGAAGTCTTCATGGAGAGCACATCTATCATCTATTATGACCCATCCTCTACTATTGCACTGCATTTCATACCTCCATCAAGGCAGCCTTAATTCTCCTCAGCCCTTCGGTCAATGAATTATGGGATCGGACTCGTTTGAAGTACCCATTTGCCCTTTTTTATTTTAATCTTAATTTTATGCACAAAAAAAGAAGAAGCAAATCTAGCTTCTTCTTTTTTTTTTTGTTCTTTTTTGAACCAGCAAGAAAATCTACCAAGCTCATGATACTTCATTGTTGTTGAACTATAACTGAAATGTGAAGATCGATTTTATTATACACTTATATATATATGCTATTCAAATATTCACAAGTGTTGAGATACACACACCCAAAGAGCCATAAACTTGCATAGAACATGCAGCGGCCTCTTTCAGTACTAGAGATTGATGATCAAGTTTTCCTAATGGGAGTGACAGGAGAAGACTTCCTATGATTTCCACCTCTAGTACTCTTTGTAGAGAAGACTCCATTGTTACTATTTCTACTAGATTTTGGTGATGGTGGCCACTGCCCACAAGTGATAGCCATGTCCTTGTACTGTTGCAGGCTTTCAAGGCTTTCAACTACGGCTGGGATCTTTGGCCTGTCTTTAGGGTTCAAGCTTATGCATTGCAAGGCTAGAAGCCCCATTTCCTTTGCCCCCTTCACTGAATACTGCCCTGCAAGTCTTGGGTCCATGATGCACCGCAACCTTCGGCTACTTCTTAAGTATGGTTTCGCCCAATCAACCAGATTTTGCTCACTTTTTGCTCTTGATTTATCCATTGATCTTCTTCCCGTTAGTAGTTCCAGTAGCACCACCCCAAAGCTGTAAACATCGCTTTTTGTAGTCAAGTGCCCTGGAAAATATGTATTAACATAAATACATCAACTGTTTTTATGGCATTGTACAAAACGACCCCATTCCAGAACATCCCTATCTCTAAGGGTTTTTGTAGTGTGTTGAGTCAATCAACTATTAATAATTCAAAGGAAAACTTCACTTACCTTTCTTGATGTTTGAGCACTTTTTGTACTTCTAATGTATTAGTTTTTTTTTTTTTTTTTTTTTTGGGCAATGTCACAATTCTGTTAAGATTTTTCGTTAAATTCTAACCGAGGATGTCAAAATCCTCAAAATATTTTCATTTAAAAAAAAAAAATAGAACACAAGAACCTAATCCATGGTCGTGCCGGGGGTCACCACCCACAGCCATATATAGACTTCCTTTTTTCTATTTTTTTTTTCTTTTTTTTATGTATATTCAATACTCTTAGAAGGATATATAGGACATTTCACCGATTTTCCGTCTGATTTAACTTTAACAGTAGGGGTGACATCATACACTTTTTAACATAATGACCCGACATTCATACTTTTTAAAGCTCAAGGGTATAATTGCAAAAATACCTAAATAAAAGGAAGTTCCCCTAATCCAAATCTACGCCCTAAAGCAGTACCTGTTGAGACATATTCTGGGGCAGCATACCCGTATGTACCCATCACTCTAGTTGTAACATGTGTGTTTGATCCTTCAGGCCCCATCTTTGCAAGCCCGAAATCAGACAATTTGGCTGTAAAATCCTGTTTTAATTTATAACAAGAAGAAAAGAAAATCATATATATATATTTGTTGGTTTGGGAGGAGGGAATATGGACTTGCATGTGAATCTACTTAATTATCTGGTTATTTAAGAAAAAGGGAGAAATGGTAAATACAGAGTCTAGCAAGACATTGGAAGTTTTGAAGTCCCGGTAAATGACAGGTTGCTCAGCACTGTGCAAGAAGGCAAGCCCTTTAGCTGCTCCTATTGCAATCTTCACTCTTGTGCCCCACGGCAATGATATTGAGATCCCTTCAATTAATCATACTCAATATATAAATGAAAATTGTCTAGAAGATCGATGTGTAATGACCCAGAAAAAACGTTAGTTACATCTGTGCTATCACCTGAGAATATGACATAAGTAGCCTAAATAGAGTCGGTGATTTATAAAAACACTCATGGGTGTTGAATCGCACATATGTTAATTACTTATTAGGTAGAATTAGGCTGTATAAGTTATTCTAACAAAGTTCTAAATTGATTTATCATTTTAAGATGATAGCTTACATATGGTTAGCGCTTTTTATGGGTCGTTAAACGATAAACTAATGTGTATTAGATAAGATCATACTCCTTGCTTCCATGGGACCAGGATCATCTCCGATTCTTTTGAACTGGAGAGAAGCCGGTTACTTATAACATGAGGGTAAACTTGTCCAAAAAAAGGAAAATTACAATTTTGCCCTCATGTTACAAACAACTGGCTACTCTCCGGTTCAAAATCCAAATTCGCTCCTATGGAACCTTAGCTTTAACTTTTCTAATTACCTAAATTCATGACCAAAAAAAAAAAAAAAGGAAAAGAAGAAAAAACTCACTTTTAAATAGGTGATTCTCTAAGCTGCCACGAGGCATGAACTCATATACAAGAAGCCGTTCTTCTTCCTCGCAACAATAGCCGATGAGTTTAACTAGATGTGGGTGTCTAAGCTGCCCCAAAAATATTACTTCTGCCTACAAAGCACAAAGACACATGTTAATCAATCTGCCCCTGCCAAGTTCTTTGAGGACTCCTATTCAATATCATGTCATGATCATACATAAGTGGCCTACAAATTTTACTCATAGAAGAAAATAAAATCTCAAATTTTTTTTTTATTTTAACTGTTCTCACGCAAATTTTTACTAAAACGTCTTTCAACTTCTCTATATTATATGATAAAAGTAATGCTATATATATACTCGATTCTCATTTCACTCTCATACGACTAGGCTGATATGGCAACACCCACAAAGATCAATATTTATTAAAAAAAGTAAAAAATGTAGGTGGGAGAGAGTCAAATAAAGTTGAGAAAGAAGTTTTGATGATGAGATTGTTTTATGTCCAAAGGAGACAAATAAGGTTAAAGAAAGAAGTTAGGTGGAATTATATGTGTTTGACCTTCATATATATTCAACTTGAAAGCTAATTAAGCCGGAACTTTGGCCAGATTCCCTGAAGAAAGTACGACCACCGATCTATTCTCTTTCTTTAGGGTTGGTTGCCATATTTCGTCTCCACTGGAAGAAGATTTGACTTTAGCTCTCTAGTGGGACACAACTACGTACGTACTCTTTCAACTTTAAAAAAGAAAAAAGAAAAGAAAAGAATAATAGTTATGTAATATATAGCATCGCATCCCTTAAAGTTTTTTTATTTTATTTTAAAGAACTACTTTGTATATTCTTACTCTATTCTTCCTTTTAAACTTAAAAAGAAATTAAAGAGAGTAGAGCTCGGAGAAAGAAAGTAATACAATATAAAATAAAAGATTCACAATGATTGTAGTGTTTTTATTATTATTATTATTATTATTATTATTATGAAAGATGAGTAAAAGTCGGGTGTAAGATAATTTTAAGGTGTAATGCTTCATAATTTTTTTTAAAAAAATAATAATAATATTTAAAGAATCTATGTCAATGCTCTAACTTTAATATATTATGTGTCACTAGCAAAACCCCATTACTATAATGTTAAATACTACACTCTCATTTCATTGCATTTAATGTTATCGTGCTTATCAGTTCTTGAAATTTTAAAAAAAAAAACAAAAAATTTAAACACAGAATTGATGAGTAATACCATATCGGCCACATCATTAATTGCTCTATGCATATTATATAATTACATGGTTCTCAGGAGAAAAATATAAAATTAGTCCATGTAGTTTACCTAATTTGTAATTAACTCCATGTAGTATTAAAATGAACTCAAATGTCACTTAGGTATGCCAAAAAAATAATTTAGTCCTTACAGTCAAATTCTGATCACTAACTGAACAGATTCTGACAACGTGAAACATTAGAGCCAATAAAATTGTAATACTTGTCCTATTTAAGTCATTATCAAAATAACATAATCTGTTAAATTAATAAACGAAATTTAACTCTAACGTGTATATATATATATATATATATATATATATATAGAGAGAGAGAGAGAGAGGTTATAATATACTTACAAGCCATTCGCGGTGTCCCTGTAAGCCTTCAATGTCGAGAAGCTTGACGGCAACCGGCTGAGCCTTCAAACCCGGCCTCAAATTGTCATCAATATAACCCTTATGCACCGTTCCAAACCCGCCTTCTCCGAGCAAGAAGTTGCTGGAGAAATTCTGGGTGATCGCCCGCAGCTCGCTCAGCTGAAAGTCGTACAAGTCGGGCCCAAAAGACAGCGCCAGATCTTCGTTGATGCGGATCGACGAAGAGCGGCTGAGATCAGAGAAGGACAGCCTCCGAAACGACGGCAATGGGGCAATGTTCTTTGAGAACTCCGACCGCGATGGCCGGCACCGGCTGAAGTTGCCGAGAATTGTCTGGTCTTCGACAGAACAGCAGTTTGAAGTGAAGGGTCTCCATGCCACTGCACGCTTTGATTGTTTTGTCATTTTTGGAGGAGGCTATAGAGAAACCAAAAGTTGTGGTGTTATCTTAAAAGGTGAAAGAGAGAAAGAGAGAAGGTGGAAAAAGATGAACAATTTCTTCAACTGCTCTAACCACTCTACTAAACGAGATAATTTGTTTTCAGGCTTTTTCTTTAACATTATCTTTGTTTCTTCATTTGTCACCTCTATAATAGTCTACTGTGTCTTCATGCAAAAGGTGCCCGTATCTTTTGGGCCACTTGTACCTTTGAGATTGGGCGAGCAAGCAAACCTTTTTTTTTTTTTTTTTTTTAGGGACAAATGCAAAAATATTAGTTTATTATTAGAAACAAAATAAAATAATTGAAAAACTTTCCATTTTTTTTTTTTTTTTGACATGTCCGCACAAGAAAGGGGGGAGGGATTCAAACTAGTGACTTCCTATAACGTCTCACATTGCCTGGGTATGAAATAGATGATGTGTTTATATAGAATTTACTCTATCTAAATGGTATGAGGCCTTTTAGGGGTAATCACAATAATAAAACCGTTCGGGCTTGGCCCAAAGCGGACAATATCATACCACTTGGAGCAGGATGTTACATATGGTATTAGAGTCATAGCCCAGCCTGAGATGGGGGGAGCATGCACAAGCCCATAAGGGTCGCCAACGAAGACAATATCGATCATACTACTTGGAGCAGGGATGTTACACTTCCGCTTCATTAGGCTTGGTCCTAGCTGATTGAGCTATCTCTTAGAGACTGAAAAACTTTACTTGACCCCCTGAATTGTCACCATTTTTGTAAAGTCCCTGCAAAAGTTGACACAATCTAGTAATGATTCACCTCAACACTAATCATAGTGTGACACATGTTGCTTACAATAAAAAATTATATATAAAACTCTTTATTGCTGGTCGAGAAACCTCTGATGCTTAAGTTAACAAAACCTTGATTATAATGGAGTAGAAAGAAGGCATGAGTAAGAGACAATGATCATGCCTACCTACTATGTAGAGTTGTGTGCCTTTTGTAAGGCTCTCCTTGTTTTGATGGGTGAGGCTCATAAGGCAAGGACCATATAGATCGATATAGGTGCCCAAGTGAAAGGCAGTGCGAGCTTTCCTTCGGAGGAGGCTTCCAACTTGGAAGGCGACACTCCCTTTTAGACTTGGGGCCTATTTGTGATTGCATTTGAAAGGCCCAAAAGTGTTTTTAACATTCAAAAAGTCCGTTTGAAGAAAAAAATATTCGTTTAATAAAAAAATTAAAAAAGCTTTTAATGGTTCAAAAAGCCTAAAAATTGCCAAACCGCATTTTTGGCAAAAGCTTAAGAATAAAGCTTTTGCCAAAAAGTTTTTTTGACTTAAAAGTTCTATTTCTCAAACGCAATCCCAAATAAACTCTTAGTTTCTTTTTGCGGAGATTGTCAACCGCTCTTTCTTAATTACATGGATAAGTTAGGAGTAGGTGGGTGGTTAATAAGCGGATTTCACTCACTTTGAGAGTAATTAGTTAGTGTATCACCATACATCATTAATTATGAAAACTCTCAAGTAAAAGCATGCGCGCATCTCTCTCTCTCTTTCTCTCTCTCTCTATATATACCATGTTGAAATTATTGGAGTCATGGAGTGAAACCCACAATTTTGAGCAAACTTGTGGTTATAATAAGCATTAAAATATTGAAAAATGGACTGATTCCAAGTTTGTGATTTAGTGCAAGCATCCAATTTGCCTTTATGCTTGAATGACAAGAACCCCTTAAAGAAGTACACAGGTGGGGAACTTTGACTACATTTCCACCTAACTGTGTGTTTGCTTTCGAAACGTTTGTATTGGTGAACCCCACAAATTAAAAAAATAAATAAATAAAAAAGGAAAATCGGTGGCATGATATGTATGAGCAGCATAGTGCATGATGATAGATGAGAGCAGCAATTTTGGTAGACGATTAGGAAAAATAGGATGGAGCAGTTGAAAGCTGAGGTAGAATGATGTTTACAGATGTACATGTACAACCCCCCTCTGCCTGCTCCATTGCCTAACGACCAAAACATACGATCCCACAATGTCATTAATTGTCACCCTCAATACTCTACTGTGTCTTCGGCGTTATGACCCTCCAAGGTTTTGTTAGGGTTTTAGGTTTGGTATAAGAGATTAAAAAAAGATATATTAATTAAAGATTAAAAACATTGTATCATTTAATATAAAGTGACAATAATAACCTCTATATATATATATATATATATATATATATATATATACACACATTAATCCAAATGGCAAAATACTAGTCCATGCCACAATGAGCATGATATGATTGTGGTGTGAAGAATAGAATTTAGGATAATTGTATAATAAATCTCTGAGTCAATCCTTCAAAATTTAAATTTTTTTTTTTCCAAAAATTTACTCCTTAGGTCAATTAAAATGACAATAAAATTCATTTTGTCAAAATTTTTTAACAGTCATTAGTCCCAACCAAAATGCATCGTTTTACTTCATTAAAATATTAATTTAATTTTAAAATTTAAATCTAAATATTAAAAAAATTTGGAGGGGTGGCGCTACCATCTAACCCCTATGGGGTGGCCGCAAGTCACCCTTGGTGTAGTTGCGGCCACCCCAAGGGTGGTTTGCCCACCCCTGGGGTGGCTTGCGACCACCCCTAGGGGGTTTGGAGTGGCCTGCGAGCCACCCCAAACCACCATAGGGGTGGCCGCGAGCCACCCCTAGGGTGGAGTGGTGGCTTGCGGGCCATCCTAAACCACCCATGGGGTGGCTTGCCAAATCCCCTAGGGGTGAGCAAACCAGCCCTAGAGTGGCTTGCGGCCACCTCATAGGGGTTGGGGGGTGGCCGGGGGTGGTCAGGGGTGGCACCCCTCCAATTTTTTATTTTTATTTTTATTTTTATTTATTTTTTTTAGATTTAAAATTTAAAATTAAATTAATAAAAAATTAATATTTTAATGAGATGAAACGGTGCGTTTTGGTTGGTACTAACGGCTATTAAAAAATTTTGACGGTATGGATTTTATTGTCATTTCGATTGATCCAATAAGTAAATTTTCGTAGGAAAAAAAAAAAAGCTTACAGACTTTTAAATTTTGGAGGGTTGACTCAGAAACTTATTATACAATTACCCTAGAATTTATCTAAAACTTTTAATGGGATTGAAATAGTAAAGTAATTCTTCACACCCATGTCGCACTAGTTTATATTACTGTGAAACTTATTCATCAGAGATGATCAAAACAATTAGGGTAAATATATTATAAGTCCATAAATCAACCCGCAAAAACAGTAAAGTTCCTAGTTTTTTTTTTTAGACTGTTTATTCCAAGGGTTAATCGAAATGCCAAATAAATCTCTACCGTTAAATTTTCTCAAATTTGTGTAATGCCCATTAGTCCCAATCAAAGCGCACTGCTTTGCCATGTCAACATAATATTTTTCAATTAATTTAATTTAAAAATTAAATTTAAAAAAAAAATAAAAAATAAAAGTAAAAAAATTGAAGGAGTGGTCAGCGGTGGGGCTGCCACCCTTGGGGTGGGCAAGGGGTGGTTTGCCCACCCCTGGGGTGGATTGCGACCACCCCAAACCACCTAGGGGCCGCAAGCCACCCCATGGGTGGTTTGGGGTGGCTCGCAACCACCCCATAGGGGTTGGGGGTGGTCAGGGGTGGCAGCCCCACCGCTAGCCATCCCTTCAAAAAAAAAATATATTTTTTAGATTTAATTTTTAAATTAAATTAATAAAAAATTATTATACTGAGGTTGCAAAATGGTTGGTTTTAATTGAGACCAACGGGCGTTACACAAATTTGAAAAAATTTAATGGTAGAGATTTATTTGGCATTTCAATTAACCCATGAAGTAAAAAGTCTAAAAAAAAATTAGGGATTTTACAGTTTTAGCAAGTTGACTCAGTGACTAATAATATATTTACCCAAACAATTCATAAAGGAAAGTCTTACGAGTAGCAATGAATAAATTTCACATCATTTTAGTATCCCTCTCCTTGTAAAAAATTTGGTGCCTATAATATTTCTCTTTGTGAAATCATCATTAAATCTGTGAAACCCATGACATAGACCCGACAAATCAAATGGTGATTTTGTAAAATAAGAAAATGGGTGGAGGACCGCAATACTATTCTGTATAACAGATATCTAAATGACTAAAAAGAGTAACAACACTTGAGGTTGAAAAATGTGGATATATGGGCTAAAATCAACCCCAAACTACCCCCCTCAACCACCCTCTGGGGGCCATTTGTATTGAAATGTTGGAGTAAATAAATGTAAAGAGAATTTGCCTTTTGTGTATGCGTTGTGTCATACCATTATATGATCTGTATTATATCTTTAGTGACGTATAAAAGAAACATCATGGTAGTAGTTCTTACTTAATTCATAGAGGAAATGGTTTGGTTGAGTGTTTTTTTTTTTTTTTGAAAGAAATACATTCCAATTTCATTGATAATAATCACGAGCATAAAATTCTTACATCGCAGGAGTACAAAGCCCTGAAAATGCAAATTATAGCCGAAGCTATAAGGATACAACATCACCTAAAACCTCCGCTAACCTATGACTAGTTTTCAGTTGAGTGTTTGAGTGTTTGAGTCCATATAGAATGATCATGATAATAAGGGATTCTTCTATGGCTTTAATTATTTTATTTTATTTTTTAAGTTTTTTTTTTCCTTGCTAAAACAAAAAGGATGAGATTGTGTGTAAGAGAATAACTTGATCAGGTCATAATGTAAACCGGGTGTTTGGCACCCTCCAATTAATAAGAAGGAGACACTTCAGCTTAAAACGCCAAAAAAATAATATTATGCTTCACACCAAATAATTTTCTTTCTCTTAACAAAATATCTCATAGACAAAATACCCATAAATAAAATCAGCTACTGTTTTGGTTGGGATTAGAGACTCCGGTGTTGAGAGCTCAGATGTAGGTTGGGGAGGGGGTTCGGTGGTGGATGGTGAGCGTAAAGTTAGAATGAATACAAAAAAGTTCATGAAATTGATTTGAATTAAAACTACAACGTTTTCATCTCCATTATATATAATATTTTTACCTATTAAAAACTGTAAAATAAGGTTTTACACCGCATCGGCTCTTTGTGTATAATACATGCATGTATTAGTTAATAAGAGACTCATCACATGAGTTTGCAAATTGTCTAAAGAAAATCTATAAGAAAACATATATTTTTCATATAAAAGTAAAGCATAGGAGATAAAAGTAAATAAATTTAATTATATGTAGTTATAATTATTGGAAATAAAATAGTAAAAACATGATTATATATATGAAGCAAATTAAATATATTTAATCATGATCAATTCACAGAGTTGGATGTGTTCATCTTGGCAAGCTTTTGTGTGACAATTTGGACAAATTTGTTTGCCTTGTCCCGCTGCTTTTTAGCCTCAGCCACAAGCTTCTTATGTTGATTGAGCTGAGCAACTAAGGCAGGATTCTTTCCCCCATAATTACAGTTCTTTTTTGTTTCCCCCGTCATCTTAATTGTGCCATTTTTGACCCCATCAGAGCTCTCACCACTCTCCTTTTCTTTTTTCTTTGATAAATCGGAGGAAGAAGCCATCACCAGATTATTGGCAGCACGCGGCAAACGATGTCGCCAAACATTATTATTTATAGGAGAAACTTAATAAAATTTTGGGTAAAATATAAAAAAGTCCTCCAAATTACTAGTTGTTTGCAATATAGCTCTATAATGTTCAAAAAGTACTAAAGTATCCCCAAATTACCAAAATGTATTGAAATAGCTACTTATTTTTTTATACTTCTATAATATCCCTATTCTTTTAACAAATAAACTAATAAAATAATTGTAAAAAAAACTAAACAATTTTTTAAAAATACAAAAAAACCAATTGGCGAATAAATACAACAAAAAAACAAAAAAGTTTTTTGGAATAAATAAATAATTTAGGCCAACTACAGTGACTAAAAATTGTTTTTATCCGCCCATTGATTTTACTTTAATACGACATGAAGCAATTTGTAATTTAGGCCAACTACAGTGACTAATTATTTATTTATTCCAAAAAACTCTTCTTCTTTTTTTTTGTATTTATTCGCCCATTGGTTTTTTTTTTTTTAATTTTTCACTAATTTTTTGGTTTTTTTTTTTTTTTACAATTATTTTATTATTTTATTTGTTAAAAGAATAGGGGTGTTATAGGAATATAAAAAAAAAAAATAATAAGTGGACTTTTTGATACATTTTGGTAGTTTGGGGGCTACTTTAGTACTTTTTGAACATTATGAGGCTATATTGCAAACATCTGGTCGTTTTGGGGGTTTTTTTTTTATATTTTTCTCTAAAATTTATGTATCCAAACTTTTAACAATGTCACACATATGTTATAAGTATTTTCCATTAAATTATGTCAAAATTCTCAAAATACTCTTTTTTTTTTTTTTTAATAAAAATTGCAAGATTTAGGCGTGTGGGTATTTTTACAAATTCTATTAAATCTTGACCAACACCAGAATATTTGTAATTTTTATGTTATTTTTTTATAATAATTTTTTTTTTTGGTATTTTGAGAATTTTGACCGGGTTTAATAAAAAAAACTTAATGGATTGGTCACATTGCAAAAAAATGGAAGTTTGATACACTTACTCAATTGAGAGTTTTTGAACTTTAAGGGATAATTGCAAAAACGATAAAAGTTTAGGGAGTTAAAAGTGAAATTTTCCAATATATATGAAAGAAAAGCTTATATTCTACTGATTTTGCTTATATTCTTGTGCAATATTTGCTGCTTATATTAATTTAATTAACCTTCACGCCAAATACATATTCGGATATTCCCGTGTCAAATATCTGCTAATTTAATTTTCACATTTAATGATTTCAAAAATATCTGATTTTTCCAAATTTAATCACGGGTTTTTAATGTCATTTTTGCTGGGTGTGTTAGAATTCCTTTAAAGACATGAGATTTTCAATATCTTCTTGTTCATCCAGAATTTCCCAAGTGGCCAGCAAAAATTGGAGCTAATATATATATATGCGGTTTATTAATTATTTCATTTCTGTGAATAATATTAGCATAAATTAAACCGTATCATTTTGAAAGATTATAGATATTTTAAATCCCCCCCCCCCCCCCCCCCCCCAAAAAAAAAGGGTTAGTTTATTAGTTATGGAAATATTACAAAATTAGTTAATGTGATTTTATTGAACCGCAAATAAATCCTTTGAATTTAAAAATTAATTACTTCACATAATTTTATTGAGTCATAAAAGGTCAGTAGGGTCCATTGGAGCTTCAAGGCCCAACAATTCTCACACTCACACACACACACACAAATAAGGGGTTTCGAAAGTAGAAACCGACGGCTCTTTCAACTGATTGAGGTCCTTAACTTGACTCAGTTTCATAGGAAATCAATGATTCTTAAGGTGGTTAATATTAATTAAGCTTAGTGTGAGTGATTCTCCATTACGGAGAGTCAAATTCATACCCTAGTATGTGCCTAATCTCATCAAAATTTTCTTAAGACTACGAAACCCTGTCACTAGTTGTACCCTTTCTACTACTAATCTTAACCGAAGAGAAAATGAAGATGTTTTGGAAATGTTTCCGATCACTAAATTAGAAATGGCCCACTTAACAAAACGATGCTGACAAAGTTTGCACTTTGTTGAAACTTTGATATCATTCTAAGACTGAAAAGTGAAATTTCAAAAAAAAAAAAAATCGGATATATATATAAAAAAGATGAGAAAGATATAAAAAAAATATTCATACAAATCATTTCTAGCCATATATATATAATTATATATGAATTTCTCATAAGTCAATGATAAACTCTACAAATTTAATGATTGATCTATTAAATTTATAATAAAATATAAGCAAATTATTAACACTAATCATTTTTCATATATATATATATATATATATATATATAAAAACATTTATGTTACCTGTAATTAGTTCATCGTCATTGGGATACTTCCATTGAAGCTTCTGATGGGTCCCATGATGACAGAGAGTAATTACCAATCAATTTCGGAAGATCTTTATCCCATCAGAGACGAAACCCCCCATTCATTCAAATGAAGGTGAAAAAAATATTTTTGGGTTGTATTTATTAATATTCAGCATGCCTAATTATTGATTTAAATATTACACACCTTTTGATGATTCTGTGGAATGTCAAATATGTCCACTCCTTTGACTAATATTGGTTATTCTAAGAAAATAAAATTCTCAAGTATTCTTTGAATTTCAGTAAGCAATGGCGGCTCTTGCCTAAATAGCCCATTAAACTCCAAAATATATTCATGAATAAATTTATTGCAAAGTAATGTGTCGCATCCCATTTAGTTAAAATTGAAGATCCGATTAATTCGATTAATTGAGTGAGGTTATATAGATTAAATAAGGAAGAATTGGACTTTAATGGCATTCATAGTCATGAACTTAAAAAAATAAATAAATAAATTAAAAATTAAAAAATAAATAAATAAATAAAAAAAGAAGAGAGAAGGGATTCAATTTCATATACCATTTCCATGTGTGACAACTTAAATTGACAAGATCAAATCATATTCACAATACAATAATTCAATACAACACATGAGAGGGCCATGTACATTTTTCCATGCATCAAACTTGAACAAAAAAAAAAAAAACTATATAAAATGAAAAGAATTACTTAATAATTGTTCCTTTATCATGATTTAGAACAGATTTGATGACAGAATCATCCATTCTTGATGATTCCTGCTTCACCCATTGAACAACCTTCTCAGCCTCCCTACTAACCCTCTCCTCTTCCTTCAATGCCTTCTTCAGCCTCCTTTCTTGTTCTCTGACAGAAAAAGTGCTCATGTCGGATAATATTTCATCCTTCTTTTCCCACTTCTCTTTTTCCTCCATGTTTGATCCTCCTGAGACCTCATCAATCTTCTTCTTTGTGGAGAACCAGAAGCAGCATGTTTTTGCTCTTTGTGGAGATTCTGAGCCCATTAGCAAGCTGATCAATAAAACAAGAACACCCAGATATGTCGGCTAAAACATGTTTTCCTTCACATCCGTGGAAGAAACTCAAAGTCCTTTAATGGCTAATCTGCAGAGAGGGGGGAGATATGGTGTGTTTGACCCACTCACCGCTGGATCATCATCCTCTTATAATTGCTTTGTTGTTGGGACCCACTTGCGCATGATGCTTCAAAACTTCGAGAATTTATATATTTTTTGAAAAAAAAAAAAAAAGAAGAATGATTTGGTAAAGGGTCACATCAAAGCTCAAGAAGGGCACCCTTGGGTCCTTGGCCTAATCTTCCCCACTTCCATTCTATTTAACGTGTGAAATAGCCAAATCTAACATTCTATTGGGCATTCACACCTAAGTTTCAAAATGATAATAGGACTCGGGCTGCCAAATTTACAGGATAGTCGGCTCAAATACGGCCCTAAAAGGATTAACGAGGTTATTAAAATCTAACCTTGCGTGTGTTCAAAAGAAAAACGTCATATTAGTCAATCATCTTCTTTGAAAAGTAATGAATGCACCTGCTTAAAAAAGATAATTCACTAAAGGAAGGTAGATCAAAACCACCCGCACAATTGAAGGCCAAATTAATGGCCGTTTGACGAAAAATTTTCTTACGAAGGCGCACAACATAAATGATATTTAACATATATATGGTCAGTAGGAGACTAGACTCATATATGCTCTTTTTCATTTTTACTTCTATACTTTACTGAGTTAAGCATTAGAGGTAGTGCTGCCGCCCTCCTCCCCCCTTCGCGGCGCGCAACTATGATGTTTGGTTGTCTTGTAGGTTTCTCGGATCGAGGGCTAAGTGTAGGTGGTTATTTGTTGATTTTCTGTCTCAACGGAATATGAATTTTTTATATTTGATTTACTCTGAACTTTTTGTAGAAATTATAAATAGTTTTGAGAGGAGAAAGAAAGAAGTAGATTGATTGATATGATAGAAAGTAGAAAGTTTAAAATTTTTTGTGAACAAAAAAAAAAAAGGTGGAGTTAACTTTTTTAGAAGAAAGTAGAAGAGTGTGTTACCAAACATAACCTTGTGAGTTGTGTGACAAACCATTCTCATTTTTTGTTTTTTTTTTTTTAAAATAGTTTTGATTTTTTTGTAAGAAAAATATTTGCAAAATGTTTTCCAAAAAATCATGGTGCCTTAGAAACAAAAACACAAACTTTATAACTCCACTGATCTTTTGTGCATTCAGGGCCACTACATCGGTATGAATTATTGAGGAGCCATGAGTTCTTGATTTTTTGTTTACCTTTGTTATTGTCCAATATGTCCACATCACCACACGTGTGAAACTTTTCATTATCTTTCTTTTTAGCACAAAGCGACGATTTACGTCTATTATAGCATTTTTTTTGGACGGTCAGATTGAAGGTGGAGCCTCCTGCAAAATAGAGAAAGAGTCATCGTGATCTGAAGATCCCTTTCTGGATCAAAAATACTCTGATGATTAAATTAGTCATTTGTAAGTGAGAAAACTGTAGTAGAGAGAGAGGAGAGAGGAGAGTCCCAGAGAGAGAGAGAGAGAGAGTGAGGGAGGGAGGAATTAAGAGAAGGAATTCGGGATGTAGATTCCTTTATATGAAAAAAGTGTCCCTTTTATGGTGTGACTAGGGGTGTCAAAAATAACCGGGAAACCGGAACCGAGACCGGGAAACCGGGAAACCGGAAACCGGAAAACCGGGGACCGGTTCCGGTTCCGGTTGCCAAAAAAAAAAAAAACCTGGACCCCGGTTCCGGTCCCGGTTTTTGGCACCCGATAAAAACCGGGAAAACCGGAACCGGGTCTTATTTTATTAAATAATATTTATATATTATTATATTATATATATATTAATATTTTTTTAATTCTTTTAGTCTTTTACGCAGCGTTTATGACCTTAGGCAATTAGGTTTGTCACTTTTCCGGTTTTGAAGGTTTTAAAATGATTTTTAGGGTATTTTAAAAAATTTGAATTTTTATTTCTAAGGCTCATATAGGCAAAAACATTGATTTTTTTAGGATTTTTAGGCTTTTTTAGGTTTATTTTTTAATTATTTGGAACAATCACAATAAAAGTTCTTTAATTTAGACAAAAAGATTAATAGTTTTTTTTTTAAATGAGCTAACTTATGAAAAAAATAATGGGCTTATTTTAGGCCCAATACCTAAAATAAGCCCCAAACATTAATTTTTTTCAAAAACCGGTTACCGGACTGGGTAAAACCGGAACCAGCCGAGAACCGGGACCCCGGTTAATCGGGGTCCCGGTTCCGGTTCCGGTTTCCCAAAACCGAGAACGGTTCCGATTTTGGCCAAAAATCAAAAAACCGGACCGGGTTGACACCTCTAGGTGTGACATTTGGATGCTTGCCTCATGATGGGTTAAGAGTCGTACGATTATTGTTATGTAGTGGGCTGTTTTAGTTGATCTTTTTAAATTAATGGGCTTTAAGCTTATCTCCTATACTGAATGGGCCTACTGGTATAGCCATATCCAAGTGGGCCTTGCGTTTGTGAAATAAAGATTTTAAAATGCAATTTCTAAACAAATAATCAAACATTTATTTGTTTTTTAAAATGCACGCATGGCTTATAATTTAAAAACGTGATTTTTTCTTTAAATTCGTTTTTTTTAAAAAAAATTAAATTAATAAAAAATTAATATTTTAACGTAATAAAATGATGTATTTAGTTTGAGACTGACAAGTGTTGAACATTTCAAAAAACATGTAACGGTAGGAGTTAAAATTTACATTTTCAATTGACGTATGGAATAAAAATTCGAAGAAAAAAAAATTGAGAAATTTTTTTGTTTTGACGCCTTAAATAATGAATTTATAAGATATATACCTTATTTATAATTAACTATCGATTAAATTTCTCTCTTTTATTTTATTTTCTTTTCACTTTACATATCTTTCACATCAGGCAGAATAATAATGCAAAGAGTCAAATGACAGAAAATCTCGGTGGGGCCCTTATTCGACTGAAAGTGGATCCCACCCGTTGAAAAGTTGAAACTTGGAAAGTGAAAGATGCCAAAAGCATGAGTTAGCCGTTAGGCGCATCTTCTTCCTCTCTCAGTGCTTGAGACTCTTGAGAGCCGGGGTGTGAACACTGAGCTATGCCTCGAAGCCCCCGGAAAGTTGAAAGAGCTCAAAATTGAACCAACACAGAGCCACAGCTCGCAAGCTCGGATCTCCGATATACGAAATAGAATGGCCGATTTCTCGTACCTATCGGACACAGACGAATCGGCAGTGGAGGAGCTAATCTCGCAGGCACAAGACCTCTGCGTTCTGGAGCAAGTCTCTGCCATCAACTGCTCTTCTTTCACCGACTCTTCTGTCCTCCCTGCCGACCTCGATTCCCGTTTTCGCAAACTCAAATCCTTCCCACTCACTAAAGCCAAACCCTCAGGCCCACCTCCCTACACAAACACCAACCGCAACAACTCTGATAAGGCTGACACACAGTCTGGTAATGGTAATGAGGAAGATGCTGCAGTTTTCTCGCATTACAAACAGGACCCAGATGAGAAAATGGGTTTCCAGCCGAAATCACCTTCCGGGTATGCCTCCGATTTCTCAAAGGAAAAAGGGGATTTCCCAGCTTCGAAAGACACCCCAGATGGGAAAAGGGGTTTAGGGCCGAATTTGAAACATGGGTCGATTTCATCTCCTTCGAGTTCTTCCGATTCGTCGCTGGAAAATATGATTTCCTCGACTTCCAAACAAAACCCAGATAAGAAAAGGCGCTCGAAATTAAAATCGAAATCAGGGTCGTTTTCTTCACCCTTGGGTTCGTCGAATTCATTGATGGATTCGCCTTCTCCGCCAAAGAAAAACGGTTGCTTCTGGCCTTCTCCAAAGAAGGCTTCTCACAAGAAGAGCAAGGAAAATCAAGATAAGGGCATCGGTCTTGACTGGGGCAAGAACGATGAATTTTTATCGGATTTGAGCACTTTTTCGACAAAAGAACAGCAAAAGATGCTAAAGAAGGCAATGAAAGAGGAGGAGAAGATTAGCCGGGAGGCTGAGAAAATCGTCAAGTGGGCTAAGCAGGCGTCTGCGAGGTTTAGTGTTTCTGGCATTGAAGATGAGCTAAGTGATTAGTAGAGTACGAAAATTGAGTATAGTTTTGGATTTTTGTCTTCAATTTTACGCCTGGAAAGTGGAAACTATATAGTTATAGCTATCTGTGTTTATTATAGTCATATACCTAATAATCTGTTTCAGTTAGTGAAGATATGTTGTAAAGGTGATGTCTGTTTGGAAGGGTTTATATTTAAAGAATTATTGGTAAAGATGTCTTGATATGCCAATGCTTCGCATCTATTGTAGCCTCATAGTGCAATTATAATGTTTTCATTGAACCTCTTGGGGTTTGCATAATTGCATGCCAATTAAAGCTGTTAATAAGTTCAGATTTTGATACCTATCAAAATTTAAAAAAGAAGTTCAGATTTTGATCGACAAATTTGGTTGAATACTTTTCTTTTTAATTTCTTTCTTAGGATTACCTTTCTGGAGTTGATTTATTGTGTTGGATTTTTCATCTGTTATCTGTTTTAACTGGTTTTTCTTCAGTTTGTTGATTTAAATGGGAAGAATAGGAGATTGCAGTCTTCATATCCAATTCCAAATTTGGTCCAAATTTTCTTTTCTTTCTTCTTTTTTTTCTCTTTTATTTTTAACTACGTCCATCCCAGTTACCAACCCCTGAACGTTATTATATCAGTTCAAGTTTAAAATCCAAATACTTTATCATTCCAGAACATCACATTGAAGAGGTGATTCTGGGGGGGACAATCATGTTTTATATTTTCTGAAGGACCACCTAAGATGGCAATTAAAATGCGATGAGAAGAACAGATCAGGGGCAAGGCAGCCATGATGGGTAACGTTACCATTCATGTCACAACAATATATTTTGTTGTTTTGCATTTTGTGTTGATCATTGTTATTTATCAAAAAATATATATATTCTGAAGCACTGAAATTTGTTGAATTATGTTGTTTCACAAGTAGTAAAGATTATGTTATCCAAAAGGTATCTCAATCGATTGGGACCACGTCTAATAAAGCGGAGGTTACTAGTTCGAATCCCTCTCCCTCTTCTTGTGTAGACATTTCAAAAAAAAAAAAAAAAGATTATCTTATCCTATTTCACTGGGAAAATACATTTTGTTATTGGCTACTTGACTTTGCTCGAGGACTAGTAAAGATTATGTGTGAACTAGTAAAGATTATTAGTTCGAATCCCCCTCCCCCTTCTTGTGCGGACATATAAAAAAAAAAAAAGATTATGTTATCCTATTTCACTGGGAAAATACAATTTGTTATTGACTACTTGACTTTGCTTGAGGAAGCCTCATGGATCTCTTTACAGGATACAAGTATTTAAAACCTTGTTCGTTGATGTGCATATTACGGGGTTATGAAATCAAATTTCACGTGTTTCTACTTCATGTTTTTGATTCCTATATTGCATAGTTGTGATATAAAGTTTTAAATATTCAAAAATAGTTCTCAAAATCTGATTTTTAGGGATTATTTTAGGTTATGGAAAGAAACTCCAGAGACCTTTAAATCAGTCCTACAGTCTTTAAAAGATGAGTTTTAATGATACAAGCCGATGTACATCAATCTAGGTATGTTTTGGCATCATGTAACATCTAACTTTTTCAATATTTAGTTAAATTTCATGCATCCTTTTTTTTTTCATCTCTCTTTTAAACATTTTGCCCCTTAGGTTCTTAAGTCGTCTTCCTGCAGGAAAGTTGCTTATCAGAAGGTTTGTATTTCTGACAATCCATTACAGAAACAAATTGTCAAATGTCAATCATCATGAATAGTGCAACTCGTGTAGAGCCATCCCCCGAGCATACCCAAACCCAGAGGGCTTCATAGCCACACAGTCAGTTGTTAAACACATGATTTATAACATTGATATATTCGGAGGTCGAAATCATAGACCATGCCACTTCCTCTTCCTTTGACTTTTCACATACCCCCATGCATTCAAATCTTTTTTGATCTTTGGCTTCCACCTTATGGTTTCTCTCTCTCTCTCAGGTTCTATAAATTGGCTAATGCCACTGGTTTTTTTTTTTTCATTTCTCATTCAATCTTTCTTTACCATACTCTTTGAAGTGATCATGGCTGCTACTTTGAGATTATATTCTTTCCTCTCTGCTTTTGCAGTAATATATTCCTTTCATCTCTTTGTGGTTTCGCTCACAGAAGCCAGTAATGGTGGTTTTACTGTTGATCTCATACAGCGTGATTCCGCACTATCTCTGTCTTACAATCAATCTCATACCTATTATGATTGCCTGCATAATGCTTTTCATCGTTCCATTTCACGTGTCAATCGTTTCAAGACAAGCTCACTCCAATCCATAATAATAGCCAGTGATGGAGAATACCTAATGAAGGTCTCCATCGGAACTCCACCAGTTGAGGTTCTCGGCATAGCCGACACTGGCAGTGATCTCACGTGGACACAGTGTAAGCCATGTAAAAAATGTTACAAGCAAAACTCTTCTCTCTTTGATCCTGACCAATCCTTAACATACCATGTTATAGGATGCAAGTCTGGTGCCTGCACTGCATTAGAGAAAGCTTCCTGCGGCAGTGGCGCCTGCAAGTATAGTTATTCTTATGGAGACCTCTCATTCACTAAAGGCAATCTTGCTGTTGAAACATTAACAATTGGCTCAGTTTCAATACCAAATATTGTTTTTGGCTGCGGACACCATAACAGGGGCACCTTTGCTGAGTCAGGGTCCGGCATAATCGGCCTCGGAGACGGCTCTTTTTCTCTAATCTCTCAATTGAACAAGTCTATTGGTGGAAAGTTTTCATACTGTTTATCTCAAAATACTACAAGCAAGATTAGTTTTGGTGAAAATGCAGTGGTTTCTTCTAGTAGTGCTGTGGCTGAAACCCCGTTGGTTGCAAAAGAACCAACCACATTCTATTACCTTACTCTTGAAGCCATTAGTGTTGGAATCAAGAGGTTTGTGTACAAGGGCTCGTCTGCTGAAGAGGGTAAGATTATTATCGATTTGGGGACAACGTTAACCTTTCTTCCACCCAAACTTCATGCTGATTTGGTAATGGCATTAGAGGAAGCCATTGATGCTGAAGTTGTTAGTGATCCGATGAATGTTCTTAGTCTTTGCTTTAGATCTGAAGTTGATATTGATGTTCCCATTATCACAGCCCATTTTGCAGGTGCTGATTTAAAGCTGCAAACATTCAATACGTTTGTAAGAGTGGAGGATGATGCCGTTTGCTTCAGCATGGTGCCATCCGAAGATGTTGCCATCTATGGGAACTTGGCTCAAATGAACTTTTTGGTGGGATATGATCTTGAGGGCAAGAAAATGTCCTTCCTGCCGACTGATTACACCAGTGACAAAGGTGAATTCTCAATCAATCCCTAAAGAAATCATGAAAGTCAAGTGGCGGATCTAAATACAAACTTTGTATTTGATTACAAAAACATTAAACCAATTCGAAGCAGTAAGAATCAGTGTGACATGACTGAGTTCAGCCAACATTTGCTCATAATATATGTTAAGAATGATAGGTCTCAGTCAGAGTCAATAAAGATAAACTGATAATCTCTACTTGGGGTGAGAGTAACCACAATACACGTACTTTCTTCTCTACTCTTCCTATTCTAATGACAAATATATATAAACTTAATACAATAATGGTTACTACTTTTACTAAAGAAAACTATCCACATAACTAAAGATAACTACTCACAATCTAAGTAAACTACCCACTACCCATGTTAACAATTGAAAATAAGAACTACTGCCCATGTCTTATCCTATGATGATGAGGTGGATGTTGAGTCCTATGAGACACTATCAAAGAACGATGGAAAAAGCAATAAAAAAAAACAACAACAGACAGAGACAACAAGGTTTCTTTGGGGGGTTGCATTGCCATATCATGTGTTCTTTTGCAAATCCCAGAGCTGACAAGGGTTCACCATTCATGCATTTCCACAAAGAATTGTCACATGAATTTCATCGCATAAATCATCCCTTCCAATGATGAAATCAAACGCACATTGGTCTCCTTTGTGTAAGTTGTTCTTCTTTCTGAAATTAGACCATCCAGATCCAATGGCGATTCGGCCATCACCTTTGAAATAGACTTTCATCGGCCAGGGATTTCCGTTTTGATCACGAATCACCGTTGTTTTCTTGAATCTAATTTTAAATGACTTTACCTTTGATTGATGCAAATGCTGCAATCAGGAACATTATCATCAAAAATCTAAGATTGCAAGAGTGTATTTTTTTTGATAAGTAAAAGTAAGAGTGTATTGCAAGAATAATAGCTAAATTTGATTCACACCCACAGAATTTTAGAAAAAGAAAACTAGTTTTTGTCTTCCAAACCGATAGATCCTTTAATTTTGACCAGTAATTAGTGTTCATGGCTGATTGATATCCTCTGTGGAGAGCCTTGTTCATTTGTGTTCATGGGTTGGATTAATTGGGATCTACCGCAATTAGACTCTTCAAATATCTAAATAATAAACCTTAGAAGCTAAAACAAGAGTATATATATATATACACATCTCCTAGGTGCCACTCTGCAGTTAACCATTTATCCTCACTCTCAACTCTCCTCTCTCCATATATCAGAAATCACTAATGTACCCAAAAGATATAGGAACAACAATGAACAATATTGCATATACATAATACACTGCAAAATGCAAGACCAAAAAACTCACCACAGAGTACAGCATATGTCTAGCAAAGGCCACCACAACAACATATGGATTCTTTGGTGCAACAAATCCTTCAACTTCTGGGATATTCTGTTCTTCAAGCTTTGTTTCAACAGTTCTTGGCAATTCATGCAGACGAGCAACTTTTGGGATATTTGGTTCGTCTAGATTTGTTTCAACAGCTCTTGGCAATTCATGCAGACCTGAAGCTTTAGAGGAGCCTGTAAAAGCATACAACTTTCTGAATCATACATATTCATCTTACACAAAACAAATAATGGAAGAAAGAACTACAACTCACTGCCTGGCTCTTCAGTTTTCATGAGGCCTATTTCTGAATGCTTTCGCTTGCCAACACTAGTGGGTATTTTACAAGTTTTCTCTGCTTTATAATCTTCTTCTTCCAAATCCACAAATGGAGTAGTATTATGATCAATAGCCACAGTTTCTCCCTTCTTGCATCCAGTTTTACCACTGAATATTTTCACTTCAAACGCAGAATTTCTATTGTATTTGAAAACCAGGAAGTTTCCAAATTGCAGAGAGTGATCACTAGCAAAGCTTTGCCAGCCATTGTTAAAACACAAGCGCCCGTCAGTTTGCTCCAGTGTGACATGCCAAGGCTTCTTGGTATTATCAAAAAGAATTGCCTTCTTTGGTATGCCTCCATTGAAGTGCATAGTAAAAGCTTGTGGTATGGACTGCAATATCAAATACATGGAGTTTTCACAAGATAAACAAGCTTGCAGTCTATCTAATAGTCAAAAACAGCATGGTTTTGTTTGATAACACTTTTTTTTTTTCTTTTTTCTTTTTTTTTTTTCCATCTTTTGTTTTCTTTTTTCAAAACAAAAAAATACCCAATTAACAAAACACTTACAGAATACTCAAAACTAATTTTATGTTCATGTTACATTAAGAATACTTCTTTTTTGAAAAAAAAAAAAAAAAAAAAACCTGCACAACTGCTGTTAAAAAAACAAAAGGAAAACTTTATGAGCATATATGAACCCAAAACAAATACAAAACTACTTACAAAAAAAGAAAAAAACAAAAAAACAAAAAAACAAAAAACAAAAACAAATAAAAAACTGACTGAATATATAGCAAAGCCTCATACCCAACCAAGTATTAGAAAAACAAAAAGGTTTTATGGAGATAATAGCAAGAGAGATTACCATTTGGTGGGAGCTGGTGTAGGGGAGGAAAACTTTGAAGAACTCTGGGCTGTCGTCAGAGAAAGGGAACTTCACCATTCTTGTTTGGGTTGTCAACGGTTGGAAATTGGTTACAGAGAAAGAGAAAGTTTTGAAGATGGTGTGTAACCTTCAGAGAGACACAGAGAGAGAGAGAGAAAGACTGTTATTGATTTCACCCAACATATAAGGTTGTTTTCTGTGTCTTTTTTTCTTCTTTGTCTTTTTTATTTTTTTTAATATATATATATATAATCAAATCCCAGAGAGTGGGATTTATGGCATTCCTGTCCTATCAGATAGCGCCAGAACCAGAACTGGTAGCTGAGGTGCAGAGCAGCTTAATGACATTAAAAAGCTACCATACAAATTGCCTTCATTATTGTACTGCTTCTTTCTGTGTTTTTCATGGTTTTGCTCCAGCGGACTGTGTTTTGAACAAAGATTTCCTGGTGTCGGATTGATCTTATAATATGTAAGTGTGATGTGTGATTGGCAAATGTAGTTTCATATATATATATATATATATATGAAGGTAGTCTAAAGAACAGGGGCCGAACTAAAATGCAATGACAAAATATTTTTTTTTTCTCTTTATATACTATGTACAAAGTTTATAATAAACACAATTCCAAATAGAATTGAAATATTTTTATAACATAATATGGGTATCACATATCTATCAAAATTCATCAGTATGTACAATGATTGATATATTAGTATTTAGTATTTCAAAAAAAAAAAAAAAATTAAAGTATCTAAAATTGCAGATAAGAAATGATCATTGCTTACTTTGACGTTGTAGCAGATAAGACAAGACAAATCAGCTCTTACGTAGTAGAATGATTTGTCTCTGTCTTTTGCTTTGTTTATGTTGAGTGGTCTTGAGCCTATCTCAACCCCAGAGTGTTGTTTGTTGCTTCATTCATTAGATAGCAGCAGCAGCAGTGAGACCCAAAGAAGAAAGAAGAAAACTTTGAAGCCATTTTTTTGAGTAGAAAACAAAGAAAAGAAAATTCTGATTTCTTAAAAATATTCTGTCTTTTAGCCTAAATTTCATCCTTAATCTCCCAAATGCTCATGGGCCTATCCGTGCTTATAATATTGTCCACCAGGCATCATATTCCTAAGGTACTGAATGATCTTTACAATTGGTGTCACATACTAGCAAACTTTCAATTGCCAAGGCTGAGATGTCATCATTAACACTTGTAGCACATAAAAATAAATATTATTACAATATAATTTAGGAGTGCAATTGTCAAGAATAATAAAAGTTTGTATCCTTAAATGTAGGGAAAATGATAATGAAGATACTGGAAATGCTCTTAGAACCAAAAAAAATGAAAAAAGACCGTTTAAAAAGTTTGGGTAAACTTTATTTAAGACGCTTGAACTACTACACATTTTGACAAGACTCCCTTAAATTTTAAAAATTCTCAATTTTACATCCTGAACTTTTAATTTTATGCAATGTACTTACTTCATCAGATTTTAAATATTAAAAGTGATAAAATAACCTTTATACCCCCTAATTTTTTTATAAAATTTCAAATTTACCCCTAATTTCAAATTAACAATTTAAAAAAAAAAAAAAAAAATCAAAGGGTAATTGATCTTTTTAGTCATTTCTGTTAAGGGTGTTAGGCTAAATCTAACGCAAAAGGTCAATTGAATCAAATTGAAAGTTCAAGAGATTAAATTTAAAATTTTTGAAAATTAAAGAATCTTCTCAAAATGCATGATAATTCAAGAGTATAAAGTGAAGTTTCTCCAAAAAGTTTTGTAAAAAGAACACTAATTTTCCTTCACTTTCCCAAAATAGAAAACTCAAAAAATAGTAAGAGCAAAAAGACAAAAAGAACTCTTAATAGTAAGAACAAAAAGACTAAAAGAGGTAATAACCACGGCTATGCAGGGAAACAAGAAATTAAATAACTTCAACTACAGCCAACACACCACAACAACCCCCCCCCCCCCCCCCCCCCCCCCCCCCCCAAAAAAAAAAAAAAGGCAGCCAACACACCACAACACCCCCCCCCCCCCCAAAAAAAACAAAAAGGCACCATTGGAGGATTTGCACACCATGCATTCTTCTGCAAATTACAAAAAACTAAACCAATACGAAGCAAATCCCAAGTGACATGACTAAGTTCAGCCTACATTCCTTCATAATATCATGCATTCTTCTGCAAATCCCAATGCCAACGAAGGTTCTTTAATCTTGCATTTCCACGAAGAATTTGCACGTGCATTTCATTGCATATATTTCCCCTTCCAATGACAAACTCAAACACGCATTGGTCTCCTACTTGTATGTTGTTCTTCTTTCTGAAATCAGACCATCCAGTTCCAATAGCGATTCGCCCATCACTCATGAAAATTATTTTCACTGGCCACGGATTTCTGTTTTGATCACGAATCACCACTTTTTCCCTTAATCTTATGTTAAATGCCTGTACCAAACTTCTTTGAAGACGCTGCAATCACAAAACAATATCATGAAAATTCTCTTCTTTCTCACATTTCAAGAAAATGCTACACACTTTTAGGCTCCGTATTGTGGCCATGAAAATCACGATTGAATTAAGTGTGCATTTGAAAGTGGGGAAATGAGAACATGTGAAGCATTTCTATATATATATATATATATATGAGAAACTACACTCACCCCATTTCAAATACAACTTAATTTCAATTAGAAAAAATATATATATATACAACTTAATTTCTAATTTTCTCGCCCAAAATCTTAAAAAGTTGCAATGTCCCTCTGTTAAGATTTCCCATTAACTTGGACAAAAAAATACATCGCATGACTAACATGTGCCACTATGTCCCTATGAAATGTAAAAAAATAAAATTATGCTGCCTTGGTTTTTGTGGTAGTCACATGAGGTCCAAGGTTCAAATTTTCTTGGGTGCAAACAATTTCTTAAGACCAGGCCGCTTAAAGTATTACTCGACCCGTGTGAAGGGCACACTTTAACAGGAGTAGGTATACGAAGTGGCCCAGCCTTATAGGGGTTCCCCGTCATTAAAAAAGTAAAAACAAAAACCTTCGGTGGTCATAGAGACCGACGACCAAATCTCGCTATGGGTCTTTGACCATGTAAACCCAAGGCCTAGTGCCGTGGAAAAGAGTGTATACACATCGGATAGGTGCCACTATGCAATCAACCATTTATCATCAAAGTCTAAAGACATTCTACACTCTCTCACCATATATCAAAAATCACTAATGTACCCAAAAGATATAGGAACAACAATGTATATATATATATATACACACTGCAAAGTACAAGACAAAAAAAAACTCACCAAGCCATACCGCATATGTTTAGCAATGGCCACCACAAAGTATGGATTCTTTGGTGCAACAAATCGGCCAACTCTTGGGATATTTGGTTCATCTTGATTTGTTTCAACAGATCTTCGCGATTTATGCAGACCGGCTTTAGATGAGCCTGCAAAAGCATACAAGTTTCTAAATCATACATATTCATCTTACACAAAACAAAAAATGGAAGAAAAGACTACGACTTTGTCCGGCAAAGCCTTTCATTTTTTCCTTTGTTGCTGTTCATCAACATTTCCCAAAAACATCAACATCAAAACATTCAACTTTTTTCACTTTTTTATACCAAATATTCCAATCTACATCACCTAGAATGTCTAAGGAAAAAGCTTTGCCAAACAACTCACTGCCTGGCTCTTCATTTTTCTTGAGGCCGATTTCCGAATGCTTTCGCTTGCTGGCACAAGTGAGTTTTCTACAAGTTTTCTCTAGTTCAGAATCTTCTTCTTTCAAATCCACAAATGGGAATGTCTTATCAGGAGGAGCCACAGCTTCTTCTCCCTTCTTGCATCCAGTTTTACTGAATATTTTCACTTCAAACCAAGACTTTCTGTTGTATTTGAAGACCAGGAAGTCTCCAAATTGCAGAGAGTGGTGACTGGCAAAGCTTTGCCAGCCATTGGTAAAACACAAGCGCCCGTCAGTTTGCTCCAGACTGACATGCCAACGCTTCTTAGTATGATCAAAGAGAGTGGCCTTCTTTGGTATTGCTCCATTGAAGTGCTTGATGAAAACTTGTGGTATGGACTGCAATATCAAATAGATTGAGTTTTCACCATTACAATCATGCAGTCTATTCATCATTCTTGTTAGTTTCTCATCCCACCTTATCTACCCTCGCAAAATTGAAAAATGCAGCAGGCTAGTTTGGGGTGTGCGCTGCTTTTCTATTTTACTCAACTAAATTCAAAATTGCAAATATCGATGAGAAAAAATAGTTGAAATTATGTTTAGGTTGTTGAAGAATATAATAATAATAATAATAATAATAATAATATATATATATAAAATAACAAAAAAATAAAAAAGGGATGGTTTTAAACCAACTTAGAGGTGGCCGACCTGAGACTCCTAGGGGTGGTCCGGCCACCACCTCTAATATTTTTTTTTTTTTTTTTTTTTATTAGTTGAGTTAAAAAATTTTGAGTTGAGTTGAGTTAAGTAGTGTCAAATCAACTTAAAAAAAGAAAAAATAAATAAAAATTATTGAGATAAGTTGGGAAGGATAGGCTTCCCAAATAAGCCATAAACATCTACTCATGTATCTTTTTTTATCATTCTCCATACTTTTTTTCTTAAAACAAAAAAAAAAAAAACTAATAAAGTTTTAGGACTCACGTTACTATTTTGTATTTTACATCAAATCAAAACACTTTTTTTCAACAAAAGACAAAACAAAAATAGTCTTAAAATCACTACAAATGGAACATTTGGAAAAAAATATGTAGACTTTGTTGTGAAGGCCAATATGTAGTGTGTATTCTGGGTGGACTATGCAAAATAAAATCCCATCGTCATCTTCATCATCGTATTTTACAAAACAAAACATCAAATTCCGAACTTCTAAAGAATAAAACTAAAATATAAAATCATTCTTCAGAAAAATGTGGTCTTGTCTCGGATTTATTGTAAAGATTCAAACCCCTAACATATATATATATGAACCCAAAAAGAAAATCCCAGCAAGAATTAGAAAAACAAAAGGCAAAAGGAGATGATAGGGAGAGAGAGATTACTATTTGGTGTGAGCTGGTGTAGGGTAGGAAAACTTTGAAGAACTCCGGGCTGTCGTCAGAGGAAGAGAAGTTCACCATTTTTGTTTTGGCTGTTTGCTTGTTTTTGGCTCTTTCTCCGGTTTTCATGGTTTGCTCGGAATCAGAAAATTGGATTTTGGGGAAAAACAAAACGGAGATGGAACACGTCTCTGTCTCTCTGTCCCTCTCTCCCTCTCTTTTCAACCTGCCTGTGGGGTCGGAGATCTATTAGATTCCCACCTATTTAAGGATTTGACTCTCGTTGTCGTTTTGTCAACTGTCTTGCTTAAATTTCAAGGGTTTTTTTTTTTTTTCTTTATTAATGAGTGAGATTAAAATTAAATTTGGGCCTATATAATTTTTATTTTTTTTTACAAGTCCATGTAAGAGGAGGTGAAAAATTCGAATTAACGACCTCCGCTTTATTAAGCGTGGTCTTAGACATTAGAGCTACTACCTCTTGTGAACTTTTTTTTTTTTTTTTTTAAGGAGTATAGCACCTAAAAGCCAAAATTTCTATTTAAAATGCAGCAATTTTTAAATAGAAATTTATTTTTTCTTTATTTTTTAAAAAATAAATTTCCATTGTTATAAAACCCCCCACCCCATGCTTTGTCCGGAGGAAGAAAAGCAAAAGAAAAATAAATGCACATAGGGTTGTATAGGTGCCATTACTTTCTGCTTTGTAGTCTCCCAAACTGCAATAATTGTTTATTTGCAACGGATCTTCTTCAAAGGGGGAGGGGAGGTGCAGAGTCTGCAAGACTTTATTGAAGTGCTACTGTGCTATCAATCAAATGCTGTCCAACTGCTACATAGTGGGATCTTATCCTCAAGTAATCAATGCTACCCAAAGTAAGCAATCAATGCTATCCTGGCAGGAGAATATTTAATTTATAGTTATTTATAGTTGTGATTTTTTCTTAAAAATCTTATAATCACAAATGAGATACATATTTTACTAATAAAATATTATTTTAAATTAATAAATTTTTTAAAAAAAAAAAAAAAAGAAGGTGGTGGCCGGCTACCCTCTTCTTTTTTTTTTTTTTTTTTTAATTTGTTTTTTATTTTTTGTAATTTAAAATAATATTTTTTTATTATTATTATTAGTGGGATATGTATCCCATTTGTGACCATAGAATTTCTTCTCAGAAATTCTAAGCATGAACTGAATATTCTCTAGTACATAATGGACTGCAGATGATCCTGTTTCTCAAAAGTAATGGTAACTTTCTCCTCCACTTTCCCTCAACCAAGTCACATTTTCAGGAATTTAGATTTGTATTAGTTATATTGGACATTCATTTTTATCTCCTAAAAATATAAAAATACATCTCTAATATAATTAACTAGATATTATCCAGTTCAAATGGACTAGAGAGAATTTTGTTCCCATTTTCACTCAACCGAGCCACACATATTTAATGTTATTTAATAGATTATTATCATTGTAATATAATTGGATGATGTGTTAGTAAAAGTTAATCATTACTTTTTCTTTTTTTAACGTTCTCTATTGCTCCCAATCTCTCAGTTTTCAATATCACCATTAGATATGAGAGGCTTATGTGGATCCTATACATAAGTTCATAAATCCAATAATAATTTTAAAAAGAGAATATAACTTCTATAAGGTCTTGGTTGTGCCCACCAATAAGAGGTTGACACCTCAACTTGAAACAATAAAACTAAATGAGTACAAAACATCAGATCATACCAAATTAACACCTTAAAAAACTCTTCATCTACCGTTTACATTAACGACCCATCACGTTGCCGCTACCAGATGCCACCACCAATGCTAGTAAGTTTTCCCTCTCTCTCTCTCATCTACCGCCCAGGCAGCCAGATTTGCTACTCTTTCTTCGGATCTACTGCCCAACCACTGATACATCAACACTCAGCTTAGGGATCTCCTCAATTTGCGCCATCCATGCACACCCCAATGAGCTTAGACCACCATCGCCATGGGATGCTACTTGATAGAATTGAGACGAAAAGAGGGATGAACCTAACAAAGCTTTGTGCGATGGGGTTTGTGCCATTCGGGGCTAGGCGATGGGACTGAGAGAGAGAGAGAGAGAGAGAGAGAGCAAAAAGGAGAGCATATTTGCTTTGATCACAAAGAGAGAGAGAGAGAGAGGGGGAGAACTCACCAACGTGGGCAGTGGTGTCTGACTGGTCGGTGACAGCGGTGTAATGAGTGGTTAATGTAAAAAATAGATGAAGAGTTTTTTTTAGGTGTAAATTTGGTTTGATCCATTATTTTGTTCTCTTTTAGTTTTTTTTTCCAAGCTGAGGTGTCAACCTCTTATTGATGGGCACAATCAAGACCTTATAGAAGTTATTCTTTTTTAAAAATTGAGAGGGTGAAATAAGAAATTAAAAAACTTTAACAATAACCAAGGCAATAGGCTAGTTAAGACAAAAACTGCCATTGATTTTTTTTTTCCTTGAACAAAAAGGTAAGAGAGAAGTCAAAGAAGGTGACTACTTTACTTCAAAGTGGTTATGAGAGCGCTCGCTTACTAAAAATACACAAGAAGAGTCTAAACAGTGAAAATCGTAAACGCTCCCTCAAATTTAATTGAGCTATAACAAGACTCAACCCCATCAAAACATTAGTGAGACCCATGGTGATTTACACAAATCAGACATAAAACTCATATCCTAATGTGCACCTAACCACTTTGGAAATCAATTACAAAAAATTGAACCAAGTGAAGTGTAATGATTTATAAAAAACCACCAAGGACCAGAAGATGGCACTGGGTTAGAAATCTGAGTTGATGCCCTAGACAGTTGCATTGATATGGATAAAAGGTAGTGTGGTGCATATTGCAAGGTAACAAAAAGTTCTAAATTTTCCACTGCTCATTCTTGAAAAAGGTCTATCATGATGCATTCCCATTGCCTAATCATGGAATAATTCTCTTAGTTAGAAGGTCAAAAGGTCTAAATAGTAGTAATGCTACAGGTGATTATATTAGGTATAATTATTGACACAAGGGCCAAGTCACTCCTAATGCTAGGCCCAAGGATATGCAATGTTCACAATGCAATCAATCCTCTAATAAGAAATCATGAAAGTCCAGTGCAGATCTAAACACAAATTTTCAAAAAATGAAGTAACAATAACCAGAGTATCTAGAGAAACAAGAAAAGAAAAATCATATATGCAGATATAGTAGAAAGAAGCAGTGTGACATGACCAAGTTCAGCCTACATTCCCTCATAATATATGTTGCACACTATGTGAAGAACAATGGCCCGGCCTTCTGCAAAACCCAATGCTGACGAAGGTTCTTTAATCTTGCATTTCCACGAAGAATTTGCACATCAATTTCATTGCATATATTTCCCTTTCCAAGGACAAACTCAAACACACATTGGTCTCTTACTTGTAAGTTGTTCTTCTTTCCGAAATCAGACCATCCAGAACCAAGAGAGATTCGGCCATCACTTCTGAACGATATTTTCACTGGCCATTTATTTCTGTTTTGATCACGAATCACCATGTTTTCCTTCAATCTAATGTTAAATGCCTGAATCACCGATCTATGAATATTCTGCAATCCGAAACAATATCATGAGGAATTTATTCTTTCTGCCACTTAAAGAAAGTATGTCAACCTAACATGACTCACAGTGGCAAGAAAACAATTTGTATATGTATATACAAGGTGATCAGATTAAATTTAAGAGTATATTGCAAGAATAAAAACAAAATTTGATTCACACCTACAGAATTCCAAAAAAAAAAAAACTAGTTATAATCTTCTGAAAAGATAGATCTTATGGACAAGTCATTAGTGCTCATGTTGTATCCAACTCAGTTTCCACTCCACTCACTCGAGACAAATACTTCAAGATGTTTCTAAACTTAATGTCCCAACACACACATTATCTCCAAAAAATTGAAAAATGAACAAACACCAAATAGTCTACACCGTAATAATCAATTTGTCTCTATAACATCTAAAACTAAAATCTCAATGACCTTCACAAACTCTTCAAATATCTAAATAATTATATACCATGGAAGGTAAAACAAGAGTATATATATACATCTCTTAGGTGCCACTCTGCAGTCAAACATTTATCCTCTCTCAAAATATATCATCAAAGTTTGAAAAAGGTTATCAACTCTCCTCTATCAATATATAAAAAAATAACTATTGTACCCAAATGTTATAATTGACCTGCCCGCCAAGCTCCACCCAGCTGTAAGGGTAATGGGCAGATTTTTTCCCTCATTACCTGGGCAATCAGATCTTTTCTTAAAAACTGCCCCAAACAGGCAGATAGTGAGTTAAGGGCATGCAACTGCGGATACTATCCGCCCACCTACACATTTAATATTATATATATATTAAACATTCAGCAAAAGTGCATATTCCCTTATTTTCTCATGTGTGATTCTGCCCAAATCCCAACTCCACCATCTTCTCCTCTCTCCACAACCACAACTAAGACCACACCCTCCTCCTCCGCAGACTCAGCTCAAGTTGACTACCCTCCTCCACCACTTCTCCCAATCCCATTCCCAAGACCACATTTCCACGTCCCAACACCATGACCACTTTATTCCTAACAAAGAACAATAACAAGAAAAACTCAACCTTTTACAGCTCCTCTCTCTCGCAACCAAATGCACCCCACAAATTCCCGGGCTCCATCCACAAGAAGTCTCCGAGTGACCTAGACGCCAACGATGACGACAACGAGAAGTTTATAATGCATGCGTTCGAGATTCGGCACAAGCTCACCATTGAGCTTTTCAAAGAGGCCAGCAAAAGGGAAAGTTTGGAATCATGGGCTAAACGGATGAGACCCATTTTTATCCATCCGCAGCCGGATACAGTTGGCCTTCGCCCCCAGTGGATGGACAGGCAGTTCTGGGAACAGCCTTCTGCTGGGGAGCAGATATGGGGGCCATGGTAAAAGCCCCACCCAACAGATATTTGGAACAACAATGCAAATAGACTGCAAAATACAAGACCAAAAAACTCACCAAGGTATACTGCATATGGTTTGCAAAGGCCACCACAAAGTATGGATTCTTTGGTGCAACAAATTGACCAACTTTTGGGATTTTCTGTTTTTCAAGATTTGTTTCAACAGTTCTTCGCGATTTATGCTGACCAGCTTTAGATGAGCCTGTAAGCATACAACTTTCTACATCATATATATATTCATGTTATACAAAACAAAAAATGGAAAAAAAGGCAGTTAGCTGAAAATAATAATTATTAAGTACAACTCACTACCTGCCTCTTCATTTTTCTTGAGGCCTATTGCCGAATGCTTTCGCTTGCCAACACAAATGGGTCTTCTAAAAGTTTTCTCTGGTTTAGAATCTTGTTCCAAATCAACAGATGGAATAGTCTTATCAAGAGCCACAGTTTCTCCCTTCTTGCATCCAGTTTTACTGAATATTTTCACTTCAAATGAAGAATTTCTGTTGTATTTGAAAACCAGGAAGTCTCCAAATTCCAGAGAGTGATTGCTAGCAAAACATTGCCAGCCATTCTTAAAACACAAGAGCCCTTCAGTTTGCTCCAGTGTGACATTCCAAGGCTTCTTAGTATGATCAAAGAGAATGGCTTTCTTTGGTATGGCTCCATTGAAGTGCCTGATAAAAGCTGGTGGTATGGACTACAATATCAAATAGATTGATTTAGTTTTCACCAGATAACAAGCATGTAGTGACAGTCCATCTAACATTGAAAAACACTGCACATTCCTCTCTGGTGCACACTCTAATCTATATCATAGAACATATAATCATCTTACAGATGTTGTTCAAGGATAAATATAGCCTACACGACAAGACAAAACTAATAACCTGTTTAGGTTCTAGAAAGAACCTTTTTAATATCCAAAAATGGAATCTATGGCTTATCAAAACTCCAAAAAAAAAAAAAAAAAAAAAGGGAAGACCAAGAAGCACGATCATCCCCTTAAGATATAGAAGACCCTTGTATGATATACTTGGCATAAAGAAATTTATCCACAATTCTTCAAGTACTATACATTGTTCTCTTTCTTTTCCTTTTCTTTTTTTGATTTACAGTGTGGCTGTATTATACATATATGGCAATTCGTATATCTATATGTAACATGGGAAAGTTAACATCTTCTAAATCAAAACGGCTGCTAACAGTCATGCATCTTAAACAATTCTTTTACAAAGTTTACTAGATTCTACATTATTTAAGTACATCATCACATATGGGAAAAAAAAATCCCAACATCATCATGGTATTTTTGAAAACAAAACATCAAATTCGTTTACTAGATTCTACATTATTTAAGTACATAATCACATATGGGAAAAAAAAAATCCCAACATCATCATGGTATTTTTTAAAACAAAACATCAAATTCTGAACATCTTAAAAAAAAAAAAAAAAAAAAAACTAAAAAAAAAACTAAAAAAAAAAAAAACTAAAATATAATATCGTTCAATCAAGTAGGCTCAAGTAGACCCTTTTCTTATCTCAAATATATTGTAAAGATTAAAACCCCTTTTGTATCAACTTTGATGATAAAAAACCAGAACAGAGAAAATAACTTCATGAATCAATGAACCCAGAAAGAAAGACGAAGTATTTTTCCCATTGAACCAAAACAAATACACATAATAGCAAAGCCTCGTCATACCCACCAAACCATTAGAAAAGCAGTAGCGAGAAAGAGAGAGAGATTACTATTTGGTGCGAGCTCGTGTAGGGGAGGAAAACTTTGAAGAACTCCGGGCTGTCGTCAGAGGAAGAGAACTTCACCATTCCTGTTTTGGGTGTTTGCTTGTTTTTTATGGGATTTGGTGAAAGAATTGCAATTGGAGGCAAAAAAAAAAAACCGTCCCTTAATTTCTTTCCCACGTTTCTCTTGAGCGTGACGGCTTTCCTTCTCTTTCATGCCTCACAACTTTATTTATACCCCTTGATAAGCGGTGCTGTGTATAAGGCGGTGCTGAATACTGAATAGGATGTCGATCCCAGCAATAGCGGGAGAATTGCCCACTATAATTTTTTGTCGATCTAAACGTCTAATTTCATTCAACCGTCTAAAATTCGTTACGCATTCTATTCAATATAAAATAATAAAATATTATTAAATTTTTAAAAAATAAATATAAAATAAAATAATTAAAAAATATGTGATGACCTAACGGGTGGCCGAAGCGCAGCCATAGGGCCACCCCAAGGGCCGGTTGGGGGTGACTTCGGCAACCCCAACCGGTCTTTGGGGTTGCCAAAGCCACCCTCAAGGCTCTAGGGGGTGGCTTTGAGCTGGGGTGGCCGGTCACCCCTTATGGGATGGCAAGCCACTAAATATTTTTTTATTATTTTATTTTTAAAAAATTAAATAATATTTTATTATTTTATATTAAGTAAGACACGTGGTGAGTTTTAAACGGTTTAGATTAATAAAAAAAATTGGTAAACAATTCCCCAACTTTTACTAAAAATCCTGATTCGAATATCATAGATGGGCCATCCTCAAACTTTTGCTCAAAAGAGGAAAAAATTTACACTATTCCATGCAATTTCAATTTAGTTCTAAAGTTTTTAATTTCTAATTAATTGGATTTATGTCATATCAAACCAATTAATAATGTCATGATGTTCTTATTTGAGACATCATGCGCCAATTATAGGTAACACATTGCACAATTACTTTAAATTATAAATATATTTAATATAATATAATATAAAAAAAAATATATAAAATATAAAAAAACTATACTTAATTCTATGAACTTCCATCATTTGGGGTGGTTTATGGTGTGAGAGGTTGTTATTAGAGTTGGCAGGAGAGGAGATGGAATGTGGTATGTCCCATTGAAACGAAGGTCCATCTTATTATCAGTCTCAGACCTTATGTGGACTTGTATGCTTGTAGGGGCGGAACCACCGTAGGGATTGGGGGGTCCAGGCCCCCCAAGTCATAAGGTGGTCCAAAAATATTTTTAAAAAAATTTTGCACCTCAAGTTAAAAGTTTTAGTTCCGCCCTGTAATGCCGGATTTGGTCCCGGCACAGTATTTACTTCATTGGTATTTATATTTTTTCAGAAATGATACACTTCTTTAAAAAAAAAAATTAAATTTAAAATTGACTTCTCAAATGATATGTCAAAATTATATGAGATTGTGATATATTTTCTAAATTAATAGATTATATAAGGGGAAAGTCCACATACATCCCTCAAACTATCACTCAATTGATAATGTTTCCTTCCAAACTTTTAATTGTGACAATATTCCCTCTCAAGCTTCCAAAAATTGTCAATGTTCTTCCAATGACGAAATTACCCTTAATAAAAATAAAAACAAAAATACTAAAACTTCTAGAAAAAACATAAAACTAACAAAAAAAAAAAAAATCCTTTTTTATTAGAAAAAAAATTAAAAAATTTTGTTTTTGTTTTTGTTTTTTTTTTTTTGATTTTTTTTTTTATAAAAATCAAAAATTTTCGTTATTTCTTTTAATTTTGTATTTTTTTTTTAAACAAAAATTTCCGTTTAAAAAAAAAAAGTTCTTTAAAAAAATAAAAACTTTCATTTTTTTAAACAAAATTAAAAAAAAAATCATTCCGTTTTAAAAAAATATAAAAAATATATATTATTTTTAAATTAAAATTTTTCGTTTTTTAAAAACGTCAATTTTTTATTTATTTATTTATTTTTAACTTATATGAGTATTTTTATCTTATTAAGAAATCTATTGGGGTATTTTTGTCTTATTGCTAGTCTTGGGAAGACATTGACGATGTTTTGATAGATTGAGCGGGGCATTCTTACAATTAAAAATTTGAAAAAGACATTATCAATTGAATGATATTTTGAGGGGTACATAAATTTTAGGGAAATTATATATAAACTCCTTAGATCAATGCGCTTTTATTAAAAACTCCTAAGTATTTTTTTTCGAAAATTTTGTCCTTGGGTCACTCGAAACTACTAGAAAACTCTCTACCGTCAATTTTTGTTAATTGCCGTTAGTCCACTCAAAACTCTATGTTTTATCTGAATAAAATATTAATTTAATTTAAAAAATTAAATCTTAAAAAAAAAAAAATGGCCACCCCCCCAACCCCTATGGGGTGGTTTGCCCGCCCTTAGCGTGGCTTGCAGCCACCCCCAGGTGGTTCCACGGCCACCCCATTGGGGGTTTGGGGTGGCCCACAGGCCACCCCTCCACCCATGGGGTGGTTTGTGGCCACCCCATGGGTGGAAAGGGAAGGCTCGAGCTACCCCATAGGGGTTGGGGGGGTGGCCAGGGGTGCCTTCAATTTTTATTTTTATTTTTTAAATTAAATCAATAAAAAATTAATATTTTAATCAGATAAAATGGGGAGTTTTAAGTGGACTAACGGCAGTTAACAAAAATTGACAGTAGAGAGTTTTCTAGTAGTTTCGAGTGACCCAAAGACTAAATTTTTGGAAAAAAAATACCCAATTTTTTTTAATAAAAGCGCGTTCACTTAAAGAGTTTATATATAATTTTCCTAAATTTTAACCTTATATAAAATTGTGGAGCACCATTTAAACAGCAAATTTTAAAGAAAGTATTCCAGAAGCGTAATCTCTCATATCTTCTAGCCTTCTAACGAAGCCCAATAATTTGGGTCCGAGAGCTTTGAAGCTCATGTGAGTTTTCAGTTGAAGACTCTGAAGTCAAAAGACAAGAAAGCGAGGTTGTCTTTACCCGACACTTTTCTCTGTTTCGCTAAGCTATCCCCGACAGTTTTTTTTTTCACTCTCACTCCCAAATACTTTCATATTTTCATCTTTCTCTGTGTGTTCCCTCATCCCTGTAAAGCTAAGCCAAAAGGAAAAGCGCTTTCCGATCAGAATGGAGAGCATACGGAGGCAAGCAAGCAAGCTGAGGGAGCAAGTTGCCAAGCAACAACAGGTGATCGTCCACCTTTTTCTCTTGCTCTCTCCAATTCAATGGATCATGTTATGATTAAAACTGTTGTGGGTATGTTTTGTGTCTTTTGATGGATCCGTTTCTTGTCACCCAAAAAGATAAATATCAATCACAATCATTTTGTTTAGTTTGATGCAGGGTATCAAAAGCAGAGTTTAATTTTTGAGCATTTTTCTTTGTAAAGTACTAGTTGTTCATAATTTATGCCCTCAAAAGTCAAACCCCACGTGCCCCTTACCCAGAAAAACAAGAAATAAAATTAATTTAAAAGTTCCATGACCCCAAAAAGCTGTCTTTCTGCTCTTGTTGTTAATTTTTCTTTTTAATTTTTTCAAACATTGTAGAGGGTTTAACCTTTTCTGATGAGAAACTTGTTAAGTATTTTGAACTAAGCTGACACTTGATTGGTCACTCTTGCTGACCATGCTTTCACATTGTGTAATCAAGATTCAGTGGAAGAAGCAAGTTGATGTTGATCATATATAATATGTAATTGGCTTCGTTTGTTTCGTATCGTATTTAATGTGTATGGTTTCATTTGTTTCAAATTAGATCTTCTGTTGCATAGATGCTTTTAGAAGGGAAAGTATAGAACTTGATAAAAGAGTAATTGAACATGAAAATGTAGGATGGAATTTACACATGTTTTGACACATGTAGGAACTTAGAATGGTTGCATTATTAAACTATTATACTGTAAAAACTTTGATATATACAACATTTCAATGAAAAACTGACTATATGTATGATATACACTCACACACATATACATATACATATGTCTTTTTTGGCATATCCTAGACGTGTTGCATACTTCTTTTTAAAAATTATCGTATCCGTAATGGGTCATTATTTTGCAGGCAGTGTTAAGACAACTGGGACATTTTGGTCATGAAACAGTCATGGTTGATGAATCTGAACTTCAGTGTCACCACCAACTTCAAAATCTATACAATTCTACGAGAGCAGCTAAGGTACGGTCATCAAGACTTTGCCAAGTAATATAGCGTCGGTGGTCAGGGCAGCCTGCCTTTATTTTATAGGGTCTAATGGATGAATCCTGTGATGCAAGATTAGCTAATGCATCAATGCTGATTAGTATAATCAATGTCTTAAAATATATTATGGTGCACAGCATTTTCAGCGGAGTATTGTTCGTGGAATTGACGCCTTTGTTTCTCTAAGCTCAAAGCAAATGGAGATAGGTGAGTGTAGTTTTGCTTCTTTGCTGTGTTTTGTTCCTTTACAAGGTGGATTCATGAAAAGTTGCAATAAATTATCTAGTAAGGAAGTTGGCTCAAGATTGTTGTAAATATGGAGATGAGAATCAAAGCACGAGTTCTCCTCTTGCAAAAGCTTCTGTTCACTTTGGTACGTCGCATTATTCGATGGAGGAGCACAAGGAGACTTTGCTTGGGATCCTTGGTGATCAGGTAATTCTTCAGTTATTGAATTTCTTTTTATGAATATTTTTTAATTTCACAAGGTATAGTCCTTGATAACCCATCTAATGAATTTAAATTTTTCTGGTAATTTCTTTGATGGGACATGCCAAAGTGAAGGAATAATAGAATACATACATCACCTAGATATATGTTATCATTTGGTTAGCAATTTGGAACTGTTCTTTAAGTTTCAAAAGCAACATAGACACCTCCTAAATGTTAAAGAAAAAACTTCCAAAAAAATGATGGTGAGATGTGTGGTGGTACATTTAAGTCATTAGAAAACTTGGAAAAACCATATGAAGCAGGATCCTTAACATCTGAGGTTTGATATAGTCTGGTTCTAAGGTATTCTCTCCCCATTTTTTTGAGTCGTGTAATTCACCAGATTTCGAATATCTCAAATAGTGTACTCTTAATATAAGACATATATTTCCTAGAACCAAAGAATATCTTAGGTTATACTCTGTCATATTCTAATAAATTATATTTTTGTCCAATTTTACTTCTATATTTTTATTTTTATGTTTCTAATTGTGTAACAGGTATTGAATCTGTAGGTATCTGAACCACTACGGGCTCAAATAACAGGAGCTCCTCTGGAAGATGCTCGCCACTTGACACACCGTTATGACAAATTGCGCCAAGAGGCAGAGGCCCAGGTGATCATTTATGTCTAATCAGTGTGTAAGTCGTGCTATAGGATTTATAGCATATCTTTTTTACTATCTTCTCATCAGGCAGCTGATGTATTGAGGCGCCGATTGAAGTCAAGGGAATCCTCTATTTCTATGGAGACTTCGATGAGGCTTCAAAATGCAGAAGCAAGATTGACTGAGCTACAATCTACAATGATGGCACTTGGGAGAGAAGCAACTGCTGCCATGTTGTCAGTTGAGGGTCAACAGCAACAAATAACTTCCCAGAAGCTTCTTACTATGGTATTCTACTTGGTATCACTGTGCATGAAAAAAGGCTAGTTGTTCACTTTTCATTCATTTTGTATTTGCTGTTCAATTTACATTTATTTGTGTATACTTTCGGTGTACTTAGGAGCATCTCACGCTTTTTTATAAAATGCACTTGATTACCTATTCATAAAATTACATTTATTTCGTATAAAGAATTTGTAACGCATCCTCACTCAACTCTCTCCAGCTATGTATAAAGATCTTTGTAGATATGAAAAACTTGTGATAGCAGTTATGGTGCCCATTTTACTAATGGCTTTTGTGTTAAATTTTGTTTCTTGTTGAAATTCAGTTTAGTTGTTCTAATTTTTTGCTCATCATCTTTTGGTGGTACTTGAGTTGTTTTTGAACCTCAAAAGGGATCATCTGCGCAGGTGAATGCTGAGAGAACCTATCATCAAAAGGTTCTTGCTATTTTAGAGAAGCTACATGCCGAGGTTTGTGACTATGTACCCTGGCTTTGGACTCATTCGCCTGTAATTTGTTCTGTTCCCATGACCATCTTATTTTTTCTTGTTTGTCAAAGGATTGCCTTTACTAGTTTCTTATTTATTGCATGGTTATTATTGGAGTTAGATGATACTGGAGAAGCAATTGAAAGAGTCTTCATTGCCATCAGAGAGAATGTGGAGAGATGTGTATGATCAGCAAGTGCATGAAAATATTGATTCAAATAGATCTGGTGATCATGAGCATACTATTCAAAATGAACAGTACTTTATTGCAAAGGTGAGACCCTCTGAACTCTCAGTATTTCATCCCTCCTCCCAAGCGCCCCACACTGAAAAAGGAAGAAAGAACTGGCGATGGAGAGTTTTGTTGCAGAGAAAAGTTTTTCCTCATTATCAGAATTGTTGTACGCTGTCACCTTGAAATTTATTCACATACTTGCATAGCAAGCACATCATTAAACACTTTGCAAAGTACGGAGTTTGATTCTTATAGAATTGGTTTGTTACATTACCATTGATTTTTGTGACAATAAAATCAAGTCAATTACTTTAAAGAATACTAACTGTTGATACATGACAAGAAAGAAAGGAATTGGGTGAGCACCGACCTAAGGGATTAGGTTTTGCTAGATTCCAACTACAGACCAACAATATTGGTCATTGAAAACTGGTCACCAGACTGCACAATTACTAGTGGAAAACCAAACCACACTGCAGAGGCTACGATCAATGTGGTGCTGGTTGACTGATCGATTGAGTCGGGTTTCAGTTTTGGCTAGAGTTCCCTGAATTAAATCATAAAGGCTTAGCATGAGCATCTGTTGAGTCCTACATTGGCTGTGTAGTAGGTTGACTTGGACTATTTAAGTGATTGCGGAGAACCTTAATCGTGGTTAATCATTTTGGGCTATTACACAGATATGACTAATATATTCTTGGATTATGAAAAATGTATTGTAGATTCCTAAATTGCATTGTAAAGACGTTGTATGGACATGTGCCGAGTCCCTCATTGGTTATGTATTAAATTAAACTGGGCTATATATGCAGTTATGGGGAATTACAATTGTGGTTAGTTCTTTTGGCGTATCACGTGGGACTAATATGTTTTATAGTTGTAACAAATGGTATAAGAGTCAACTTGGTAATGCCATGTATCTTTAGGGCACTACATCACAATGTACCTCAAAAAGTAGAAACCAGATTGTGTCTCATATTTTCTTGAAAATAGTGATCACTGCACCTTTAATCTTGTGTCTCTTGTTGCCACCCAGTCAGACCAATCAAGAACAAAGAAACTCAAGATCTTTGATCATTTGCTATTTTCAAATGCTAAAAAGCTAAAGGAAGAAGAGAATACATACTAACTTGCTCCTTTTGGGTTTATATAACTTTGTCTCGTGAAGTGTCCACTCTTTGTATACCCTCTAATCACTTGAAGCACTAGGCTATGGTACTTCTTGAAATCGGCCTTTATGCCTCTCTTTGGGGTATTCTTCTTCTCGAATTAGGCTATATGAGTGATTATGGGTTACCACAATTGTGCCTAGTCCTTTTGGGATATCCCGCAGATATGGTTAATGTGTCCTCTAATTGTAACAAATGGTATCAAAATCAATCTAGTAATGCCATGTGTCTTGAGAGCACCGCATCACAATATACCTCAAAGAGTGTGAGCCAGACTGTATATTGTATTTTCTTGAAAATAGTAATTACTGCACCTTTAGTCTTGTGCCTCTTGTTTTCACCTAGCAATACAATGAAGAACAAAGAAAACTCAAAATTCTTGGTCATTTGGTATTTTCAAATAGTAAAAAGTAAAAACAAAAAGAGAATAGATACTGATTTTCACTTTTTGGGTTTATATATCTTTGCATCATAAAGCATCCACTCTTTGTAGAATCTCCAATCACTTACAGCATTAGGGTGTGGTTCTTTTTTTGGTTTGAAGCAGAACTTTTTGCTTCTTTTTGCTCTTAACCTGATTTTACATGTTCTGTGAAACTGTAGGTTACTTGTAAATATGCTAGGATTGAAATTGGCATAATCCTAGTCTCCGGTTGCAAAAACGAGATTGCTAGGTGAAACATGCATGTAATTGTTTTTATTTTATTTTATTTTATTGTTTATAAGGACTTAGCCCCAAGAGTAGGGGAATATGAGATTCGAACTGGTGACTCCTTGCTTCACGAGCATGCATGTAATTGTTACTCAAGCGTACATGTGAATGTATTAGAATTGAAGTTGGCACCACAATCCTAGTCCCAATCACAATCCTAGGCATTACTTATTTAGCAGTTCTCAATATCTAAATTGACATTAATTAGAAATTTCTGCAATTGTTTGAGACTTCCTGTTCTTAGTTGACTTTTCCTTTGTTGCTTCTAACATATCAGGCTTTGTTCTCCCCTCACCCAAAAACAAAACCCATCCTTCATCTTGCAGGCTGTACATTCATTTGATGCTCAAAATCAAGGGGAGTTGAGCCTATCCATTGATGATTACGTTGTGGTTCGGCAGGTACTTCACTAAAAATTCAAATATGGTCTGTTCTCTTGATAGCTAACCCTTTTTCTTTCTCTTTCTGAAAATAATTATTTATGCTTTCTATTTAGAATAGATGGCTAAGAATGTTTGATATACATGGTTTTTATCGGGGTCCTAAGGTCCAGTCCCGTTTAGCAGTATAACAAGTCAGAAAGTGTATGCTTCAAGTTTTACTTGAAAATCCAGCTAGTTACATTAAATGATCGAGACATGTAAGATAATCCTTCACATCTAAAAGCATAAATTAGAACGGTTCCGATGACGTTTTCGTAGTAGCAATGCCTCCACGTAGCGACTCGCGGATTGCTGTCTACATTTAATTTGTTCAGCTGTTATGCCCAACATCACCTTCATGAATACATTATCTGTTCTATATTGAATGTCACCCCAAGCTTATTTATGGAGAGGAAGCAAAGTTCAGCATTGACCTAGTGTACTCAGTGGCAATGTATATGTCTTATCCATATATTCCCATTGCGTTTGAAGAAAAAAAGAAAAGAAAAAGAAAGAAAGAGTAAATCAGTATCTGGTACCAAATTTGGCTCTAGAAATCAAGTGTGAACATTTTAGTTCATTTCAGAGTGGATTGGTTTTATCTTGGGATTTGCATTCAGTGTCTTTTATTCTTGTAATATCATCACCAGGTGGCCCCGAATGGATGGTCTGAAGGAGAATGCAAAGGAGAGGCTGGATGGTTTCCCTCTGCTTATGTAGAAAGGCAGGAGAAAGTAGCAGCAAGCAAGTTGATGGAAGCAAGTTCAAAAAGGTAATCACAAAGGTTACCCTCCTCCATTAAAAAGCTGTACATCCCTTTCTTCTATATTATACTTCCATTTGCATGTAAAAGCTTCAAGCATACTAAAGGGATGCTTGAAACCACAACATCTTGCAAGCTTCAAGCATACTAAAGGATCTAGAATTTGTAATTACTTTAATGATTTAAGAAAATTAAGTAGTTATCAATATGTGGTGAATCTGGTTTCCATTGTCTCTATATTTATCTGCTTTTTTTTCTTCTTTTTCCATTTTTTTTTTGTGTGTATTTCTTCTATCGTTGAATTTGAAAGGTTGCATACCACACTTTGCACAAAATGTAACAAGGAATTATTCAAGCAAATGAAGCAACTTTGAGATGTTTTGTGGACAATGATCTTTTGTTTGTTTGTTAAGGGCCTCTTTGTGTCCTGATTTAAAAGCATATTTCGGCTCTCATATTCACAAAAGTAGAAAATTGTAAGAATTATATATGAATTACTGTTAATACAAGCCAATTTCAACACCAAATTTTACTTTTGGAGCTGTAGTCTTGGCATAAAGCACCTGAGAGATGGATGGACTTGTCAAAATAGAAATCAAAGTTCATTACCATTCTTAGAAGCCACTAAAACAAAAATGAAGTCTAACAAATACAACTACAAATATTTTCCCCAAAATTTTACAAAAATAAACTGATCTTGAGGGACTAACTAAAATCAACCAGACCTATCTGCATCCAATGCCCGTTGAATTAGGATGTCGCGTGTATAAGCATTCAGATTGAGCTCAACAAAATAGCTAAAGATTTGCTGAGCTGCTACAATACTTAACAAATTTGCTGAGATATTGCTTCAGTGCTTATAAAAAATAAAAATAATAACAATCTTGTTCTCTCTCTTTCTAGGGAATAAAAAAAGAAGATAAAAAAATTATCTTAAATGAATAAGTAAAAGTAAATAGTTAAAATGCCGAATGTAAATACTTTTAAACAAAAATTTCTTCCAAATCAGTTTAAAAGCTAACGTGTTTGAATTTTTTTAAAATCAATGTTTCAGTTCATAGACTTTCTCGTTAAAGTAAAAGGGTAATAATTGACTGTTTTGAATGTTAAAGAAAAATTTGCATTTTTTTTTTATATATGTCCACACAAGAGGGGAGGTGAGATTCGAATTAGTGATTTTCGATTTATGAAGCGTAACCTCCAGTTAATTGAGTTACCCCTTAGGGATGAAAAATTTGCATCTTACAATGTTAGAGAATACCTGACATTTATTAAAATGTATCGAAGAAAATTTCATCAAATTATTAAAGTGGATTGGAGAAATTTTTTTTCAAATATAAAAATGTTAATTTGTTAATTCCAAAAAAAAAAAAAAAAAAAAAAAGGAAAGAAAACAAAGGAAAAAAGAAAAGAAAAGAGAAAACTCACCATCACCACCACCAACGAAAGTTCAATCAAACACTATTCTTCCATTTCTCTCTTGGATATGTTAATGGCGGCCTCGCTGCCCTTACCCTCACACTCGCACGCCTCGCTCTCCCTCAACCCACTACCCTCTCGGTTTCACCGCTACCATTACTTCTTCCTAAACCCTCATCCATACAAACCCCACAAATGCATTTCCACCACTCTCACTCTCAGACGCAGTACCCACAATCTGACCACTGCATCCGCTGAATCATTTTTCCGAGCACAAGAGGCAGAGTCTCCCAATCCCAAACTGTTGCTTCGCCTTGCCGCCTCCTCCGTTCTGCTCTTTCTTGGCTGCTTCGGCTTTGGTGCCGTTCGGCCCCTTCGACTCCCGCCCGCTCTCGCCGCAGCTCCACTGCAAGAGGAAGCTCAAGGTGACAGCTACCCATTGCATAAACTGCTCTTTGTTTGAGTGCTTTCTTTCTTTTGTATCATTACTCATATAGATACTACGTACCTGCTTCAGATCAATCCGAGTTAAGAGCGGCATTCGACGCTTGGAAGTCTAAAACTTATGCTCTCACTGTTCCTCTCAAAATCGTTGCTCTTCGTGGCTCTGTTCCTCCTTCCTGGATTAAGGTCTTGCTGATATATATATATATATATATATATATATATATATATATATATATATTTTTTTTTTAATTTCTGGGTTAATCTTATTGTTTCTATTTGTGGAGAGTAAATTATGCATAGACCATTTTTCCTCTCTGGGTGTAGAACCAATTGCTGTCATTGATACCTGTTCTCCATAGAGTACTAATGTTGGTATATATATGTTGTGATATGTGTGTAGGACTTCATACAATCACAAGGAAAGAGATTAAAGTTTAGCTTGAAGTACAATGCAAGTCTTGAGGGCATCTTTTCTGATCTATCTATGCCCTCTCGAAAAGGTCGTGTTTCGCCATCATCTACTATGGCGGCGGATATTGTGAGTGTTGGTGACTCCTGGCTGAATTTGGCCATCAGCAAGTCTATAATTGAGCCCATTCAAGGGGCGGACGACCAGGAATGGTTCAAAGCCTTAAGTGACAAATGGAAGGTAAGAAATACATGTAACCTCCCTTGCTTGTGTCGTTGGACGTGTGCTCCATCTCAAACTTGTTTTACACCATTAGTGATTTTAGGTGCACCTTTTTTGTTAGGGTTTTACATTTATTGGAATTTACGGGACATCAAACAAGTTTTTAATTTCACAATGCTATTGATCTTATACTCCCACTTTTTTAGTGTTTTACACCCTTTTACTGAAAATGTTCCATTTACTTATCAGAAAAAGTTTATTTGAAATATGTGAACATGGATGATGTTAGCTTAAAAATGTTTTTCGAAAGGTGTAAAAATTGCAGTGGGATAATAAATATGTGTACCCAAAATTTGAAGGTGATAGGGAAGGTTGAATTTAATCATTTAATTAATATTTTAACATTAATCTTAATAATTTGACCCAAATATCAATGGTTCCTTTAGGGCTTTTGTCCGGGATCAATTTTGGGTTTAGGATTCAAACAAGAGACATTTTAGACGCGCCAAGCTCTGATTCCATGCTAGAAACCATCGGTCACAAAAGCTTAAGCTTTTGGATTTGATGGTCTCCATCAGCTTCATTTGGCTAATCCAACCATTTGGCATGAATATGTGTTAATGGAATTGATTTGATGAAAGATATGAAACTCTTTCCTATAAATATCTAATTTGAGTTACCAGCAAGGTAGAACATTAATTATTTTCACAAGTAGGGATTGGAATTTGTTTTTGTTAATATTTTAATTCTTTGATTTCTTCCGTGGATAAAATTAAGTTGTAATTGCTTGGATCTTTCCAACTTCCATAGAGGATGTTGGAAGAATACTAGTAGTAAACGGATTAAGGTTTTGTCTCCAACAAGCCAGACTGAAAACATTATCCAGTGAGTGTGTGGTCGTGCTTCTAATATGTGTCCCACATACTAATATGCTATTATCTTTTTTTATGCATGCTATGTATATATGGTTATGCAAGATATTGTTATAGGAATACTATGCAACACTTTTACCAAGTGTAAAATGATCGGTAAATTTGATATGGTATGAATGTGTATTTCAAAGCTGATATGCTAGTTATTCCTCTCACTGATATTATCTTTTTGAGAGATATTTTGAGTTTGACTTGTGCTAGGAGTATCATATCTGATGGTTAATACATTTATGTTCTTTATGCCCTTGTACCTTCACCAAAAGAGTCTCAGGTATATCTACGCAGGAACTCTTTGGGGGAAATAGATAATGAAGGTACAATATGGGCTGCTCCATATCGATGGGGCTGTATGGTGATAGCATACAAGAAAAGTAAATTTCAGAAGCATAAATTGGCTCCTATTGAGGTATGCTGTCAAGTTGTTTTGTTATGCGTAAATCAAAGCCAAGATAACTTTATATGAGTATGGATATTTTTTAATTTAGTAAATTTTGTTGCCATTGCTGCAAATTTGAAATAGTATTCATTCATACACGCTGGAAGGCTCTATTGTCATGTAATGTCTTCTCTGCACTTTTATATTTTCTTTTTGTTTTCTTCTTGTCCTTTTTCTTTTGAGTGTCCTTTAATTGAACAATAATATAGTCCAAAATAGTGTACCTGATATCACCAGTACATACTGCTCCTTCATTTGGGGCACACTATCAGTAAATTGTTAATACTTCTTTGTTGCTGCACTTGAAATTTAGCATCCACGTTCTGGTATTTTCCCCTTCCTGCAGGGCAATATCAAGAAGAATAGATCAATACTTAATATGAGATCGTATTCGGAGAAGATATGAATGCCAAATGCCCATTACACATTAAGAGTCCGGTGTTAAAGGAAACTTAGTCTTGCAGTTGTAAATAATTCCATGCTCTTTACTTTTATTGAGAGATAAAACTACTACCAAAATATTACCACTGACAACCTCCTATTTCCTTGAATTCCAAAGCTCTGATACCAAGTTGAAGACAATAGAAAGAAGGGAAAAAATAAGGGCAGAAGAAGAGCTTGTATTCTTCAATATGCAGTCATATGGCATCGACGTTTTGAAATAGAAAACCTGATACAACTTATTGTGGTAACATAGTTAATGCAGATTACAGCAATGATGAAAATAAAATCTGTGAAGAAAGACAGTAAAATCAAGAATAAAATCTGATCAGGAATTAAGTTTCCTAGTCAACACCCCCGCAGGGGGGTTAGTATTTTACCCTTGCACCACCATTGCCATGCTATCCATGCCGACACAACAGCATGACACCACACCTCTTTGTACCTCTTCTCTCCACAACCCACGCCATCATTGCATTGTCGTGGTCAGATTTAATTTTGTCCCTCAGTACTCATATTTTCACTAGATATCTATCTTATTGCTTACTAGTCTTTACAATTTATGTATTTTTTTTCTTCAATTTTTAGAGTTTTATTCTCTGTTTGGTTAATAAATTTTTAATTTTTTAATTTTTTTTGATAAGTGGTTAATAAAAAAATATTGGGGGAAAGTGGGAATTTTTATTTTTTTATTTTTTTGACATGTCCACACAAGAGAAGGGGGAGGGAGGATTCAAACTAGTGACCTCCGCTTCATGAGGCGTGGTTCACAGCTGATTGAGTTATCCCTTGGAGATGGGGAAAGTGAGAATTAATCAGGGGAAAAGCCAAACCTGTGACATATTTCAGTTCTTTCCCATGTTTGGTTTGTTTTTCTTTTTTCTCAATTTTTTTTTTTACTGTAGCCAATTAGGTCGGTTTGGTTATGGATTTACCTCAAATTCAATCCAAACTGACCCTTGAACTGCCTTATCTACTGGGATAAATTGGTGGCAAATATTGGGAAAGATTAAGATTTTAATGTTATATGAGTTGGAGCTTAACATTGCATAGAGAGCTGTATCTTGTGTTTTTCTGTGGAGCTTTTGGAATGAGAGGAACACCAGAGCTTTAGAGTTTGGGGGCTTCATCGATTTAGGATGGTGTTGTAAAGTTGTCATTTTCTTGTTTCTGGTTCATTCTGAATTTTGTTTCTTGTTGTCTTTCAAATTTTAGTGACATTCTTAAACTTGGGATTGAAAACTACAAAGAAGCGGTTAGGGATTTTGTGTACTTCCCGTGTGCCCGCCCGTCTTTCTTCCTCTTATTTGAGATACATATTAGTTAAGTGTTGACATCCCATGTTCATCACACCATATGTTGACCCAATTGGTTATAGAATTTATGCAAATTTATGTAGCACCTGAGTGTAGGTAAACTACTGTTGCAGGACTGGTCAGATTTATGGCGGCCTGAACTTGAAGGGAAGATTTCAATGGTTGATTCTCCTAGAGAGGTTGTTGGTGCAGTTTTGAAGTATATGGGGGCATCTTACAACACAAACAACCTCGACTTGCAAGTTGACGGCGGGAGAACTGCTGTCCAAAAAAATCTTGAATTACTTGGAAAGCAGGTATTGAGATAGAGATGATATCTGAATTATTGCATCTGATTCTCACTTGACTTGTATGTTTTTGCACTACAAGATATATTAACCAGAATTACCATAATTCTCTACCACCTTAGCGAACCACCTTGGATCACTTGATCCAAAACATGGATTCTTCCAAAATGCTAATTTCAGCAATCCAGTAATTTTCTCGTTCTCGTATTATTTACCCATTTTTTAAGGGAAAATTAAATAAGAAATATTTGATTTGATATGGATAAAAACTTTTCTATTTTTTTTGGATAACTTCACTTACCACCTGATGTTTCACTACTTTTGCAATCACACCTCTAAAGTTTAAAAATTCTCAATGTCAGGTATCCAAGTTTAAAAATTGCCTTTTTTTTAGGGAAGGCAGAGTGGGTCGAGAGAGGTTTTTTGGCAGCTAATGGGTCTTCCTTTCACTTGCAGTTACATGGGATTATATGGATAAGAACTTGTTTGGTAAAACCAAGCTGCAATTTTAAGATTACAACTCCGAACTATCTTATCAACGCATGTATATATGTCTCTATTTGTGTGTGTGTGAGAGAGAACGGTAACCGGGGGTAATTCAATAATGGGAATGCTTCCACTTTGTTTCATGGAGGCAGCCCATAGTGTACCAAATTATGTTCCTTGTACTGCCATGATTCCCGTTCTTGATAACCTAAATTTTATTTAAACATGGAGGGTGGCTCTAAGAGGTTAAGGCTACGAGAGTTAATAAACGAAAAGTACACTTTCATACCAGAGTTTTTTTTTTTTTTGATACCCATTATTCTATACTTTTGAGTTAAATGGCATACCAAGTTCCTCTTTTCATTCCTGCCAATATGCTGTAGCCAAAGGTTCTTTGGTCCCCTAAATATAGGGTGTGGGTGAGAGTTAGCGGGTTCAAATCCCGTGGTGTGCTGTGTTAAAATTAGCGAGCCAAAAAGTTTCCTGTTTTTTGTTCCTTGTACAATAATGATTCCCATTCTAGGTAACTTAGATTCTAACATGGAGGTGGCTCTATGGGTTTGACACCAAGAAGGCAAAGTAAAACTTTACTTCCAATATTTCTTTCAATGTCATATAAGTTAATTGGCATACCAAGCTCCTGTTTTTATTCTGTACTACAAAAATTCCCTTTCTAGGCAACTTATATTTTAACATGGACGGGGCTCTAAGAGGTTGGCCATGAGAGTGGCAAAGTAACGCTGAAGAGTTTTTTGAAATATCGAACAACAGTGAAAGGAAAATCTTATGTTCTTCATTACAGTCACATGTATCTAGTGAAAAGTTTAATTAAGTGCCATTGGCTTTGTGATGACTAGATTACCCATTCTTAAAGCAAAAGGATTGGGTACTATTTTTGCCATTTAGTAGCTGAAGTGTATAAAACTTTAACTTGATTTTGTGAGTATAGCAGTGCAATCAATCTATTGAATGTGACCCATAAATGGTGGGCACTATTCCGTTCTATTAACTTATAGGTCATATTTGGTCTACAAATAGGAAGATTCAAGTTTCTCATGTGGATTCAACTTAGTTAATTCTATTTTTTCAAGTTTGGAGTCCAGGTGACAAGTTATCGCAACATTATGCTAGATTTGAGCTGTGCAGTAGAAGTTAAAACATAAAATGAGAATAACTAGACAGTTATTGATTTCTAATGGCATCCAATGTTTGAACATTCCTGATCATGCGAGCATGAACATGTCAATTTTGATTACTCATTTTCCATTCCATATAAGGTAAGCATAATTGTTTCATGTTACAATATCTGATTTTCTTTTTAAGTTTAACATCAGTCTTCACTGGTTCTACAGGTACGACTATTTGACAGTGTGAACTATTTAAAAGCATTTGGGGTGGGAGATGTATGGGTGGCTGTTGGGTGGAGTACTGATATTATTCCTTTTGCAAAACGCTCATCTAATGTTGCAGTAATTGTTCCCAAGTCTGGAGCTAGCTTATGGGCAGACCTTTGGGTACGCTTTCTATCATGTCATATTTCTTTGACTCAACTTCTCTCCATAGTATTGGTGACCCTCAAAAAGAACAATTGTGAGATATATTTTAAAGTACGAGCAGAGAATTTGTAGGAACGAAATGGGTAATGAGAAGTTGAATTATTATTCACTAATGCTTTGGTTGTCAAACCATTACCAATTTTAAACCGCTTGCATTTTATCGTAAATTACGGTATTCCTTTTCAGAATTCATGTAAATGTCCTTTTTTGTAGGCAATACCTGCTGCCACTAGATTTGAAACAAACCGAATTGGGGGCAGAGTCAGGGGGCCGTCTCCACTGATTCATCAGTGGATAGAGTTTTGCTTGCAAGATGCGAGAGCAATGCCTTTTAAGCAGGAGGTGATCCCAGGTGCCTCTCCCTCTGCCCTTGAAGGTACACAAGTTGAGGTGAGTACAGAGCTAACCAAAGGTAAGCCCAAGCTGGACTCAAACCTCATTGCTGGTGCACCCCCACATGAAATTCTGGCTAGGAGCGAGTTCCTGGAGCCATTGTCAGATTCGACATGGTCAGATTATCAATGGTTGGTTTCCACTATGCAGAAACCTGGCCATGGTTTGATCCATAGAATGCATCATTGCGTCTCATTTATGATCCAAAGCTTTTGGCTGAAAACAAAGCCGCATTCCAAAGTAACCTGAACGTGAAATAGAGCGTCGCATATGCCTCTCTTTTGAAACTACTTCAAAGGTTCTGATGAGAACTGATTCAAGAGTATACATGCAAGGGGCTCTTAGATTTAAAGATCAGAGGTTGCCATGATGTTCCATTGATCCAAGCTGGTATGTACAAAAAGAGTGCTGATACTGCAGGTGCAATATTACTTCTGGTAGAAATTTTCACAAACAATAAGCAGGTTGTACATTATATTCTACTCTAGAAACTGTCTTGGAGGACATAGACTTGCATTTACCCCTAAGCCAGTTTTGGCATGACAATCTTGTGTGTCTGGCTCATGGATAGTTGCCATTATTCCAGTGTACAACCCAGCAATAAATTTTTATGATAGGTGATTTCAAATTAACACTCATTAGTTAGTAAATATATGTAGTTATTTGACTTTGTTTCATATGTAGTAATAATTTGCTTGCACTATGCACAATTTGAGTAATAAAATCAATATAAAATTAAAAAGGGATTCAACAAATAAGTTTTGTTTAACAATTTTTCCTAGATACAGTTTGTAATAGTTTAGACAACACTTTACAAAGAGAAAAACAACATTTGTATTAGTTAGATTTTTTGGTACCAAACTTTTAATTAGAATAAAGTAAATAAATTAGACTAAAGTAAATTGATTACTTCCCGTTCGGATTTTAAGTTCAATTTGATTAAATTGTGTGGGTCCAGGTCTAGGGTTTTTGCGGCTTATATATATATTCATCTCTAGAGAACTGCAAAGTTATGAATTCTGCCTTAGAGTTCGTGAGAGGCTGAGCTAAGAGAGGTTTTATGTAAGTGAGCTAGAAAGCGTTTCTCTCTTAGAGTATTTGTCATTGTGAAGTTGTATTCTATAAACAACGGTTGAGAAGACTATAAGAAGGGTCCAATAAAGGAGAATCACGTGAAGAAGATTATGAGTTAGAAGACAAGTTGGAGGCTCGTTGATCTTACAGAGCCAAGGACTTGCAAAGGGTTGTAAGTGTCCTCGTGTCTGTAATCTATGGAATATTTTCTTGTAGTGATTTCTTGGGTTTGGATGTCCCGGAAAGTTTTTACTTTTAGAACGGTTTCTAAAAGATTTCATCTTTGTCACCAAAATATCTATGTTTGCTTAATTTATTGCTTTACATATTTTGGTGATTGATTGCATATTGCTGCATATTTTTAATTCTGCATATATTGGTTGAACACTCAGATTATTCCTAATTGAGTGTGTATTGGAGTCTTATTAGTTTCTCAATTGGTATCAAAACGGGTTCACTCCATAAATGATTAAATTTTTGAGTGTGATCTTAGACTCCTTTTATGATGTTTCAAACTCTTAATATTGTTCCTACTTTTGATGGATCCAATTATGGCTATTGGAAGTCCCGTATGAGTTTTTTCTTAACATTTGTAGACGTTTGGTCTGTCATTGAATCTGGATGGAAAGCTCCACTTAAACCGATAGCCGAAAGGTCTACTTCTGAAAAACAAACTCGTATGGCAAATGACAAAGCTATGAATGCCATATGCTTGGCAATTTCACAAAGTGAATTTTCCAAAATTTCAAATTGTGATTATATAGTGCCAAGGATGCATGGGAGATCCAAGAAACTATATATGAAGGTACACATCTGGTTAAATCTTCAAAACTTCAAATGTTAGTTTCTCAGTTTGGGGGAATTACTATGTTAGAGGATGAGACATTTAATGATTTCTATGGAAAACTTAGTGAAATTCGAAATTTCATGATTAACCTAGGAAATAAAGTATTTGACACTAAGTTAATCAAAAATATTATGAGATCGCTCCCTAAAAGATTAAGAATCAAGGTAACTACTATTGAAGAGAGTAAATATCTTGAAACCATGAGGATAGAAGAATTAGTTGGTTCTCTTCAAACTTATGAGTTTTATTTGCCTCAACCTAAGAAAAACATGGATCTTGCCCTTAGAACTCTTAGGAAAAACTCTGATGAGTTGTCTGATGATGAGAAACTTGCCTTGATAGCTAGAAGATTTTACAAACATGAACATAAATTTCCAAGAGATTTGAAAAACAAAAAGATAATACTCATGAGAGAAATGAAAGAGACTCACGTGGTCCTAAATGTTATGAGTACTCTGACTATGGTCATGTTCGCAAGGATTATGCTAATCTTAAGAATAATAAGTCAAAAGAGCCAAAAGCTTTTAATATTACCTTAAGTGACACCGATGAGGAGGTCCTTGATGAAAATGCAAATTATTTAGCTTTTGGTCTCTTATGATTCTGATGATTCTAAACACTCTGACATGCAGTCTGCTTTTGATAATGAATCTAAAAGGGAGAATGATTTTCAAAATTCCTTCAACAATTTGATGGCAAAATTATCTATGTTGCGAAATGATAACTTGAAAATTGCGAAGGGTGTTAAGGATCTTGAGTTTGAAAGGGATAAATTACTGAAATCTTTGAGTGATTCACATGTTGTTTGCAATATTCTTAAATATGAAAATCATGTGTTAATTGTTAAGAATAAATCCTTACAAAATGATCTGAATGAATCTAGAAATCACTTGAGAAAATTCTCTAGTGAAAAGCTTGATAAAATGTTGCATGTATAGAAGCATGCTAGTGACATATCTAGGTTAGGATTTGATAAAACCGCTAATGTGTCTTCTAACCTGCTTCTACTTCAAAGACCATTTTTGTTAAACCAGTGAAAGTAGAAGAATCTTTAATTGATGAAAATGAAATAGTTGTTTTGACTCCACAAGGCTTAGAGTCTCATATATGTCACCCTAAGCCTAGAGTCATGCATCCTCCTAGGAAATTACTCTCTCAAAGGTTTGTCCCTACCTATCATTATTGTGAAAAAGTTGGTCATATTCAACCTAACTGTTTTGGATTGAAACCTCATGTGCATAGAAGTGAAATTTCTTTTTCTAAGGAAGATTGTGAGAGGATGTTCATGATGATGAAAGAAGTGATATCTAGGTTAGATAAGTTTGACAAGAGTCATAAACCTGGACCTAAGATCACTCAAGTATGGGTTAGGAATGATGATATCATTCACCTATTGAGGGAGAGTGGTAGTGATCTCACCTGAAGATAGGTGAGTCAATAAAATGCCTAAGATTAGTTATCTTGCCTTCTATTGTATGTCCTAGAGCAGGTTGTTTGGTGTTGATGAAGTTGCTCAAGCTCCTCATGCCCCACATCCTCATCTCATTTCCTCTCTCTGCTGCATTCCTTCTTCTAAATCATCTATCATACTTTGCAAAGCCGAACTGTCCAATGTCAAAGCCGTTTCATTCAAGCTTTTCGAAACATCTTGATCGGCAACATTGGCCTCTGCAGCAACTCGTCATCGTCTTCTTTTTCTTTGAACGCGGCACTCCTCCCGGGAATTTCTCTCTCTTTCACTCCTTTTTCTACGTTTAGAGTCCTTCCTGGGAGTGGGAAAATCCTATACGACATTCACTTTCTTTTGCTCTTCTTTCATTCTCCTCATTTTCACCACAAAAACGCATTTTCTTGTTGGCGGAGGGATAATATAGTGTGAATTTTGCTATAAGTTTATAACCATTTAACTTGAAAACAATGGTTGAGATTTGAACAAATCTACTTGGTTCTTAAAAAGTTCTAGAGGATCCTGATTCCTAATACATCTATCTACCAACAGAAAACCTAGTTTAAGGAATGAACCCAAATTTACTATGAACAAATTCTGGTGGAAATCTGAAAAGTAAATAAATAAATGTTACCAGGCACACATACTCAAACAAGAGAGAGCATCAGTAAGGAAAAAAAAAATAATAGTAAAGGGAGAAAAAAGTCAAAAATAGGTTGCTTGCAGCAGCCATAAACGCCGAGTGTATATATCAAAGAACTGATTATTGTATTGAAAGCATATTTTCACAAAAAAAAAATTGCATAAACAAGAATCATTTGCAAAGTGAGCACATTTCCAATTTATACAAATGTCATTTACATTCAATTCAGAAGAACAAATGCTAAAGGAGATTACAATTTAGGAAAAGAAGAAAAAGGGAGGGAGGGGATTGAATAAATAACTCAAATCATGTTGAAATTCATTCACGTGGAGAAAGAAAAGTCAGCTAGCAATTATCTAAATGCGCCCTGGTTTCCATTGATGCTAACAGATGCTCAGAAAGAGGTCGAATGGACATATATGATGCAGCAGAACTAACCATCGAATCTGCATAAAAGAATGAACAAATATAACGGCGAAGAAAAGCTTTGCAGATTTTGAGACCTTTTAACTGCTGCATTATGTCTCTAACTCTGGAAGAAACTGCAGGATGTGCGCGAACTTCATACCGTTATCTTTTGCACAAGGCTTTCAATCAGAGTTGGAATCATAGAAGTCGCTTGGGCATGGGGTCATGACCTCTGATTCAAGCAATTGGAGCACCCTGTGCATTGTGGGTCGATCCTCTGGACTTGAAGAAACGCACTGGATAGCGACTGAGAGCAATGCATCAAGGCTTTCTGCCTGCACCCCCTCACACTGTGGATCAACAATTTCTCTTTGCCTATTCTCAGTCACCAGAAAATTTAACTGCGTAAAACGAAATAGTGGGTCAGAAGAGCTGCTTGACAAGAAAAATTGTAGCAATCATGTGAGTAGATATGCGGTCGTGAATGCATACAATCCTGCATGGAAAGCTCCATGCCAAGAATGGGATTCATTGCTATCAACCCAGTGAAATTAAATATATATTAAAAAAAAATAGCCATCCTAAGAAACGATGACACAAATCGAATATCACTCCCATCAATTCTTTTTGCAGAACAAGAGACTGGAAGTCAGATTTTCAGACACCTTTTCTTCAACATTTTGTACGATTTCTTATCAAATAAACTGAAACAATGTAATCCATAGTAGCCACACTAGCCTTCTTGTTACCATAACTGGCATAGGATCGAAAAAAAAAAATGCTTTGAAATGGAATTGATTTTCCAGTTTGCTTGGTGCTTTATGCCTGTAGTGCATATAATTCAGGAACAACTTCATAATTATGCAAGAGTTGAATCTCACAAAGGACTGATCCAGAATGTTTTCTGATGATGGTTAAGTTTTCCAAACACAGGATTTCTGCAAGGGATAGTACAATTCTAATACCACAATGGAGGCTGTAGAGTTATCTATTCATAAGCTAAAAAGGAGTTTATCTTACTTGTAACAATAAAATGCAATTGATGAAGTAGCCTGTTTCAGCACCTATTAAATAACTGTGATAACTTTCCGGTGTTCCACCCTCCCTCTCTTACAGATATTATTCTAATTCTCTGGTCTACACAATAATGTGCCAGTCTTCAATTTGATTTTTATTTCAAATGAGTAATATTAAACTCGTATCCGGTTTCTCCATTCCAGGTAGCCTCTCTTCCTCCATTTCTTGAATGGAAATGCAAGTAGTGATTAGGACCATTTTCAGGAAAAAGTAATGATCACTATATCCAACCAAAATTATTTCCGTTTCTTTTAATATAAATTTCAATCTCCAGGGAGAATCTCCATAAAAGCATGCATTAGGCTTTTCTTCTTCTTTCGCTTTTTATTGTTGATTCTATAGGTGGAATTTGGATATTACATCAATATCAAGTAGTTCCATAAAATAAATTTCAGCACAGCAATAACTATTACTAGTCAAAATCAAATCTATAACCAAAGACAATTCAGTTCGCAAAGCATTATCACAATGTTCATTTATGTGACGAGTTTAGCTTTCATGTTCGACCTAGCTTCGTATCTGATAAAAATTCAGCATGATTAAAACACTTGTGGTGGTGGAAAGACTGAATATACTAAATTTAGCATTGCTTAAAGAGAGTATTCTCAGAAGAGATTTTCAAAGACTTAATATATTGTGTAGGCAACGATCCACATGCAGGCACCATTACATAAGAAGCGTTTTGCCCATGCCAAACCCAAGTAGTTCATAAGGATTTGTTCAGTAGATTTAGGTTACTGATCATAATTCAAAACAATTTTATGAAGACAATGATGGAGTTTTCCTTGAAAGCCATTTATTAAGAAATTTTGATTTCAATTGAAAAGGAGTGTTCCTCATGCTCTCACAGACCAATAACTGCAAGGCTGGGCAAGCTATAACTTAAATTGCAGAGAATGTTTTATCATGCCTGGGCAGACCAAAACCTGCAACCTGGACAAAGAAGAAGTGCAGGAGGCTCCCTACACGAAATGGAAAAATACACACTTTTGGCTATAGCCAGGGTAAGGTAGGTGTATAGTTGGACACTAACTCCTCTCTCTCTCTCACACACACACACACATATTATGTAACACGGGCATTCTGCTCAGATTCTGGGGCTCCCTCCCTCCCCTCTCCCTCTCCCTCCCTCTCTCTCCCTCTCTCTCTCTCTCTCTCTCACACACACACACACACACATATTATGTAACACGGGCATTCTACTCAGATTCTGGGGCTCCCTCCCTCCCTCCCTCCCTCTCGCTGTCACACACACACACACACATTATGTAACACGGGCATTCTACTCAGATTCTGGGGCTTACCAGGAGATGACATAATATACACGGGAGAACAATTAAAATTAACAATGCGGTACTCTCTCTCTCTCTCTCTCTCTCTCACACACACACACACACATATTATGTAACACGGGCACTCTACTCAAATTCTGGGGCTTACCAGGAGATGACATAATATACACGGGAGAACAATTAAAATTAACAATACGGTAGGTGTATCGTTGGACACTAACTTCCTCTCTCTCTCTCTCTCTCTCTCTCTCACACACACACACACACATTATGTAACACGGGCAATCTACTCAGATTCTGGGGCTTACCAGGAGATGACATAATATACACGGGAGAACAATTAAAATTAACAATGCCAAATAAATGTAACTTACAGGAGACATAAAAACATGCAACATAGTAGCACATGACACACTTCCATTTCCTAATGCTTTAAACTAGTTTAGTGGATGTAGATGCTCTTACTATCATCACAAAATAGCTTAATGTCAAATCTTGTAGAGAAAAAGTTAATTCTAATGATTGGTTTAAAAAGAAGAGCATTTTGACCGCAAGCGCAGGTGTAGGAAAGAGACATACCCAGCCAACAATGTTCAGGCCTTTCTCAATAAATGACGCATCTGTTGGTCGCTTTCCACTCAATACTTCAAGCACCAGGACCCCAAAACTATAGACATCAGTCTTTTCAGTTGCTCTACCACTTTGCATGTATTCTGCAGTGGAGCCACACACGGAATTAAAGTTGGATCATTGCGGAATTGGTAAGTAAAAACAACATATGATTCATATTACATCTTTAGAAAGGAGAACAGGCAAGCATATGCATGCCAAGAACTTCTCCTTCCTTGGATCATAAAGTAAACACCAAGAAATAAAACTTATTTCGGGCAACTGATTTGGATGTGTTATGCTAGGAGTAGCATGTCAAATTATACTTAGGGCATTGTACTGGACATCAACAGAAAAAATATTTTTTAAAACGTAGTATATGGGGTACCCAGTTTATGGAAGTCAGGTCTGAATCAGTAGCAAATTATTATTAGTAAAATCTTCCACAAATTATGACGTAGGATCTCCCGCAATGGGGAGACCTTAGGCTAGCACCCCTCCTAAGTGCAATGGAGGTCACTAGTCTAGGCCATGGTCCGACTTGATCGACCATTGACCCCGCCCAGGTAAGTTTTTTTTAGTAAAAACTGTCTTAAATCTTCCAGTCAGTTCTTTTTATATTATAAAATATAACTGTCTTAAATCTTCACTTTTTGCTTCAAACAAATTCTCTATTATTGGAAAAAAGAAAAGGAAAAATGAATCAGTGAAGTCGATATCGACGCCCATTTAATGAATTATATCATAACATGAAATTTTTGGTAGCATGTGACAGTTTGACATAGGTCAACATCAAACAATTCAAACCAATGATCTTCTGAACTGGCTTGAGTCAACAGCATATTTTCCACGGGGTCAAATCTATAAAAAGCCATTAAATCAACAATCATTAAATTGAAGTTCAAGTTGTAATTGCACTTGACATTGCATACCAGGTGCCAGATAGCCAAACGTTCCAGCAACGATGGTTGTTATGTGAGATTCTTCATCCTCCAATAGTTTTGCAAGTCCAAAGTCAGATACTCTAGCCTCGAGATTGCCATCAAGCAAAATATTGCTCGACTTTATATCTCTATGTATGATCCTAGGTGAACAATCATGATGCAGGTAGGCCAGTCCCTTTGCGGCTCCCAGAATGATATTCAAGCGTGCATCCCAGTCTAGCTGCTCAGATCTTTCTGTACAATGCATATGTGAGACATTACTTTTGCAGGCTAAGGTAAGGGGCTTAGTTTTATGCAAAATATCAATATACTATTTTGTGCAGAACAAGAAGCATCAGAAAGAAAGCTGAGCATCACAAGTAAATCAAGGAACAATACAATATCAATATTATGTCTTCCATGAATTTCACGCTAGAGGTACATTTGAAAAAAGCCTCCATGCCACCTTCATTTCTCTTATTCCAAAGAAACCAGGGGCCGATGAACTCAAGGAGTTTCAGCCTATTACCTTAGTGGGTGGAGTGTACAAAATTGTTGCCAAAGTTCTAGCTAATAGGTTGAAAATGGTAGTGGAAAACATCATTTCTAAACCTCATAATGCTTTCATCAAGGGTAGGCAGATCCTAGACTCGGTTCTTATTGCCAATGAATGCCTTGATAGTGGGCATAGATTTGACGAACCAGGTGTGCGGTGCAAGCTGTATATTGAAAAGGCTTATGACCATGTCAATTAGGACAATTGACTTCCTTTTGTATATGTTGAGTAGATGTGGTTTCGGGAAAGAAGGTGTAAATGGATGGCATACTGTATCTCCTCGGTGCTCTTTTCAATCTTGGTGAATGGCACTCCATCCATTGTCTCCCTTTTTGTTTGTTATTGTTAGGCATTAAGTAAAATGATTTCTGCTTTGGTGGATGGGGATTTTTTATCAGGCTTCGTGGTGGGGTCAAGAAGCGGTGGTGCTATCAACATTTATCACCTTTTGTTTGCAGATGACACAACTTGATATTTAGCAAGGCAAATCCAGATCATCTTCGCAATTTGCATTGTTTGTTTTCATGCTTTGAAGCGGTTTTTGGTTTGAGGATTAATCTTACTAAATCAGAGTTAGTCCCGGTTGGCAATGTAATGAATATCGAAGGTTTGGCTAGTATTTGGGCTGCAAGGCCTCTTCTATGCCCATGAAGTAACTAGGTCTTCCCTTGGGAGCTTCATTGAAAGCTAAATTTCAAATTTATTTGGGATGCCATTATTGAGAAGGTAGAAAGCTGTTTAGCTGGATGGAAGAAGATGCATTTTTTTTTTTTTTGGGGCAAATTGGTTGAAATCAGTATTGGGAAAGATTGTATAAGTTCTCACAATGCGGTTTAGAAATTTTGGATACTGTCTTGGTGGCGAATGAATGTTTGCATTGTCGGATTCGATCCGGGGAACCGGGAGTATTGTGTAAATTGGATTTGGAGGAGGAAAAGCAACCATTGACATGGGTGCATAAATAATCCTACATCACTAGAGAGATTTAGGCTTTTCATATATTCATTGTTTTCTAATTTGATAAGTTAGGCTTTAGGCACTAAATTCCCATATCAATATGCACTTTCTGGGTGATAGTATGGTAGGAAATTGAGAAGGATACCCTGCATACAAGCATTGAGCCTAAACAGCCACATGTCCATGATGTCATGCACAAGCAATAATGTTATGATATAGGTTAACCTATTCCATTTGTAAGAATACAGAAACAAACAAAATTAAAATTAGAGAAAAGAAAAGATCGTACCATGAAGAGCTTCATCAAGGCTACCACCAGGAAGGAAATCATAAATTAACAATTTTGATGTAGGAGACTTGCAATAACCTCGCAAATTCACTAGGTATCGGTGTTTTATGCTTCCAAGAATTTCTAGCTCTCTCTCAAAAAAACGATCAAAGCCCTCATTCATTTTTACAATTCTTTTCAAAGCAAATATATTGCCATCATCCATTGCAAGCTTGTACACTGTTCCAAAGCCACCACAACCTATTATGTGCTCCTCATTCAAAGTCTCCAATTTCTTTATGATGTCCTTCGAAGAGTATGGCAAATCTCCATGAAACATTACAATTGATGCACCTGACATATATAATACTTCGTATTTAGGGATATCGAATTCTAGGAACTCTTGTAGGCGTGGACGCAAATGAAGAAAAACTCAAACAGATACTTAATAACAAAGATATTAGTTAAGAAAAAATACCTCCACTGACATCCATTGCAATAGTTTTACCGTCATTTTTACCAAACTTCTTGTATAGAAAGCAACCCCAAAAACACATAAGTGCAACCAGAAGTAACGCACCCACTGTTGCTGATGCACTAATAAGCAGCCGCCCAGAGTACTTCTTTCTTGCCGCCTGATTTTGGGCTACAAAAAGTGAAATGTTAGATAGTATAAGTCATCAGAATCCAGTGTTGAATATAATGATATCAAAGCACGAATCCATTAACTAAAATTATTGAGTTCCATCAGGACTTTACCAACTCTTTAGATCAGTATGAGAACCATACAATAGTACAATCCTCACTGTCTAATAAATGGAAGCTTAATGCTCCATGATCCAAAAATTCCACCTATCTCCAGTGAAATAAAACAATGAAGCTCCTATGTGTAATTATTTACCTGAGGTTGGTGACTGGGGATTTGTTCCAGGTCCTGCACCATCATCCTTGCATGCCGTGTTGATTTGCTTACCACACAAACCACGATTGCCAACAAAGCTGCATGAAATTTGTTTAAAAAAATTAACCGTATAAGTACCCTAATGGTTTGGCTTTCTGGGTAAATTAGTGCATTGTTCAGCTTAATACAACTGGTCACTGGTCAGTGACTGTGGCAGGCTACGGATCATAAACAAAGTTTTGTCATGAGTAGAGTAGCAATGAAATCTGTTTCCTTCCCTTTCATCAACAATATTCTGTAATATTTCATTAATAATACTTGTCTCTTACCAGCAAACAAAATGATTAAAAGAAAATAAACTTAGCATAGAGAACACCCTAGAATCTCTCATGAATTATTAACCAAGAGCTGCTTGATGATAAAATACACATCATAAACATAACATAACAGATCAGGGCAAGCTGCACTTACGAGCTTTCTGTAAAGTTGATTAGCACACCATCAGAGGGTATTGGCCCCATCAGAAAATTGGTTGACACATTGCTTCAAAATGTCCAAAAAGGCAACAAGAAAATCATTAGTCTTGATTTTACATATTCACATGCCATTTTTTTTTTATTAAAAAAAAAATAAACAAGACACCAATATAACCAGAGGAGCCACTCACAAATTAACAAGCTTATCCAACTTCCCAAGTGATCGAGGGATATATCCACTCAAAGAGTTACTTGAAATATCCCTGTAATAGCAGAAGACAAAAATCATCTGTCTAAGTCAGGCTTATAACATCTGAAATTAATATTAGGTAGGTATAATTTACTTCAACAATAGCGACCATTGCTTTCACATTTTTCAACTCAGACAACATATTGTGATACTTTCAACTCTCTACACCGTATTGACTCAGGCTCATTTCATCTGTAATTAATATTTTATAGGCATAATTTGGTTAAACTTTTCCTTGATAAGTATTACTTCATTAATTTAATAATAACAGGGCACACCAGAAGCACACACTGTATACAAATATAAAGAATCCAAGAATTCTAAAAAAAAAGGATTGTTACAATCTAGAGACACTAAATGAAAAAGGCAATATAAAAAATAGATGCTTCAATCCGACTAAAAGAAGTTCAATCCTTCAAAAGGCCAAAAATTTATTTCAAGTCGTAATGTCCACATTAGACATAGTGGCATTAAGTTCCATACGTAATTTCTGTACCGACTTAGTCTACATCCCCAGCAAGAGAGTAGATCGGCCACCATCCTTGGCATTACTCATTTAAAAACACATCACATGAATGTTTGTGACCAAATTTGATTTGGAACTAAGCAATGAAGCAATAAATGGTCCACTTTTTGTTTTACTGCTTTTCTTACACATAGAACACCGAATTTACTAAAAACGATCTCCCTTTTTATCAGATTACCAATTGTTAGAATCTTCCCCAAAGCTGTCGTCCATACAAAAAAAGCAACCTTCAAGGTGCCTTGCAATATTAATGTTTATTGCTTTAACATTTTGCAACTTATAAGATACCCTTATGTTTCGGGTGCATTGCCTTGCAAATTTTGTATAAGTTCATTAAAAATAAAATACAATAAACTCAGACTAGAATTTCAAGTCTGAAAGTCACTAAAAAGTGATTCAATGGATTATGACACATTTTCATTTAAAAGAGATGGAGGCCCTTACTAGAATCAAGAAAGGGGATACTAATCAGGTTTGAACAATTTATTGGAAGTAAGGCTTATTTCAGCAGCAATGAGCAAATTTTTTCCCTGTTCTTATTGTTTTAAACTTTTCAGAAATTTTTGAGCATCTTGGTTGTGTTGTTCTTAGTTTAATTAACAATTCATCAGAAGAAATGTAGGTATGATAGCATCCAGAACTTTGCAAAGTCTAACTGCCACTAAGCTTTTGTAAGTTGTGTATTGTTTTCCTATGAGAGGGAATCATATTACAACAATACTCTCCAATAATTTAAACGAGCAGTCAAACAAAAGCACACATATCAGATTCCTTGTTTTTGCAGGACATAAAAGCAGACACAGCATTACTATCAATGGAAGTATGAGTTTCTGCGCAAATATACATGTTGCTTTGAATATGTTCAAATTAAAGCAATAATCAACATGAGAAAAGATAGCGTACAAATTTTCAAGCTCTGATAGATTTCCCAATTCGCCGGGAATAGATCCACTCAAGTAATTACCCTGCAAGTAACTGTAGAAGACAGATCAGCATTTCCTCTCAATAATAAACAGACACGATTACCCAGTTATCAGATAAAACATAATGATGTAACCACTTGACATGTAATTTAGGTCACCAACTCAATATGCAACTCTAAAATACAACTTGATCATGTTTTACTCACTCAAAGTAAACTAACATGCGCCATGTGCCCCAACAGAAAGCTTTAATAGGAAGTGCAAGCTAGCATTGTTTGCTATTAACTATTTAATTAGCCAAAAGCAAACTGCCTTGGGTTTAGGCCAATCTTGGTCCTGTGTTCTGAATTATGGAGGACTGATCAGACATGGTTATCAACGGTGTCCAAGGGCAATGCTTTAGAAGCAATGGAAAGAAATAGCAAGATCTTCTCCTCAGTATAATTTTTTTTATGAATGTCTTCCCCTCAGTATAATTTTATTTTATTTTATAAGTAATAGAAAGTTTGATAAAAAGGCGTAAGGCGCGCCCCTACGTACACAGTCAGCGTACAATAAGAACACCTTACAAGAATGAGCAAAAGAAAGACCCAAACAACCCAACACTAGATTGAACCCACCCAAAAGCCCAAAGAACCTAAAATCTGAAACCAACAGAACACTTACCGCTAAAAAACATGAACCTTGTCTTCTCCTCAGTATAATTAATCAATGCGATGTGACAAAACTCAATATATAGATTTTCTTTCCATGTGATCAACTTTTTAAGGGGCTTATTCCCAAGACCGTAATCAAGTATTTGTATTCATAAACTTTAATGCATCTGAAATAAACTTTAATCCATAAACTATGAAAACATTATCGATATAAGGCAAAGATGCAGCCATTTACTTTCTTGAGGCTTGAGGACATGAAGGTCCACACAAAATACTTCATTGTCATCAGCAAATATACAAGACCAAGTAAACCAATTAATCATCAAGTCACCTTGCTAACCAAGATTAACAAACTACAAATTACAATACACAGCACATCTGTCTGTATGCCAAAGATGTTGGATAAAAGTCAAGGACAGGCCAAAACCCGTCAAAATTCACTATATTTTTCACCATTCCCTTAAGTATTTATTTTAGAAATAAACACTCCTTCAACTGCGAAACAACATACTGTTTTCCTTAATTAATAAAAAGCAATTTTTATACTGATAGAAGAAAGAGTACAAAGGGGAAGAAGAAGAAGAATCACTTTAAAAGGAAGAGCTCATCAATATGACGAAAGTCAGAAAGGCTAAAGCACCCAAGATGGACAAGTGTCCAACCGAAGTTCTAGCTCTTCCATTGCCATGGGAATAGGCCTCACTAAAATCAGATTTAGTAATGATTTTATATAAGTTATCTAATATGAATTGTCTCTTCAAGGAGGGCATCCTTACCGTTACCTCTTCTTGATCAGCCTGGGGCTGATAAATTCTGCCTAAGGCATCCAGAAGGTTACTTTTCTATATTCATGCTATAGACATAAGCAAATGTTTGTTGTAAGAGAAACATCAGTGGTACTTACATTCCCTGCAAATCCGTGCAATTTCCCAATTCTGAAGGAATTGCCCCATAGAAGTTGTTGTTATGAAGAGCTCTACAAGATGATACATCATAATAGCATCAGCTGCTGCATCACACATCTTAATATAGCAAAAATGCAGTAACTAGAAAGAGGGAAAAAAAAAAAAAAAAAAGGCTTGAAAATACATACAAAATCTTCAAGTGTTCTATTTTCCCAAGATCAGGTGATAGAGATCCACTGAGTTTGTGATAAGGAATACGTCTGCAAAATCATAAAGAACAAAACACATTTAGGATCATAGATTCAAAGACAATACATTTCATTTCTTACACAGTTGCTAAACTGTGTCCTATCAAGTGTCCATTTCCAAATTTTCCATCGCATGCATCATACTTTATCACGCATTACATGATCCAATAAATTTCATGGAAGAGAAAGCAAAAGGAAAAATTGATTCGAAAGAGAATTGGATATCTGTTACTTTTTTTTATATAAGTAATCGAAATTCAATAAAAACCAAAGGGCGGACCCAAGTATATAGGATGTATACAAGAGAAACACCTAACCAGAAAAAGAAAAAAGAACAAAAAATTTATAAAAAACTAGAAATATGAAAACAATCATAGGCAGCCATCGAATGGAAAATGGGTGTATTTGAGAAGAAGGCCTTTTTAAAAAAAATAAATAATAAGTAATTTACATATATCATTATAAGCGTTAAGGTACTCCTAAGTGCACAAGAAGTACACAAAAGGAAACACCTAGCTAAAAGGAGCAAAAAGAACAAGAGAATCACTATAACTAATCATCAAAAGAGATACAAAGAGAGAAGGCGTTTGATTCCGCCACCATCTCGTTGTATCTTCAAAGCTTCAATCATTTCTTTCTTTCCAAATACACCACATCAAGCAGAGCAGAATCATCTTCCAAACAGCTTCACTTTAAGGTCCAACAACCAATCTCCGCCTTTATCTCACAAGTCACAAGCATTACACCATAACCACTTCCCCAAAAGAAGGGGAAACAAGCTTCTTCATCTAAAGGAAGAATGAAGTATCCTATGCTTGATCCTCCATTAAAAAAAAAAAAATTGTTTAAACTCTTTAAGGTAATGAAGCCAATATAGGATGACTTTATTGACATCCAAGGTTTGAAAGAATTAAATACACCATCCTTGGATGACTTACCATGAGAGAAATACATTTGGATGACATCCAAGTCCTAACATAGAAAAAACCAACCTTGGATGATCTAGTCAATCTCAAAAAAGTGTTCAAAGAAAGATGATATTTAGCTAAGCTTATGAACAAATAGGCTCTCTCTCTCTTTGCCCATAGTAAGAAAGAGAATATAAGATCGTGATAGAAGAATAGTTTACTTGAAAAACACATTTGAACTACAAACCCCACCTCCACAACTCATTAACTGCTTCCTCTTTAGTGGACCCATAAACAGCATAATAACATATCTTTCCATTGTCGATTACTTATGATGATTTTCTTTTTCGCTTTTCTTCTCGTTAGGTGTTTCCGTTGTATACTCCCAGTGTACTTTGGGGCGCCTATACGCTTTTAATAAAGCTTCTTATTACTTATCAAAAAAAAACATATCTTTTTCATGGAAACGCCACCATGAACCTCAGAATCCACAGAACCATGCCATCAACCTTTCCCTTGCCCTATCATTCAACAACTCTTGTTTACTCACCAACCCCATACCACCTTAATTTAAGGCATAGGAGTCATGAATTCTAAACCATACACCATACACATTTTTGGAACATAAGACAATTGAACATTACTTCAGATCTTGCAGTTGTAGACCCCAAGTAAGGTAGTTATAATTCCACAAACTGTCCTGTGATAGAATAGTGCTTGTCTAGGAGAATTTTCTTTCATAATTCAGTATGACCATTTAAATTGTGGATGATGTGGTAAAATCCATATGTTTAAATTCTGTCAGTATATTTCAAGTTCTTTGGAGTTTTTATTCAAATTTGATGGGATGGGAAATTTAGATATCCAATTTTCAAAACAACTTATGTGTAGCCCAATACGGGCTGTCAGATACATGTCATAAAGAACAAAGGTCCCACCGCAGCATTATATGGCAATTGGGCAGTTTAGTATTAATGAAATTAAGAATCACATTTACATACAGATTTGAGCAAAGGGATATTAATGATTTTCTAACTCATTTGATTAAAAGAAGAAGCTACTTTGCATTCAAGAGTTTTGACATAATTCTAAGAAAGAATCTCAAGTTCTCATGATCATCAAGGGCAAAATCTAAAGAGGTTATGTTTAGAATTTATTAGGCATGCATTCACAGTTATTGCTTCGCACCCAAAAGACAAAGAAAGATGTTAAGCAAAGCACAGATACTTTGGGCTAATTATAAGTAAGTAGCTTCAGAAGTATACAATCATGAATTATGCGTCAAAAAAAACACAATATAGAAGGCATATTTAGAGGTTACTCTGAGAACTCACAAGTATATTACTCTTTTGGTTTTTGAATCACATGTCACTCCCCTCCATTTACATGGGTCGGGATCTTCTGGTCTCCATTGATCAAGGAATCCATCTGAACCAACAACTGCTGTTCTGAAGCTTAGAAGTGCCTCACCTACAAATCATAGAGAAGGCTTAACACATTACAAATAAGAGAGAGAAAAGAGCATATCCATCTTTTGCTTGAAACATAGACTAAGCAAACAAGGTGGGGTGCTCGACCTAGTTAAGTGAATACAACTGCCCAATATTTATTGTTGTCTAGATCAAATCATACTGGAGAATTTAAAATATATGAATATCACATATGTATACAAATGTATGTCTGGTGTTGTCAAAAACAACTACCATGGATGAGCTGTAATTTCTAGGAACTCCTATGTGAAACTAGTTGAATGGTTACTTATAACCAAACTCAACCAGCACCACATACAAGAAAAATCTTAAGAGAACCCTTCCCAGTACAGGTACCAAGTTTTGGTTCAATGTATATAGAGATGATAATAAATAAATCATCAGCACTTTACTAATTTGAGATATCAAGATTAATTGGGAAGTTAAAATAAAAATCTATGAAAAAGAACTACAAATACAGAAACACCATACCATCAGGACTGATAGCTCTACTTTTGCTCGTTAGCATATAAATCGGTAGAATGCAAAGAAGCCACAACCGTTGCCATTCCATCAGACAGATGCCCATAGTGGCACTGACCGAGCATAATACGGCTACTACAAATCATCTGACACACCAAACTCCAGAATGCCTCCCGTAAACATATAGTTATCTGAGTGATGAAAACATCTAGAAGCTGCAAAAGAAATATAAGAATTACCTGCGCCAAAAAAAAAAAAAAAAAAAAAAAAAAAGAAGCAAATTTTAGCTACAACAGCAAGAAGGAAACCCATCACGAGAAGGTAACTAGAATATCCTCGAAACCAATATTTTCAATCTTGATGCAGTTGATAAAGTATCCAATGACTGATCTTCCATTAATAAAAAATAAAAATAATAAAATAATTTTTTTTTAAAAAAAGGACAACAAATACTCGTTCAGAATGATAAAGACACCATAACAGCCGGCAACACAATCAGACACCAAAATTAGAGCACTCAAAAGCTCCCAAAAGATGCAATGAACAAGAAGAAACAAAACCCACCTACAGCCAGAATAGAGCATTGTAAACAACAGTAAGACTTCCAAAACTTACAATTTGAGGAAATTACACTAATAACTACATGAAATAGAACTAACAACAGCAGTTTCAGCTTCAATTATAAACAAATTTACCATAAACATGACTCTACAACAAGTACAATTTGGGAGCCAAAATCACTTATTCGGACCAAATTGCCCTCATAAACTTTACTTAATCACGCAAAAACGCACAGCTTAAGCTTGTATTAGCAAGAAGGAAAATTCAGCACTCAGTAAGCAAAAACTAAATCAAAACACCGACAACAAACCCCAACTTCAAAAATTCACAAAAATAAACCCAACAACAACAACAACAAAAAACGAGAGGGTAGTTGTAAAGAGTGCAAATTTGGTGAAATCGAGCCAAAATGTAAAGAGAAAATTGAAGGATCAAAACGCACCGTGGATTCGATCTGAGATGGAGAGAGAGAAATGCAGGTTTTGGGTGTCAAAAAAGGGATAACAACAAAAACCTCCCCACCCTCCTTAGTGTCAAGTATCTGAGATTTGTGTGATTTCTGAGAGAGAGAGAGAGAGAGAGAGAGAAGAGAGAGAGTGAGTGTGAGTGTGTCCGGGTGTGTGTGGAATAGATGCTTGGGAATAAAAGAGTGGGGGGGTGGGGGGGGGCATCAGCACAGCCAATGAGAACAGAGGGCTTTGACACGTGCGACTGCGGTCCCTTGCGTACGTGCGACCGACGCTCCCTTCTTTCTAGAACTAGGACCGTGCCAGCTTTGCACCACCGCCTCTACTACAACACAACAGGCCTCTTGTTACGTGGTTTGGTGGTTGGGGTTCGCTTTTCCCTACGCTTCTAATTTTACCATTTCAAAATTCTTTTCAATAAAATGAGTATTGGTGATAGGGAATACCGTCGGCCCATCAAAGGCCCATTGCACCCCGTAGGCCCATGAAAGGTCTGTCGGCCCAACTTGACCACCTTTCTAGGTCAATTCCCGGCTGTTCAACCTGTTCACCACCTACCGGTGTCATCCTCATCAAAGTTCTGGGATTGGATTGTGCTAGGGCTTGCAAAACGGGATCTTATTAACCTGCCAACCCGATTAGGGTCAATCTCAACACGATCCTGTTTGGTTAAACGGGTCAAATAGGTTAACCCGCACAAGACACATTAAAAAAGGGGTGACACGACACGACATAAACCATCTAACTCATTTAGTTAACGAGACGTGTATGAGTGACCCGACCTGACCCGATATGTTTAGCTAAACAAATCTTATTCGGGTTCATACAACCTGACTCGTTTGAAATCAGTTTGTGTTTTTACAATACAAATACAAATTTCATTAACAAATTTATACATGAACAAGTTAACAGAGCACTAGAGAGTAGCACAAATCTAAACAAAGATAAGCGTAAGTAATATTTTGCTACAGTTATAACAAATTCGATTTCAAACAATAACAAATTTTTTGTAAAGGTTAGAAATTAATATTTTATAAGGTCAAGATTACAGTTTCTTAATTTAAATTGAGCGAGGAACCAACGATCTATGGGTTCGTAAATCCAAAGCAAACATTGTGAAAAATTTATAAATTGACATGGCAAAGGTTTTTAAATTAAAAAAAATGAATTCCTTCTCCCTTGTTTGTTATTCACAGTCTGCCACGTTAGTTTGAAAATTTTTCTGACTCATTTGCTTGACTCTCTAGCATTCTTCATATATATATACATAGAGAGAGAGACCTGATAGGAGAGAGGCATGTTGGCCGCCTCCGGCAAAGGTAGGGCGAATAGATGAGGATAAACCAAGAGAAATGATGAGTAGAGTGCATGTTTTTCACTTCCTAGACTAAGTACGAAAACGCTACGTAGCATATCACATATGGGTAATTTTTAGGTTTTACTTTAAAAGGAAAAAAGGGTAAGACGGCTCAACCCGCAAGTCAAGAGGTAGAGTCCAACTTGGATTAGGGTTTCTACCCCCAACTTGACCTAGGAGTGTTGAGAGTTTGAATTAGATTTGGGCTCCTACTTCAGTTCAACTTGGAGTAGGATTGTTAGTCTAGATTTTTCTAATAGAGTTTTACTTGGGCTCGGACTGTGTCTTTCTGAATTGATAGCTGCTTTGTGGGCCTGTCATTGGCCTTGAGGCCCAGAATCTGATATGTAGGTTGAGTGAAATTATTCCCAACAAACATATTAATATTAAACATTAAACCAACATATAAAAAATAAAATTAGTATCAATTCAGTGTTAAGAAAACATAAGCAAGATAAAAGGTGCAAAATAGTTGTTCTTAAAATATTTCAATTTTCAATTCAATCACATATTAAAATGAAACTCGACCTTCTCCTAAATCTAAAAATCATTTATGATTAAATTGGGGTGCGGCAAGCAATTAAGCAAACCTTATCCTTAGTTCTACAAAAAACCGCGTTCTTCTCATATGCGCACTACACTCCATAAAATAATATGGATTTTGGGAAAAGACGTAAGAAATTTTAATTCACAGGTTTGGGGGCATTATGATCATAGGAATTTTCTTGTTTGAGAGACCCAATGTATTCTTAAAAATTATGGACGGCTTTTATGAGTCTAAGCCAAGCAAAAAATTGTGAATTGCTTTCTTTTGGGCTCGAGATCCAACTAAAAGGTTTTGTCTCAAATGATAATTTTAAAAGTAAAATTAATAAATAAATAAAAAATGTAAAACCAGGGATGGCCATGGCCGACCCCGGTTTGTGAATAGATCCATCTCTTTGTGCATATATGTATATGTATATACATGTATATATGTACATTCTTCATTGTGATTGGGAAGTATTTTTTGTTGTTTTTGATTTTTGTGTTTTTTTGACAAAAATGAAAGATTCCAATGATCACGTAGGGTTTGGGGCATCATTGGTTTTGATACTTAAAAATTTGAGACCACATAGGGCTGTATGAGCACTAGACCGATTCTGATCAAGCTGAGCCAATTTCCGCCACTGAGCATGATGTAGGACTTGTCTCCCACCCCATTAGAGGCTAAAGGCTTCTTTTTTTTTCTTTTTTTTTTCTTTTTTTAATTAAGACTTTATTCTCATTTTTTTACTAAGATTATCTTTACTTTCACTACTAGAAGTAGTTTACTCTATTGCAAGTATTTATTTTTTATAAATTGGTTAGTTTGTAAGGATCAAGATTCCCACAATTTTAAAGAAATCGTAAATTCTCAAATTAAAAAATTTAGACAGTTTTTAAGTATCGAAATACTTATAAAATGCCACATATTAAAAATGTGACATGTTACAGTTGACAATTGTGTATATTTTCATCACATTTTTGCTCTATATCTTGTAAAACCAAGGGTGGCCATTGATAGGGATGGCTATGGGGTCTTCCTTGGGCAATTTCCATGGGACTTCGTAAGGGTTATATGCTTGTCACGCGTCACTGTCATGTCCAAGATTTTTGCTTTGATATCATGTTAAATTATCAAATAATTCAAAATTTTAAACAAATAGAAAATAATACATTTCATTATTTCATTAATATATTAACAATAATGAGTGATTTTTCTCTCCTAAATTTGATTAATCCCTCTGGTTGCTACTGATTTTGGATGTTTCAGAAAAACTTCCATCCAGTAAACTAAGTCTCATGTACAATGAAGATGGTTTACCAAGTTTTGATTTTATGTGGTGCTTTCACTTTAATTTTCATATTTTTGCTGATTGATGGATAAAGGAACAAATGCTTTGGATGTAAAAGGATCATTTCTAATGTCATCTAATATGAGATATCTAATAGTACCACTTGCCCAAATAAATTTTTGACTAAACGGCTACCTCAGTAAGTAATTGCTTATGATGGTTTGCAAATTTTTAGTTTTCACATCTTTATTATTATTATTATTATTATTATTATTATTATTATTATCTATTTATGTGTTTCTCCTATATAACTAATATAAAACTACTTTGAAAAACACTACACATTGAGTCATTATAACATCCAAAAACACACAACACAGAACGTAGTTAGTACATGGTCCATGTTTAACATAATGCAATACAAACAAAACAAACCAATAGAAGATGATTGCGTGATGCACGTCCACGTTTACGTTTAATATAATATGCAACAAATTACAAATACCAAGCGAACCAAACTGCAAGGCCATGGCAACGAGGGGGATTTTCAGCTTTCTGAGCTGTAGGAGGAGGAGGAGGCATCACCAGCTGATAAGTTATCTTGCTTATAACGCTTCATTTCATCATAAGCCCACTCAAGACCAGGGCAGTAATGGAGTGGTGGATTAAATCTGTTGTCATCGATGTCATCTGCCAAGAATGCACCATTCTCTATCAGGAATTTCACTGCTTCCTTCCTTCTTTCTTTAGCTGCACGGTGAAGTGGTGTCCCTAGGGTTGACAAAAATGATAATCGAAATAGATATCAGCATGTGTTCAAATCATAGGGAAGAAAAAACAGGAGTACGCAGGGGGGCTTCATACATAAGGTTAAATATACTTACAGCCACAAGCACCCATTGTTTTAGCATCAATATTAGCACCACGCTCTAGCAGTTCATCCATAACTTCAAGGTGACCACCCTCAGCAGCAAGGTGGAGTGGGGTCACTCCTTTTGATTTAGGGCCCCGACCAGACACATTCACATCCATTCCTTCATCAAGAAGTCGCTTCACCTGTTTTGAATAACATTAAAACAAACTTATCTTTAGCCAGAGTAAATTTCAAAGTCAATAGCATAGCAACTACCCATTATTAGCAGATGTATAACAATAGAAAGATTCATATCATGAACTAACTGCAGAAAAACAGGAACTACTCTCCTTGCAAAATAAATCCACATATCTATGCAATTATTAAAAGGCTTAAGAAATGCATTTCTTTCAAAGAACCCTTAATGTCCATGGTTCGCATTGCATTGCAGCCACATAGAGCACTTGGAAACAAGATTTCTAGAAGGCCAGGACGCCCTTGAATCACATTCCATGAGATGATGGTTAACTGGCAGACCCTGGTGACTATTATTTCTGGGCACATCTGTCTATTGCACCTCTCTATGTCAAAGCACTCTAGCCTTGATTACATAATCGAGTATCGAAAGGGGAATCAATTCATCTTGCTTCTTACTAGCTCTTTCAACTGCACATAATCCCCAGCTCAAGAACCAAGAACCGCCCAGGGACATCCACCTTTCACTTGCACGCTTGACTCAGACTAAATCACTCCTGCTTGGAAGATCATCAATTCTTCACTCTCTTGTAGCTCTTGATATATAGTGTGTTTATTTATTTACTTGGTACCGGCACATAATTTATCAAATTAAAGAATGGGGGTCTTTCCACTTTACTCCTTTGTATTTTGTATGGGGTGTCCCCATTTGACTGTTTATTGCATCATTTCCACTTGAAATTGCCTTAAGAGTTGAAATGCCTCTTCCTTTAGTGAATATCATCAGACTTAATGTACGGAGTCCACAAGTGTTTAAATTTGTTATAACTTCTAGCTTTCATGTACCTAAAGCAGACCATGCTTGAAGAACTACTTTTCAGTACCTAGGTATTGAAAACACGTCCTCATTCGATTCTCCCTCTCCTCCTATTTTCCTCACCTTCCCCCTTTGTTCACACGCACTGCTCACAACGCTCACACAGATTCAAGCTTCAGCCCTTCTTCTCACCCCTTGACAACCTTAACCAAACCTTTTATATTAAACTTTAAATCCTCATAGTTTTATGCAGCTTTCAGCCACCAAATAACAATTAAATAAACCATAAGACTAATTGCTAACAGAAAATTCATGAAACTTGTTCTCTTCAAAAGCAGCCGCTCTTCACCATTATATCTCATCTTTCCCAAACAATAATTAACCTGTAGACCCCAAAGCCCTTCCTCTATAACCACTTACCCTAGAACCCATCAAATAAGCAATTCCAGGCAGGTTTCAAAATCTGCCGTAGTTGATTATGTACCTGAACTTTTGGGTTAAAAAACTTGTAATAGGGTTTGGAACAATAGAAGAATTCAGGTTTTGTAGATTCATTATGGTTTGAAAAGGTATTATTTGAAGGTCAAATAAACAGTGGATGTTAACTGCACAGTAACCACTCTTTCTCCTCTCTTTCTCTAAAACCAGTATCTCTCTTCCTTTCTGTTTCATTCCAAATCAGGGTACACCACTGCCCACCAATTCCAAATCTGACAACACTATTGCGGATTGCCCATCCATTGCCCCCACCCACCAGTTTGGCAACTACCTTCTCTCTTTTCTCTCTTTAACCAGTCTATCATCTCTCCTTCCAGATATGAGTACATAATAGCCCATCCGTTTCAGACCTGAAGATGCTGTTTCCACCTCCCTAACATCGCCACCCACCAGATCAATAAACTCTGACAGAGCTTCCTCCTCTCCTAGAGAGTCCAAAGTGGCATCAGGATCTGTGCTTTCAAGCTCGCACGACCAGTCCTACGCCTCTTTCAATCTCAAGGTCCCCTGGGAGTTGTGTTCTTCGCTTGATCAGCCGCCTTAGGGAAGATACTCACTATAGATAACTTAAGGAAACAAAGTCTCATAGGGGTAGATTGATAATGCATGTGCAAGAAGAGTAAGGATTTTGTAGATCATCTCCTACTCCATTGCGAGACAACTAATGCCTTGTGGAGTTCTATTTTTGGCCTTTACTTATGGGTTAAAGTGGGTCATGCCTCAATGGAGAGTGCAGGGTGGAACTTTTCAAAGTGTAGTAGTGTTGAAGATATCTTGATTAATGTTGTGTATCTGGAGAGAATGATCATAATTTTGAAGATTGTGCGAGAACGGTGGAAATAAAGGTGGTCTTTTTAAAAAACCTTTACCACTGGACAGTTGCCTATGATTGTCTTCACATTTCTAGTTTGGATTAAATCCAAAATTAGTCCCTATGGTTTTCTTGTTTATCAAATTACTTCTTTTGTTTTTAAACGTAATAAAATTGGTCTTTGGGCTTTATGACTGTAAAATTACTCTTTCCATCCACTGCCGTCAATAAACCATTAGCCACTTGTACAATATGTATATATATCCATGAAGCCTTGCCAAATCAGCATACTTTTCCAAATCAGTGCCCCATCAATTTAGTGAGTCTAAGTCAGCTATGCCATGTCACCAAAAGGTTGAATTTAGTGAGGACAGCCGCTGCACTTTGACAGAGAACAACGGTGGGGTTTAGTGGATCTGAAAGAAGGTGATAAACAACAGTCTTTGGCTCAATCCATTTCAGCAACACCCTTCCCAGTCCCTATCTCCTCCATATACAGAACACAAAAATGTCTTCCACTCATCAATCTTAACTACCACTGACTATGCCCAATGTCAATCTAGCATTTTAGTAAGACATTCACAATCTTCCTCTCACATTTCCAAAAAGTATTGTAGCAGCTACAATCTTGGGAATAATGTATTAACTTAAATTGAAGCTTCTAACATTAAACACATATTCAAGAGAAAACCGAAGTAATGATATTTTTTTATTTGTAAGTCACCGCTACCCCACAACCTGGCCCTCCACCCTGTTCTTAGAGGGACAAAGTGCACTTTGATCTAGACCTCATTGGCCTGACACGTTGATACCTACTTTTTCTAATACCACTGTCTCTCACTAAAATCATCATATTCTTAGCAATATGGAAAATATATTTCCTTATTTCAAGGAGACTTCCAAAATACATCACACCGTATGGTATACAGATCATCAGAACATATCAAATAAAAGAGTCTTTTGTTGTTGTTGTTGTTGATAAGTCGAAACATAAGTGTGGATTGTTCACAAAGCATTCATATTCATCAATGCTTCTTTTTATAATATTCTTTCTTCTTAGGGCCTCCAATACATTTTAAAAGTGAAAATCATAATCACAAGTTCCTTACTCAAAACAACAAAGGGATTAACAAAAAGGTCAACATTGAATGTAATATTCAAAACTTGATTGCACACGAGGAAATGAGGCAACTGCAAATAATGAATAACAAAAGTATAGACCTAAAAATTCAAAACCCTTGTAGCTAAAGATATTGCATGATTATCCTCAAACATTAGAGTTTCCACAATATCAAGTCCTAGATTATGCTCAAAACAAGTTACTTAATCAATAAAAAAGAAAAGACACAAAACCCATCAAGAAAATAATGAATAACAAAAGGTATAATAAAGCTTACCTCCTTGAGATCACCTTTGCGGGCACCAATATGGAGCAGAGTCCATCCCCTATCATCCCTATCGACCCCAGACCTCAAAGACCGCCTTCTCGACAAGCTTCGACGAATCGAAACCGCCTGCTCCTGGGGCATACTTCTCACAGAGAATTACCAAAACACCTCTTTCTCAGAAACCCAATATATAAATTATAAAAATATGGATGTATGTTCAGGCAAAAGCGTAGACGAGCAAAGGCCAAGAAACCCTTAGATTGATAGCTCGATAAGATCTATGCACGCACTCAAGAAGACCGCGAATTTTTTTACATGCTTTTGGGGAACGAAAAAGAAAGGGCAGAATTAGCGAGAGGCGGAGAGGGAGTAATTGGCCATGCAAGGATTCAAACCAGGACCGAAGACGCGGAGATTCAGACACACAACGACGGAGCTGACGCACGCCAGATATATTTTGATCATTATATATGTGAATCGAAACCTACTTCAAATCTTGCAGCACAGAAGGAAGAGACGGAGAGAGGGGTGAATGGAAGAGAGATTACTGCACAGAATTCGGTTTCATGGAGACGGGAGATTGAGCTGCTGTGTTGTTATTGCGTCGAACCCAGCAAACCCTAAGAGAGAGAGAGAGAGAGAGAGAACGTGATGAAGGGAAAAGTATTTATAGGAGCCTGGGAAAGTTGCCGAGGCTTGTCTGGGCTCGGTGGGAAAGATCGAGCCTCGGCCCAACACAAAAAAGGGGTTGGCTCTGGCTCGCCCCAACACAAAAAGGGTCCGCTTCCGCTCGCCCCTGCGGCCCAGCCCAGCCCATGGGTGGTTAGGTCCTCTTATTTCAGCCGACTCTAGACGGATTTTTTTAAAAAACAGTATTAGAGAAATTTTCTCCAATTTCATTGAAAAAATATCATGTGTTGATTTTATATATTTAAATAAAAAAGATAAAATTGATTAAAAAAAATTATTATTATTATTATCTCTTCCAACTTTGTCATCGTTAATATAATTTGTTCCGAGCATAATTGGAATTTGAATATTTTTCAATGCAATAGGTTTTTTTTTTTTTTTTGGTTAGAAATACCGCTTTCTGCTTCGGCTTCTATGACCTTTCTAGGGCTTTTAAATCTCGTTCTTGTAAATTCATAATCAATGAAGCTACCACTTGTCAATATTAGAAGATAGTAGTAGTATTTATTTTCATACCTCACTCTTTAGTAAAATATTGTAATTAAAAAAAAAAAAGCTGCTTTACTTTCTAATTTTTAAGCGATAATGAAGAAAAAGAAAGTACAATGCATATGCTTTTTAGTTTTTACATCCAAAATAATTATATGACATGTTTATAAATTAGATTGAAAGAAGTTCATTCAGCCTAATTTTAAGGAAATCTTTGTTTTACCCTCGTACCTCTCTTTCTTTCTTTTATATATATACTCTTTTTTGGTTGTGAATGACATATCATAATTTTATTTGATATGATAATCAAGTTTTCTTTTACCAAATTTGATAATAAAGAATAATATATTATTTTTCATACCACAAATAAGCATTAAGAACATTTTAAAACCACAAGTGATCTAAGGATGGTTTCTTCCATCCTTCCTTCTTTCTCCCTTTTTTGTTTGTTTGTTTGTTTGTTTTTGTTTTAGATTATGTTTAGACTTTAGCAGCAGCGCCCAGCCTTCTCCACCACTTTGGTTGTCTACTCCACCTCGGCGTTCGTTTTCCTCCCTAATCTTTTGGCTTTGTCAATTTCTACAAGGGTTCTTAGATCGGCTTTTTTCGAATCAAATATACATTTTCGCCAGTGGTCCAAGTCCTATACGTGTTTTTACACCTTCTTTCTCAACGCCAACGAGTTATGTAGACAATAGACGTTTTTCTTTGGTCAACACGCGATGGTTGTGTTTTGAACGCGTCGGAGCGTGGATTGCGTAAATCTCACGCGCTTTTGTGTAAGCCTGTCGCTGCTATTTGTGGGATTTTTTTTTTTTTGTTCTGACTTTCGAATTGAGGATGAATAATTTTCGGTATGAGGGCTTATCTCTCATAACTGGTTAAATAAAAACTTTTGTCTTAGAGATATGATCTACCCATACTTTAGGTCTAGTCTGCTAAGAGTAGATCTATGCCATAAATGAAGTTTGTACATGGGTGAGAGCGAAAGTCATAGATATGATTTGATTGTTAGAATTTTTGATATATTTACGACTTTGTAACCACATAGTTTTTGTCCATGTTTTTAAGAGTTTTATACTCTGAATCTTTTATGAAATGAGAAAAAATTTACCGATTAAAAAAAAAAAAAAAAAAAGCAAAAGTGGCATTATCGTAAATCCGTGAAAACCCGTTGGCAATTAACAAAGACATTTCTTGGTTAAAGAGAAAGAAGACTGGAGAGGACAGAGAAAAACAGAAACGTATAGAAACGGAGCGCTGAGAAAGCGAAGAAACGGAAAAGAAAGCGAAAGAAGCAGACGACGGGGTGTAGCAGTCTAGGGATGATGTTCGGTGGCGGAGGAGATGGTGAAGTGTTGGGCGGAATGGGCGTTATGAGGGCAGCGGCGGTGCTGAGTCCCAAATCACAGGCGGCGATGCAGGCGCAAGCGCAGTGGGGCGAGCAGGAGACGAGGGAGTTCATCGCGATCCGTGCGGAGGCGGAGATGGAGAGGGACAGGATCACCGCCGGTAACGCGTCCAAAAGTAGCAAGAGGAGCAAAACGACCACGCTTTGGGAGCTGGTGAGCGCCAGGATGGGGGAGAGAGGGTACAAGAGGACACCGGAGCAGTGCAAATGCAAGTGGAAGAACCTCCTCAACCGCTACAAGGTTGCTCTCTCTCTCTCTCTCTCTCTCTCTCTCTCTCTCTTACACGTGGCTCTATTGGGAATTGCGAATTTAATTTGCGAATTCTAAATTTTTTATTTTTATTTCTGAAAAGGAATTCCTGTGAACATTAATGTGTGCTGATTGGTTTGGTTTTCACCAAATTGGGCTAAGTATAAATTTCCGTGTTCACCTCTCTCTCTCTCTCTCTCTCTCTCTCTCTCTCTATATATATATATATAACCCTATTTTCTTTAAATTTTAATCCAAGTGGATTGTCCTAAAGGCACAGTTTTTATAATCTGGTTCATAAAATTCAGCCACTCAAAAAGCGACATGTTGGTCTTAGCATGAGAAATAGTTGTTTTTTAGATAGCTTACATGTTTTATTAATAGCAGCTTTTTACAGGATAGATTGTAAGAATTCTTACAATTGAGATTGAGATTGTGGGAAATTTCTCTCATTTTATTTGTAAAAGAGGAAAAGCAGAAAAGCAGTGATAGACGTTTTTAAAATTACCATTGAATTTGTGATAGATTATTATTGGATTTTGATCAAATCATATCAATTTTAGGTGGACACAAAGGAGACCCAAGAGTGACAGGGATCATTACTCTGACAGAAATGTTATCAGTCCACCCTTATTTATTTTTTATTTTTTCCTTTTTAATTAAGATTGATCTTCTAAGAGTAAATTGAGCATGCTACGGTAGTTGGGTTTGCCTGTGTCCTTTTATTTGTGAAAACTCTTACTTGAAGACTTTTCAAGTGAGGAATGCTGTTAAATTGTTAATACACCACCTTGGTTTTTAAAAGAAAGTATTTGTGACTTTTACTGCTACGAATCTATTAAATAACATTATTCATTAGTTATATAGGAGTTGTATAACAGTCTATTAAATAATATTATTCATTTTTAGGAACCTCGGGATACTTGTGCACTGCCATAGTAGAGTAGCCCATAACATAATCAACTCGTTTTTGTTTTCACAACTATTTGGTTAGGTCCCAGAAAAGAATGAGGGTAAAATTATTTTATACGGATGACATGCATTGGTAATTGGTTGCTCTTTTCATATTACGATAATCTTGTATTTGCTTGTACAGGGGAAGGAAACAGCTGATCCGGAGAATGGGCGGCAATGCCCATTTTTTGAGGAGCTCCATGCAGTATTTACTGAAAGAGAAAAGCACATGCAGAGATTACTTGCTGAATCTGAGGCAGGTTCTTCCCAGTCAAAGAAAAGGGTCAAGAGATTGACTGGAGATCGATCCTCGGATGAATTCTCAGATGGCGATGACGAGGATGAAGATGATAGCGAGGCGGAGAGGCCTGCTAGAAGCAATCCGCGAAGAAGGAAGGTTGAAGGACTCACAATGGACAAGTCTTTAAAAGCAGCAACCAATACAGGGACTGTTAGCTTTAGTACTAGCGGCAGTACTCGGGAATTGCTGAAGGATTTTTTCCAGCAGCAACATAGGATGGAGATGCAGTGGAGGGAGATAATGGAGAGGCGTGTGCAAGAGCGGCTGTTATTCGAGCAGGAATGGCGAGAGACAATGGTGAAGCTTGAGAGGGATAGGCTAATGTCGGAGCAGATTTGGAGGGAGAGGGAAGAACAGAGGAGGATGAGAGACGAGACCCGGGCAGAGAGGAGGGATGCCCTGTTGACTACCCTCTTGAACAAACTTATCCATGAAAAGAACCTCTGAGGTTGAGCTTGTCTCTCTCATTGATCTCCTCATTGCTTCCAAATGTTTTGGTTTACCTGGCAGCTTGTGAAGAAATACATACTAGAGTGAATGAAGAAAGAAGATCTATATAAACAGGATAGACATGGATAGTTGTGATTTGTATAGGTATACAAAGGCCCTTTGTTTGCTAATTTGACATCAATAGACAGCTTTTGGATATTCTTTCATGGTAATTAAGAGGGGAAGTTTTATATCCATGGTCTGCAGCTCTTACCTGGGGAAGGTATTGTTTCAGGAGACTTTGGCTTTCATTTTTTATTTTTATTTTTCTCTTCGTGGGCTTATTTCCTTCTTTGGAGAAAACAAGTGAGTATGATAAGTACGTTGGTTGTATTTAGTTATTTATTTGTTTTTTGTTTGGTTAGAGATTGGTGTTTTATTTTATGAATTGTTGTCCACATCAGCTTCAATTAACATTAATTGTTGCTAAAAATCATATCAAATTGCTACTTTTTTAGCATTGATAATTGTGTTCTAATGTTGTTGGAGTCCCATGCAAATGTCATGCTTAGTTTAAAATGAATTGTTGAAGTTGTAAAAACACGACAAAATAATGAAATTTGTACCGGCACTTGGATGTCTCATTTTCCCGATTTGAATAGGGAAATTTTTTTTGAAAGAGACCTGAGATACGTGTTGGAGTTTTCATTATGGTGCACTTGATAGGCTTATTTACATGTTTTCGTGATTGAAGGTATTGTAGAAAATGATTTATATTTTAAACAAAGCAAATGCACTAATTAGTTTGTTATGGACTTTTCAATTTGCTTTCAATTGACTGTCGCAAGCATTACAATGAAATGATCATATCATGAATGCAATGAGTTGGTTGAACTTTTAAAGTAGTGCTATGAGAGATGGTGGGTGGACTGTGGAATTTTTTATTTGAAGTTATATTTTATGCCAAAAACAATATTATTATTACCATTATGGATGATGTACGCCAACCACAGTTATGACTAGAAACTCAATGCATGAAAAATTCACATAATTACTGTGTGGATTATATTAATGTAGATATGTAGTTGCAAGAACTTAACAATTGTTTTAATGAAATGAATTCTGAATTATTGCTTGTGTTGCATGCTTGAGTTCAAATAACTCATTTGCTGCTTTTAACATTGAGAAATTAATTTGACTTGTTCATTTTATCCGAATGATTTTTTAGCAATTCAAGGATGGTCGGCTCGAAACATACATCCTTGACATGTGTTCTAGTGAAGAATTTGCAACACTCAAAAAGGAATTAGACAATTTGCTGAGAAGATGGTAATGATATTGTGTATCCATTATTCATTAGTGACATTGGCATTTGCAACTGCTACTACTGAAAAATCTTTTAGCAATAAATATCATTAAAATTGTTTACGCAACATTGTTTGGTTACAAGTTACATATATTGAGAATGATGTATTCAAGATTATCAACACTGAAAAACTCACACAAAGATTCCAAAATATGAAAACTTGTCGTAGACAATAGAATAATTTAATGCTAAGCATGAAAAAATAAAAAAATAAAAAAATAAAAAAATAAAAAAATACAAGTTAAAAGCATCACCCTAATGATGAGTTTGGAGGAAAGACGGGTGAATTAGGCAACCCCTCACATTATGAGGTCCAATATCCCTGTTATCATCTTGGTCAACAAGATTCATAGATGCTTCCTCTCGATTCGAATCATATGTTTGAAATAAAAATTAAATTTTGTTGAATTGTTCATTTATTTTGTTAGATATATTCTTTAATATTTTTTAATCAATTTTTACTCAACTGTCTTTTAATCTTGTCCCCCTAAACCAAAATCCTGATTCTGCTAGACACATTGTATCCTAAACGCGTAGAAACGAAAGGTTAACTTCTAGGCATTGTAGGCAATACCTTTGGATGACTTTGACGTTGTCCTGGAACAGGAATTTTACGTGGGTACATGCCGTGAGTGGCAAGGCAAAACCCAGTCAAGGAAGGGGAATCCTTTTAGCCATGCAAGTGGAGCATGAGCTTAGGAAAGGTGAAGAGACTTTCTTTGCAGCATTGCAAAGAATCTTGATTGGCAAGAAGAGAATCCAGTTTAGGTTGCGGACCTTTTGGAGGAAGTTTAATGCTCTTTGAACTGCTACGAAACTTTCCTCCACAGCATGCAATCGATCATCAAACTGAGCTGGTCATGGGGACAACCACCTCAGCTGAAAACATCTCAGACAAGCATAGTACCAATAATACTTCCATTGTTATTGCAAGATTCAGGAAAGAAATGGGATCCACAAATGAAACCGCATGTCACAATGCAAGTGTGGCAAGCACAACATATTCTATGGTGTAGATACAACATAATCTCCAAAAAACAAATTCATTTGACTATAAAAAAAATATATATATAGTTGTTCGCTAAAACAGATGAGGAGCTAACCAGATTCATCGGGCATATAACACACAAGTTCTAGAAGCATACTTGGTGAATATCCTTTTTTTTTTTCCCTCAGTTTTGCACTTCTTTTTTTTACCAACAAGAGATAAAATCAACTTGAGTCTGTCGGAGGCTGTTCCTTTGGATGTTTGGAGGAATAGTGATCACCAAGTTGGTTCTGATTTGCTAGTTGAACCTGAAAATATGATCCACGGCAAAAGTGTAGCTCGCCATAACAGTACAAACAACTCCAAGTACATGTGCAAATCACTAGTAAAAGTTTGTAAAAATATGTTAACATAATGGTACAACCACAAGCATGAGGGAGAACAGGCACATGGTTATGCTTAATTATATTCTGATGTCGTTTTAATGAAAACATATGCAGGGAAACTCCAGTCTAGCTGTACGCTTAGCACTCTATGTTAAACTTTAAAGCATCTAAATGTAAGACACGTAGAAATTCTTGCAACTACAAGACAATAGATGTGTAACACAACATGACACACATACTTTCTTTTGACAGACACCCAAGAATATACATGACTCTTAGTGTGCTCCAAAATTTTAAGCACTTGACAATAGGCAAACCATGCTGCAAAAGATGATTTCTGTTAATAGAGTTAATATCCAAAGATCTATTCAAACAAACCATTGAATGATTTTGGCATCATAACTTGCGTATGGGGTAATGAGATGACAGCTTAACAGAAAAGAACTCCTAGGGCTTTATCTGTAGGAAAGGAACAGGTGTCCCTATTCTAGATGTATGAGATGTCCCAATAAAGCAATCTTATTATAGCTGTTCCTATGAGGTATCCTATTGTAGAATGGTATAATTGATCTTATAAATAGTAATATGCCTTGTGAGGAACAGAGACATTCACTGTGATTTTCTATTTAATTAATATGATATTAGACAAAGGTACAAAATTCAAATTCCGAAGTGAATGTGAGTGTTAGACTGTTAATTAAATGGTTAAATTCGCCTTTTCCTACCAGGTTAAACTTTTAGGATAAGTGATAATTTAACAATAACAAATGGCAATACTATCCTTAACATCATTTAAACCTTTTAACCATTCAACCAAAAGAAAAAAAGAAAAAGAAAAAGAAAAGTTTTCAGCTAAAACAGAGAAGTCATATTTCTCTGATCAAGCAACACCACCTGCAATTCCAACAACCATTTACTGTGAGACAATGATTTTAGTGACACCATTGACATTTCCCACCCTCCCCCTTACCCCCTTCTTCTCTTCATGCCTAAGGAGGGGCAACAATCGCCAAGATCAACACCATATGTTGACGATTATAGTGTAGTCCCAGGTGGAAATATTGCAAGCCTGATTTTGTGAGGGTGGTGAGGATTACCACAAATCTATCTCTTGGAAGCAAATCTTGCCAAGGATAACTGAATTTGAAGAAGATCACGGGGTCTCTTTTTAGTGTTCCATTTTTTCTTTCAAAGAAAGTCATGATAAAGGTGCAGGTAAAATAAAAAATCAGATCTTAGTTTCTATTTGCTTTCAATTTCCACATCCTAGAACACTTCATCTGTAACAACCCAGGGAAAAGTGTTAACTACATCTGTGCCATCACCCCAAAAGGACTAGTCAATTTGGAGCCTCCCTATATAAATTATAAAGCTCAGTTTCACCTAATAAGTAAGTTACGTAGAACTTAGCATCTATGAGTGTCTTTATAAACCACCAACTCCCTATGTGCACTACTCAACTTCCCAATATGTAAGCATATTCGTGGACAGGTGGGCATTTCCAACCACTTAAAAAAGTTAATACTAAAACAAACAATTACAGATGCCCTCACAAAGATGCCACTAAAAAACCCAATTATCACACGTTTTTAGAGGACATACCGATGCATCCGACCCCTTAAAACATAAAAAGAAGAAAAAAGCAATTCATAGAAAGCAAGGACTACAAAATCAAAGTTGCTTAACTTGTTTGCATGAACTAGATGTAATTTTCTTGTTGAGTTTAAACTTTACAAAAATCTTGAACTGAAGGAAGGAAAGCATACTTCGCTAGCCAGTTGTCTTGATTAGCTAGAGGGTCTTGAGCTAGCTTCCTTGAAAAGAATTGATGGGAAAGAGAGGTGAAACAAGAGAACGTAAGGAAGGTCTCTCTCTACCTCACATGCTCTTAGATTCCATGGTAAGGATTACTTTGGCAGATTACAAGTGTTTCATTTTGTGGCCAGAAGTCCATTCATAGAACAGAATGCTTTCTAAGATATCCTCCTCTGGCAACAAAACATGTCAATTGGTCAAAAGAGCTTATTCTGAGTTTTGATTCCCTGAATTATGTAAGCTTTTTTGGTCTACCTGCTTTGTTCTGATTTCGATGAATCATTTTCCGGTGTCAGAAAGAGCAAAGGCATATCCTTCATTACCTTTTTGATGAATCATTATCTGATAAAACCTATTGTTTAGGACTTTTGTAACATGATGGAGTGACATCTTCTTCAGATTCGGAGGAGGATTCCCCGAAGATTAGGTCTTAAGCATTGATGAAATTAGTGAAATGTGAAACAAGTGCACTCGTTTAATTTCCTTAAATTTTATGAGAGTATTCATATCCGGCTCAACAAATTTTTGCTAAAGAATCATCTTTTTCTATTTTAGCTATCCACTTTTTTTGATAAGTTATTTTAGCTATCCACTTTTCCAAAGCACTACATCACATTCTCTATTTTAGCTATCCACTTTCACAATCTTTAAATAAGAGAGGGAATAAGATTAATTTTTTTATTAGTTTATTTATGCATTGTTGAGCTACAATGCTTAGCATCGCAGCTAGCCGGACAAAGCTACTTTTTTACCCAATTATGCTACAGGAATAACCAATAAGCACGCTTTGATGAACAAGAAAGATGCATGGCTTTATTAATACCATATTAAACAACTTTCCCTAAAGAAAAAGCACAATAACCCCAAGTGCCAATTTCAATCTCCATATGCGGCAGAAAACAAAAAACACAAACATATGTCTATTATACAAAATCTGCATGTCAAACAAAAGATAGGCTGCGCTAATGACCCACGATTGTCTATTAATCCTACCTTCCAGAGGTCATTTTCTTAATCAACAAGCAAGGTCATAGCTGCCGCCAAGTTGATTACTTTACTTTCCCTTTTGTGATGACTATTTATGATCCTAAAGTAATTTTCCATCCGTGAATGAAAACAATAAACGACCTATTTACTTTGGAAGACAACCCCATCTCAATCAATCTACCAAATTCATCATGAAAGTCCCAACATAACAAACATAGCATAGTAATTGATTAACAATGATAATCTCCATAAGATTTTAAGCCAGATCTGCCAACTCGAAGAACACTAAATTATATGATTAAAAGAGAAATTAGAAAAAGAAAGGGAATTAGAAGTGGGTTTGAGAATGCACGAGGAAAAGAAAAAGAAATTGAGAGGATACCTTACAGATTGGGCAACTGACTTTGAGGGCAACAGCTCTGGCCTCGAGCTGAGACCCCTTTGACTTCTGATTCTTCTCCGCATTTCGTTTCTGCGCTTCGATTTTCTGTTTTCCCCTCGTCATCTTCTTCTTCTTCTTCTTCTCTCTCTCTCTGGGGCTCGCCTCCGATCAGACTAATCCGCTGACTGGAACGAAGTCGGAAGTCACGGAATGCTTTTTGTGTGTCGCGGTGGGACCCACTTTCCTCGTCTTCCATGATCTGTCTCTGCGCTAATCGGCTTTGGTTTTGCCTTTCCTACCCAGTCTTGCCACGTGCACCGCTATGCCCTGAGTGCTTTTGTGAGTGAGTTTTTTGTTTGTTTTTTTTTTTTTTTTTTTCTGAAAGTAATACAAATTCATTTTTTTGTTATTTTTTTAATAAAAATTTACTATTAATTATATGAGATCTACATGCATTTCACGTATTTAATGGTAAATTTATATATTTCTTATTTGAAGTGAATAAAACATGAAAACCAAACAGTTTTATTTTTTAACTTAGTTTTTTAGTGTTTAGTTTGTGTAAGAACAATTTTTCAAACAGCCGAATTAATGATCGAGCTTATGCATAATAGAGAAAATAGTCATTAGAGTTTGTCGGTCTCACAGAAGATCATGGACACTCGGATGGTTAAATTAGTCTTTTACTTTAAAGAGAGAAACCAAATGGAGAGTTTTAGAGTGAGAGAATACCTTTGTAGTTTGTACGAGTTGTTTTTGGAGAGAGTGTCGGTTTATAAAATGAGGGGCTTGCCAAATATGCTTCCAAATTCTTACCAACGTGGCAGGCTAAGAGCCATCTAATTATTTTCATGTAGTTGGCTATTTTAGTGAATCTTTTATATTAAAGGGGTTTCAAGCTTGGGCCCTATACTGAATAGGCAGGGTATTCGAGCTGCTATGGGGCAAGACTGATAGGCCCAACAGAACCCCCTAATGCCCTTTTGCGTAAAAATTGGGCAAAGGAAATTTGAAAGTTTTGGCCTAGGACCATCTTGGAAATGAGCTAGTCCATGGTCAGGCATTTGGGTCCTACATTGAGTTATTATCGGAAACGGTTGAAATGGAGAGTATCCATTCAATACATTTAGGAGGACAAACTTGTCCAAAAAATTTGCCCCTAAAAAAATAAGGACAATATTGCTAACTTAAATGTATCAACTGAATACTCTCTATTTAATTTAAAATAGAGAAGATCTTTTTTCGTTATTATCTCAATAGTAGCGTGGGACTTGATGCTGGTTGACTCATGATGAGCGAAGTCTTCAGTGCCCTGTCGGCTCTTGACCAATCAAGTTGTGGAGCACGTGGAGTGGGAGTTTGTAACACCCTTGCTCCAATTAGTTTGATATTGTTCGCTTTGGATGGAGCCTGCACGATTTTATTTTTGTGTTTACCCCCAAAAGGTTTCATACCATTTAGAGAGAGTATATTCCATATAAATACATAATTTTTTTCATGCCCAGGAAATGTGGGACCCCATCTGAGATTGGGCTATGGCTCTGATACCATATGTAACACCCCTACTCCAAGTGGTATGATATTGTCCGTTTTATTATTGTGTTTACCCCCAAAAAGTCTCATAGCATTTAGAGAGAATATATTCCATATAAGCACATCATCTTATCCATGCTAAGGCAGTGTGGGATGTCACAAAGTTAACCCTTGTTGGCTCATGACCGAGAGAGGTCTTTAGTGCCCTATCAGCTCTTCACTGAGCAGGGCACCTAGTTTGAGGCATGGGACTTAATCCTTGTTGGCGCGTGACCGAGCAAGGTCTTTGGTGCCTTGTCCACTCATGACCAAGCAAGGTGCCTAGCGTGCAACATGGGACTTATTCCTTGTCGGCTCATGACCAAGCAAGGTACTTTGTTGTCCAGCTAGCTCGTGGCTAAGCATGCTGCACCCTGTTATGAGATTAGGATTAAGGGTACTCTAATTTGGCCAAAGTTTGTTTGGAGTTAGCCCTAAGTCCTAAAAGGGGGCAAAATTGGATTTTGGATACTTGTGAAGATTTCATGTGTAGAACGATTCTTTTGAACGACCAATCTGAGCAAAATGACTGATTAGTTTGAAGGTAGGACCTTTTTGAGTTTTTAAAGTTTCTTCCCAATGAATGATCGAACGTCCTGAGCAATGATCGATCGTTTCCTTGGAAACGTTGCCAAGAACAATTGATCAATCAGCTAGCAAAATGCCTATAAATTCGAGTTTTAGGATTTTTAGGGTGTTCTAGCCTAGACATGTGACTAATAGTAGAGCCTTTTGTAGGAGACAATATTTAAGTGTTGTGCACGAAACTAAATTTATGATCCCAAAGAAGCAGAAAAGAACATAATATAAAATAGATCAATCACACAAGACACCAATATTTAAGTAGTTCGGCTTAACAAGCCTACATCCACTAGCAGAGACGATTTGGAGGAAATTCACTATCAAAAGATAGAGTACAAAGATAACGGAGAGAAAATCACTTAAAACCCAAAGCCTCAATACACCTAAATTTCACTCTCACACACAAAAGAGAAAGAAAAAAAAAAACTCTCTTTTTCTCTAAGTGTCATATGGCACAACAAAGTGAGAAAATTAAATCCTAATGAGATGCACGGCTTTTAATTTTTCTGCCCCTTCAAATTTGTAAAGAATAGTCTCTTTTATAGAAGATCAATGTCGGTTAGACTCCAAATCCAAGTTGAAGTACTGCACATCGGCTAAAACAAAGTCCAAACCATACTTGGACTAGAAATTCACTTAGGTTGAAAAAGTGAATTCCAACACCAACTTGGAGAGATGAAAACACACGAGAGAACAACAATCCTAGATAATAAGGAATAGTGGTGGGCCAAACAAATTGACTTGAGTAATTCAAGTCATAATACAACATTAAGGATTTGAGGACTATTACTAAGAGGATTTTTTGAAAACTCATGTGAAAACTTTTATCAAAGCTTTATAGCATATCTATTTTTACTATTAAACGTGCATGCTTCATACTCATGAGATGAAACATTTTGTATAACAATGTGAGCTTTGTTTGTGTACATGGCTGTTTGAAAAATGAATGATGGATCGTGTGAGTTTTATAATGCATGAATGTAAAATGGAATGATAAACATGGATTCCATGGAAAAAAAAAAGTGCGAAGCATCTAGAGCATGTGCATGCCATTATATGAGCTTTAACCCTATGGTCCAAAGTTTATATTTACTTTGTTTGCCTTGGATTGATTGGCAAGAGTGACTAGCGGAGCCATGTACGGATGACGGTCATAACTTGCGGTATTACTAGTGGTGTGGATCATCTGGGGTTAAACCGGGTCGGACTACTAGTGATAGTTGGCTATTGTACCTCACTTGGGCACCGGTATCATATGTCCCATAGAAAGCACAAACCTCACTCTAAGAGGGTTAAGAGAATGAATAAACCATGTAGAAAAGTAGCTATGACTTGTTTGCATGTGACAAGATATAATATTATTTTATCATCATTATAATGTCTCAGCATGATTTTATGCCTTGTTATTCGAACGGAAGATTGGATGAAACCAAGTCTTCCATAGTTTTGGGGGAAAACGTAGGGTCTGAATGTGCTTGAGAAATTTGTGGGAGAAAGGTAGGGTAGTTCGATTAGGAAAAAAATTGTTTCGAGTGTTAGTGACGCGGCTTAGACCTTGCTGAATAGACTACATGATGAGGCGTATGAAACATGTGTCGCATTTTGATAGGCATTAACACAATACGCTGTTAAATAATTGGACGAAAATATCATCTTTGCTAATTTTTGAAATCGAGTGGTCCATTTGATATCCCGTCAAACCACACATACCAAAAACGTCTATAACCCAAATTAATTTTGATTTGGCTATCGGACCTTCGTTCTCTATGCTTGCTATTATTCACACGACAACTTCTAACCGCAGTATTTCTACCATTTGCATTGACACTGACACCCTTAAATTATTTTCCCATTTCATCATCCGCCGCAAACAAGTAATGTTATAAGTTCTCTTAAAGTCATTTTAGAGTCCTCCCAAATGTAATGTGGCTTTTAAAATTACCGTTAAGTTTAAGATGTGATGTATTGAACTTTGATTTATTTGTGATTTTAAAAGCACATTATATTTGGGATGACTCGAGAAAGACTTTAAGAAGATTTATAGCATTACTCGTCATAAACGTCATCTTTTTCTCATCACTTTTCTGCTTCTCTTACAAGAATTAAAATAAATAAATAATTGAATTGTTCTTATACTGGTTCTTTAGTTGACCCACTGCCATTGACTATTGAACATCATCATCATCATGGCGTTACAAACATTCTTTCAAATCCTGATATCATCACATTTCGCCACGCTTACAAAAATCATTAAAATAAGAGTTAATAACTTTTTTCGTACTTGGATTTTAATGTTTTTATTTTTTCTTTATAGGTTTTAAAAGATGACAAATTTAGTACCTCACATATGAAAAAAGACAGAATCACTACATCTGTTAGTTTCCATCCATCCCAATTATCAGCAATCCACATCATTTGCTCTTATATCGCAACGCGTGTCCCAAAAATAAAAATAAAATAATAATAATAATAATAATAAAATTCTATAGGTGGCCGGCCACCATAAATTTTCAATTTTCTTATTATTATTTATTTTATTTTTAAGACACGGGTCGCGATATAAGAGCAGAAGATGACGTAAATTGCTGTTAATTGGGATGGACAAAAACTAACAAAGGTAGTGATTCGGCCTTTTTCCATATGTGAATTATTAGATTTATGATGTTTTAAAACTTAAAGAAAAAAAAAAAAAAAAAAAAAACATTAAAACCGAGATAGCTGAAAAAAAAGTTATTCAAACTAAAAATAAAAATCGCTTTCCCAACCTTTCCGTTATTATGTTTTATATAATCCAATTTATAGCTCTCCGGACAGCTCAACTACTTCATTTGCTAGTAGTGGGTACATTGAACTTTCCAGTTTACCCACTTGACTGCTAGGATATGCCATTGGCAGAAACCGACAAATTTTCGCTTTCAAGTTTCCGTGGTCCACAAAATTCAAAGAAATAAATAATATTAATAACAACACATCCCAAATTCACAAGAAACATTAAAAAATAAAATAAAATAAAAATCATTCTGTGGCTGGAAATCCAAAGTCCGGCCGGCTCATCCTGGGCAAGATATGAACCGCCGCGGCTTCAAATCCCGCCGGCAAATCCACCACCCACAATCTTCCCAGCGACGCCATCACATCCACCACCACAATCCCATTACCGCCACCGCAAACGACGCACACTTTTCCGCCGGCGGCGGACATCTGCTGCGCCCCTCTCAGCCTCTCCGACTCCACAATCCCCTCCCACGCATCCCTCTCCGGGTCATACTTTCTCAGAGCGCCCTTGCGCTCGTGCAAAGTGTACATCACTTCCTCGTCCATGGCCGCCACCGGCCCTCTCCACCCGCCGATCATGCCCTCCGGCATCTCCTCCCACACGTCCTTCTCCACGTCGTAAACCAGCCCTTCTTTCGCAGCATCGCCTTTCACATTCACCATACAAAGCTTCCCTCTCCACCCCACCGCATCAATCGCTTCTCTGCTGAACCGCCCATCTCTAAGCCCGCTCTTCCCCTCCCACTCCCAACTCCGCTCCTCTCCCAACTCCCACTTCTCCACGGACTTTGCCGTACCGATGGAGAACTGGGACCCCATCCCGCTCGCCACGTAAACCGCGCCGCCCGCCGCGCCGGCTGCGCACCACCGGCGCGGCGTGGCGAGTGGCGGGCCGAAGGCCCACGTTTTGTAGAGCGGGTTAAAAATCAGAGGGTGGGAGAGCGCGGGGGCGAAGTTATGGGTGGTGGCGGCCAGGAGCACGAGGTTGCCGGCGACGGAGACCGATTGAACGGGGAGGCTCCGGGATAAGAAAGATGGGTGGCGGAGGAGGACGCGGAGCGGCGGATCAGGTGGCGGGGGAGGAAGGCGATGCCAATTGGATGAGATGGGGTCGAAGGTGAAGAAGTGGATTGAATCCGGCGATGAAGAAGAAGATAAAAGAGCGTATAAAGAGAGGAAAGGAGGAAAGGAAGGAGAGTAGATAAGGCGACGCCATGAGCGGCAGACGGAGTAGAGAGAAGAAGGGTGGAGAAGGGAAAGGCAGAGGTGGGCGATGTGGTCGGGAAGCCCTGGAAGCAGAGACTGAGAGGGATTGCGGTGATTGTGATCCATCTGCTTTCTGCGCTTGGTGGCATTCGCAATGGCCATGGGCACTGGGGGTGGTTTTGGTCCTGAAGGCTTCGAAATTGGAGTGTCTTTTCTTTTTAAAAAGTTAATACTTAATAATGAGTGGGTTCTCGTTATCTTTATTTAATTTAATTATTTAATTTGAAGAATAATAATTCTCTATTGGTGGAAAAGTGGGAGCGTGAGGCAAAGTAGAAGGGAAACAAAGTGGATACCTTTCTCATCCTATTTAAGAAGGTACCACTCGTCCACTCCCACTCCCAACTGCCCCCTCATTTCAAAACCACTTTTTCAGTTAAGTAAATCTATGTTATAAACAATTCATTTCTTTTTCTTTCTTTTTGCCTATTATATATATATGCCCACATGATATGTTTCAAGGGATGGCATCATAGTCAATTCCTTATATATTAATATATTATTATGAGTCTCTTTACTTAAAAAGTAAAGTTATGCAACTAATGCCTACATGATATGTTTCAAGGGTGGGCATCATCGTCAATTCCTTATATATTAATATATTATTATGAGTCACTTTACTTCCTAACCATAATAATATTTTGGAAAAGCTTTACTTTAGATCCCTGAATTACCGTACTTTTTAACAAGTTTTTAAAACTTAAAAACCTTTCAATTTGAACTCTTGAACTTTTAATTATAGTCAATTTGAACTCTGCCGTCAGATTTTAAATATTAAAAATAAGACAATGACGTTTATACCCCTAATTTTTTTATAAAATTTCAAATTTACTCTTAATTCCAATTTTTTTTTTTTTTTTTTTAAAAAAAAGGGAAAATCATAGATATTTTAGCTTTTTAAGTATTGCCATTAAAAGTTAACGGCTAAATCTGACAGATGGGTTTAAATTGACTGCAATTGAAAGTTCAAGAATTCAAATTGAGAAGTTTTGAAATTTAGGGTGCTTGTCAAAACACGCGATAATCCAGAAGTTTAAAATAAAGATTTTCCTAATATTTTGAAGAGTACTTAAAAAAAAAGTAAAGTGACTACTCCCTCAAGCCTAGTTTTCCTCTAAGAGAAACCTTAGAGAAACCATAGAGAGGACGGTACAATATGTATGGACTCATAATAATATATTAAAAAGTCACTTTAAAATGTTACAAGGGAAAGTTTTTTACACTCTTGATGAAAAAAAAAAACAGAAAAAACCTACTTTCCCCATTCAACCGACATCATTATTCCTCTGAGCATGCTTGCCAAACGTCCAAAAGTAGACAATTTTCACCCAACCAGATATCAAAATGGACGAATAGGATGAAGGTTTTTCTTACAGCAGTGGCTTTTCTTACCAAAACATTTCAACAGTGGCAAAGAAGAAGCATATACAAGGGTATCATGGCTATTGGCTAGCACTAGAAAACAAGGTTGAAGTTTGTTTTCTTCATCCTTTCTCTAGAATACGAGTACGACTGTCTTTTTAGAACTTTTGGATCTTCTTTCTTTTCAATGAATGAATATGACTTAGGGAGTGATCTCTCAATTCATAGTGTCTGTGAGTGCATCTAATGCTTTCACTAAATCTATATTTATATGCACATGTAGGCTTATGGAAGATGACTATGGAAGATGGTAGAAATGTAGCCTACAATCCATACCAGTAACAACATGGCCACTAGGGTTTTTAAAACCCTAGTCTCCTCTTGTGTCATACACATCCAAGGAGTATATGTTCTAGAAAACTTGTGTCATTAGGTCAATTTACATCTGAAGAGTGACCTAAAGAAAAAATAAAAAACAATTAGCTCCAATAATTTTATGACACGTCATATTATGACTTGTCATACAATATTATTAATTATAATTGATTTCACTAAACAATTATAATCTCATTCTAATTATTTATTTTTGATTATTCAATTAATTCCTTTATTTTATATTTGACTCCTCCATGAAATATTTCTTAGTGAATTAAATTCATAAAATGATTGTTGCTTTAATTCACTACATCTTATCTTTGAATACCCAATTTAATCATTTAATTATTTTTCTTATCTCTGGATTTCACCATGTACATAACTATTTTAGTAACTCCTACTAAAAGGCTAAAGTCAAAAACTAAGAATAATTAATTCTATTAAATATATCTCAAGGGGATATGCCTTATAAATTTGATTTACTCAAATGATTTGGATTTCTTTTTTAAGAGTTATGTTTCCATAATGCTACACTTGATAACCCAATACATTGAGATTTTAATCGTCGAAAATCTCACTCTTAAGTGTGTCAAAGTAATTTCATGTTACATCTGAGTTCACAATCCTCTTATGATTTAGAATCAATGTTATAAGTACTCGTGAGTTTTATTTTTTTTGACAGTGTTATAAAAGAATGACATCTCACATGGTCTAATTCAATGCGATGTATCTGCACCAAACACATCAATTCGGGGGCTCTACTTCACATGATTAAGATAAATCATCATAATTAATGTGTTATAGTCTTATCGAGTTAAACTAGCCCACCTTTGATATAGCCTTAAAGTAGATCTAATGCCAACAAGAGTTGTTAGGAGGCTAGGCAAAAAACCATATTGAGCGGGCCAAACTTGATGATACTAAGGCCGACCAAGCCTAAATTAACTAGGACAACCAGGCTAAATATATTAGGGAGGAGCCAACACAAGAAAGGACCAATAGGGACTACTCATACAGTACCTTAGCTCTTACCACCTGGATTATCTTACAACCATAGACATGATGGAAACATGATCACCTAAGGGAGCGGGGGTCAAAAAATCATATTATGTTGAGCCCCAAGCCTACTCTTCAAACAGCACTACATAAGGAGGAGGAAATTGCTAAGAAGTTAATTATGTTCTAGCCAAACACTCCCATTTTTCTAACTTACTTCATCTCTTGAAATATTTTTCTGGTTTAGGCATCAAAGTGGCTCCCCGCTAAACTACGGGCAGGACACTTTGATCCTTCTTTGTTCTCCTTTTTGCAAACGGAAAAGGATTCTCTCCATTTCATTTGAAATGGAGAGTATCCATTTAGTGCATTTATGAGGGTAATATTGTCCTTATTTTTTAAGGGGCAAATTTTTTAAATAAATTTGTCCTCTTGAATGCACTAAATGGATACTCTCAATTTCATTTGAAATGAAGAGGGTCCGTTTCCCATGGATGTAAACTTTCATCTTCCATATCAATAGTACTTGATTCAATAACCCAAACCTGAAACAGTGAAAGTGTCAAGTACTCCTTAGGATTAGGACTATGAATAAGCATTTTTAGGTTAAAAGATTGGACTATAAAGGTGTTCTCAGTTTATAAAAGAAGGTTTCATTAATGGGAAATTCATATTCAATGATGTCTGTTGAAGGACAAAGGGGATCATAGATTGCATACTTGATACTTGTACGAACATTAATTTGTTTAAAAGAAGTATTCTTTCTTGAGAAATGCTAGGAGTACTAACTCTTTTACTAACAGATGTGTACTAACATGATGTAGAACTTATTTATTGCTATTCATAGCATTTTTCTTTATTAATTGTTTTGATCATCTCTAATGAATAAGCTTCACATCATGTTAGTACCCATCTATTAGTAAAAGAGTTAATACTCTTAGCATTTCTCTTCTTTCTTTCTTTTGAGAGTATAACTTATTTTTAACTCAACATCACCATATCTTGTGCCTAACACATGTTATATAGACGAGCACAAGCCAAAAGTTATCGTGAGTCCAAAAGTTACTTTAACAAAAATTGATTTTATGAAGTAAACTGTTATTTAGCTTAGAGGATCTACAATTTTTTTTTTTATATAACTTAAGAGTAATTTATAATTTAAGTCAACTACATAGACTTATATATTATTTTTTGTATTATTAAAAGTAATTTATAACTTAAGCCAACTAGGATAACCAATTTTGCACTCTTGCCCAATACTAAAAACCAAATGCCAGTCCCAAGTCCCAAGTCCCAAGGGTTGTGCCACCTTCAACCAACCGGATGAGGATCCGCAGCAATTTCTAAGAAATTGCCGTGGCAGCAATTTTCATTTGTAAGGCCAGAAATATGTCTTGTCTTTGAAAGAGATGTTAAAAAAAAAAACGAAAGTATATGAAAGAAGACGTGGCGTGTTGCTGACCTTACATATCAAAATTGTTGCATGGCAATTTCTTAAAAATTGCCGTGGATACTGGTCCCCTTCAACCACACTCGGCGTGGCTACCTATCAAAAAACATATCACAGCTTTCAAGGCTCATTTTACTGCAACTTTTCCAGAACATGAATAATTTGCTATGAAATTATGCAGCTTTTCCAGCATAACCTGCCACCCCATGAGCCACGTGACCTAGCTAGCTGGCTTGAGTCACCCCTTTCCCTCCTTTCCCCTCTTTCTCTTTCTTTTTATTTTTTTTTATATTTATATTTTATATTTTTAATTAATATATTGACACATCAATTTTTTAATAGCGTTATTGACGTAACTTTTCATCAAATTTTGAACGAAAGTACATCTTTGCTTTTATGTAAACCCAAAATACTTATTGTGATAAAAACTAAACACTAAGAAATAAAAATAAAGTTGTTAAACTACATGGACAAAAATATATTTAACGTTTTAAGAGATAGCTCAATCGACTGTGAATCACACCTCATGAAACAAAGATCACTAATTCAAACTCTTTCTCTTTCTTCTTTTGTGTGGATATAAAAAATAAATAAATAAAGAAATTAAACTAACCGTAAACAATTCATTCAAAAAGGATGTTTGACCCACCAACCACTGTCATATTAAAAAGGTAACAGTCCAATCCCCGACAGCAAGACAGGCTCTCCCATTTAGGCAGTGCACGATGTATGCATGCTTGAGGATCACAAAAAGAACGGTTTAATTAAATCACGAGGGGACACAATCACACCAAAAAGTCATGGTGTGACTTCTTAGAAATAAATGAGAAAAGTTGCTTTGCTTGCTTGCTTGGTTGGTCGGTCGGCAGAAGACCTTTTTGGTTGTACTTCTCTCTCGGCCATCTCCAAAAGCTCTTTTTTTTCCCTCCCATATAAAATATTAAATTCTAATATTTACCACACATTTATTTATTTTTCTGCCAAGGCTTGCATATATAGAATAATTTCAAATATCCTCCTCCTTTCCCTTATTAAATCAACCTTTTTATTACACATGTTACATGTGACAAAATTTACTTTTATGTAAAATGGGTCCAAAGATTTTATATATATATATTATAAGTTACTTTTTCCAAATTTATTTTTTAGGTTCGTGTGTTCAATCTCACTTGCGGTAGTAATTATGTGAACCAGATGCTAGTAAAAAAAGGCTTTATTCAATTCGCATTTTGGTGGGACTGTGGTGACGGACTCGCATTTTCAAACAGTAGCTAGGGCTAAAACCAAACATTTCACATCGGATAGGAACTCCAATAGTCACGCCCAAGAGAAAAAATTTACACTGGTCGCCCATTCACATCCTTTTTAATAATAATAATAATAATAAACATTTACTTTCCAACAGACATTGAAAAAACCAACCTAACCTTAAATTATACCCATTTAAAGATCCAAGATCCCTACTAACAGAATAGTTGATCGTCGGCTGAGATAGGCAAGTTGGAAATAGCTTCAATGTTTAAATTAGCATGATTGAAGATAGTTAGGATAGTAGAATGCAGGGCTCAAGAGAATCAGGTGAACATCTTATTTTTACCCAGCGTCCATTGCCTTTTATAGCCAATTTGTCGTAGTTGCCAACCATGTGACACACATTGATTGAAGACTTTCCTATTGTTGCATTCCCTAGGCCCATTGTCACACTGTCCAGACACAGAAATAGAGCGGGGGCGGCATGGGCATGACGCCCTATTTGAAAAGTTTGCCTATAGTTTAGCATAAGAGAGCGTTTGAGATTTCAATTTTATTTTTAAAAGATATCACAAAATATAAGGTGTTTAATATTGTGATTTAAAAAGCACTTAATCTAAAATAGAAAAAAAAAAAATACGATTTCTATAAGCAGGCTAGAGGTGCTTATATGAAAATGTACGAATTTAAACAAAAATCATGATTTCGCATAATAAATATTTGATAAAAAAAAGTATTTTTTAACATATTTTACCAAACGCCTTTGCGATTTTAAAAAGTAGCGATTTCAAAAATGCAATTTTTAAAAACTTAATTTTTAAAATCGCACTTATTAAAAACTGCAATCCTAAACGGACCCTAAATAGGCCTAAGTTTTAGACTTGGTCCCCTGCCCTGACTGATTTGGCCCCTATCCTGACTGGCTGGCCCCTCTCCTCCTCTACTGATTGTCTGGCCTCTAGTCTACAGGCTAAAATAACCTTGATATCTCAAAACTTGAAATCCATTTACAAGGGCGTCACAGTTATTTTTCTTCTTACTATAAAGAAGAAAAAACGTGAAAGCAAACTATCAAGAAGGCAAAAAATCATATTTGCTGAATATGCTTTTCTCATACGTGATTGATGGTTGGTGTTTCATAATTTATGTCATTTTGTGAATCTTTTTCTCTTTTTTCTCTTGTTGGTAGTTTTATCTATTTAAAGTTAACATTAAATTCAACTTTTTAAATTTCTACCATTAAAGTATCTCAATTGAAAAACTATCGTTCTCAAGAAGTAGCTCAAACAGCTGTGAACCACATCTCATAAAACAGAGGTTACTAATTTGAATCCCCATCCACCTTCTCTTGTTGTGGACATGTCAAAAAAAAAAAAAAAATTGCTATTCTCTCTCTCTATTTATATGTGTACAGTCATAAACTGTAAATTAAATTGAAGTAAATAAATCACAAAAGACTATTAGAAGTAAATTCAATATAACTAGATGATAAAGCCCCTGTTCAACTTGTAGCTTTGAGGCTCCTGTTCTTTCATGGTTATATGCTCAATATTCATTAAATAAATCAGCAAATAAACAATTCTATTTAATTAAACTAAAATGTCATACAAAATAATTAGACTTTTGGGTATAAACTCTAACAATGTGGCTATTGATTCATTCCGTTCAGGTCTATGTGTGTGTCTGAGAGAGTGAGAGAGGGAAGAACAAAGAAAACTCCCACAGGGGAAGGAAACTCAAAGTTTAAGAGCAGTCAAGATCCCCAAACTATCTCAACTAAATATCCATGTACACAGTCCTCTCCTTCCGGAAGGAGACCATCACAAAATCGCCTCTAATTTACCAATCCACTCACGCTTCATCATCACTGCTTTCAATAACAACAAGAGCCTTTTTGCTTTTCAGCCGTTTGGTAGCTCTATTTTGACTGACTTGTTCTTCATTTAACTCATCAGTCTGCACCGCATCGGAGTACTTCTCAACTTGTTCAAGAATTCTACTTCCATATCTCTCCGTCTTCAATTTTCCAATGATTTTCTCCAACTGCAAGAAAAATTGGATATGTTATGACTATAGTTTCAGGTTGACAGGCTACCAGTTGGGCTGTTTAAGAATCACAACCAAGGAATGAACAGTTAAGTTGCTAAGGTCTAGAATTCAAAATTACTACAGCTTCCTATTCATAAGAATAATGCCATTTTTTGAAACTTAATTTCCACCTTTCTGCCACTTCACTTTCATCATATTTGTACTTGATTTCACAATCAATGTTTGAAAGATTTTCTGAACAAAAAAACTGTGAAAATAGCATTTACTTAGTTTTTCTGATAAGGTTTACATTTGGCATTTTCATTTCAATCCCCTTCCAACCTCTCCCACTTTTTCTTTAGTTGAGGAGAAGCAAATGAATATGTTCTTGTGGCTTTCCTTAATTCAGAAGAACTATATTAGATGCACAAGCTACAAGTTGGAGAAACCAAGACATTTTTGAAACAAACTAATTGAAGGATTGCTACTCAAAACTAATTGGACTGGTGATGATAAACTTGCCTGTTCCACTGAATTTGGCTTCTGGGCATTTATCATGCTGATTTGTTGAGTAGACAAGACAGAATGAGGGAATATTCCCCCCTGGATCGAAGACAGTTCTTTCCGCAGTTCATCAAGTTGAAACTCCAAAACAGAGGATGAAAGGCTGCGTTTGGCTGATTTCGCGCCAGTCATATTCTTCTCCTCACTAGAAATTTCAAGCTTCACAATTTTCTTTCCTACAAGCAATATGAACCAAAAAAAAAAAAAAAAAGTTACGAATAATTTCCATTATAGCATAACTAGCCAGCAAAAAATGCCCAAACTTAGGCCCGAGCAGGAATACTAAAATTTCTTCTTTAAAGAATATCACTGGGACAAGTAGTTGATGGCAGATGGATAGAGGAAAGCAAGTTAATAATAAACAACAGTGAGGGTTGAGTTGAGCTCACTCAGGACTAAAGAAGAAACAACGAGATAAATATCTACGTTCAAGATGCTTCATTTGAAGGGAATTAGTACATGAGATTCATTTGAAGGGGCCAACTTCAAATATCACGAGAGAGTGGAAGCAGCACATGCAGACACAATGAAAAATAGATACTTACAAGTCAAAGCTATGAGATTAATATGCTAACACAAAAAAGGCTTGAAACGCAAGGTTTCACAAAGTCAGCACTTGTAGTAAAAGAACATCCGGTTCAACTTATCCTACCTTCTGCAAATAATTCTTGTAAATACCAAGAAACAGAGTGGAAGTAACAGCATTCTTTGAGACAAGAAATTCTTACAATTTTACTTGTTTATAGGTGTCAAGATTAGGATTTGCACAAAAAGAGAGGCTCAGAGCATACTGTGGCCCTCTCACTACAGCCTTTATTACAATAATACCCTTTCTAACAATAGGCTAGCATTTTCTTTGAAAATCAAGCACCTTTACCTTGTAATACTTGCTTGGAAAATGGCCCCACTGTTACATAAGCATTAGTGGCATAAGCTGTATGCTGAAATTCTTCTTTCTGCATCAAGAATGGATTAGTCCGTTTAACATACTGACAAATAAAAAAAATGCCAAGTTGCGCCAACAGCAAAAGTTCAATCAGTCAACAGAAAGAATAAAGTTTTAGAAAAAGAGATTTTATCACATTACAGATCTCTTTAATATAGATAATTGGAAGAGAAATATGTATTTTGACCAATAACAGCCCAGTTTTCTAGATTGGTTAACCAGTTAATTAACTGCATTTCATACCCTCTTTGGGTTTCAGAAGACCAAGGAAGAAGAATAGGGTGAAAAAGCCGACCTTCTCACAAGTTGCTGGCAAACCACTCAGCTAAGGCATGTCATGATGTCACAACTAGGTTCTAATGTTAAATCAGCGGCGCTAAAGCCTTAAGGTACAATTGTTTAGTAGAAAAGTTGGAACCCAACCTGACCATGGTTCAACTCCAAAGATCATGGACCCAAAAATTGTAAAAATGCATGATTTTTGCGTCTCTGTGTATTTGTGCTTGCATATGTCTCTTTGTGATTTGATCACTCCGTTGCTCATCTGTGTGAGTTCATACGTGTCGGTGTTTGTGCATTTTTTTTTCACCTCATCACTGTATCTTATGTTTCTTGTGCAAATTGAGAAGAATTATGAAGTAAACAATAAAATTTCCAAATTCTTTATGCTCCATAATTAAAAGTTGCAGAATTAGTAGTGTGTCATTTAATTTTGTATAGCTAGATGACATTTTATGGACATCTAATAGCATGGAAATTCATTTTAGAAATTTAATATGCCAACTGATGAATTTGCAATTGGTTAGTCACTTCTGCTTCAAAAACTACTGTATAGTGATTCTCATTTGAAAAAAAAAAGGTGAAATTCCCTTAAAATATTGAAAATTATCTCTTAGTTATGCAGCAGTATGAGCATAATGGAATGTAGCATAATGAACTAGGGCTATTATGTTCAAACTTCTCTTAGTTATGCAGCAGTATGAGCATAATGGAATGTAGCATAATGAACTAGGGCTATTATGTTCAAACTTCTTTTTTTTCTTTTTTTTTTTTCAGAACATATTTCAGAAATAAACTACAAATAAGCAATTGATAAACCTTATCACATTCTGTAGCAAATTAATTTAATTAACAAATAAAATTTACAAAAATTTCACAATTTTTTTTAGCAATCCACCAAGAAAAGTTACTGAGAACAAGCAATTTTTTTTAAAACAAAGTCAAGGTCAATAGAGTCAGTGTTCTTACCAATACACGGTCTAATATAAGCTGTATGACAAGTTGTTCTCTTTCCTCTCTCTTTAGTTCAGAACCTAGGAAATTTTGACCAGGAAAGATAAATTCCCAATAGAATTAACAGAAAAGTATTACCTCCAAGAAGTGCATAAGAAAGAGAAGAAAAGCAACAATGGATTAAGGAAAATGACATGATTTATTGAGACCAAAATAAGGAGGGAGAAAGAGAGAGAGTCTCATGTATTGATTATGATCAATAATAACAAGCATTTTAAATTAAGAGTTTCATTTAATTTCCCTTCGATTTAAAGGGAATACTATTTTCACAAATAAAATTATGTATTTGAGGGGAAGCATATATTAGGTGGAGTGGGAACAGGGATTCAAGCAAGGAAGATGAGAATCCCAATGATGGGAAACTCATTGGTCAGAAGTGGGACCACAATTTAGCCAAAAAAGGAAAAAAAATTCTTGATCCATTTTTACCTTGGCTCTAAACTTGTCTCCACCTCAAGAAAGAAAGGTGCAATCTGATGCATCAAAGGAGTATAGCACCCAAAAGCTGAAGTTTAATTGCACACCGATTAACAACAGAAAAAATCCCCAATATCTTTATGGTTTCTCAATTTGAACTTCAAATTCAACTGAGCAAGCTACATTTATGAGTTGTTTGATGCCGATAGGACGAATTGCAATGCTTCAACCATGTAGACAGTCAACAGCTCTCGATAAATGTTGCCCGATGCCTGTTATAAGAGTTTGTTAGGGTTTGGTGTACATGGGTATTTTGGTTATTGTTATATTTTTTTACCTATATAATAAAGTGTGAGGTATGTTACATAAGTAACATGCCTCATCTTTCTCTCTTAAGAGTTTTCATGCAAACTTTATAATATGATATATGAGCCAAGGTCTTAAGCTCGAACCTTAACTCTACAGTTTATTTTCCATTTCAATTAAAATAGACTGTGTTGTTTGGTCCCACATGTAAGGGGACGTGTTAAAGTATTAATTAAATTATTAAGTTAACTATTTCCTATTAGTTTAAACTTTTTGGATAATTAAAAATTTAATAATACCAACGAAACAAACTGTCTTCTAATCTGCAAAGGGGCACCTCTAAACTCTTTTGTCGATGAGACCAAAGGAGGGATTAGATAGACTCCTGACCAACAAATTGTACTGTTAAAATCTTAATTAAATGATTATATCAAACATTTTTTATTAGCTTAGGTTTTTGGCATAAATGGTAATTTAACATAGTATTAGAGCAAAGGTCCTAAGTTCGAACCTATCTCCATCATTCACTTCCTATTTCAATTAAATATTTCATGTGTTAGGCTTCACTTATTAAGAGGGGGTTTGAACCAACAAGTGAAGGAAAGTGTTAGAATATTAATAAAATGATTAAATCAACTATTTCCTATCAGCTTAAGCTTTTGAGATAAATGGTAATTTACAATGTGCTAGCTTAACCTTTCTAATCTAATCACCCCAATAATGTAAAGAATAGCAGAACCCCATGAAACCTAGTGCGTCCAACCTTGAAAAGACCCTGAAATGCTATCTCTAGACTGATGGTTCTTGAAGAGGTAACACCCAATGTATACGTTCAGTAGCATTTAACTTCTACCACCAAAGTAAGAACTAAAATACATAAAAACATATAAAATTCATCAATGGACCATTTCTTTGATGCCTCATACATGATGCAGCTGAAAAGCTCTGTAGAGCCTCCTTGCTTGGAAGTTCTAATCCGCTTACAACCCAGCGAGTAAGTCAAAGCATTAAAGGGAACACTGACCATCTAAATCTACTTAGCCAAGAGATGACACCCTGAATATCATCTTCAGAAAAGATATTGGCAGATATACAGTGGGGGACCCAGCACTGCTTTTTCAATATTTATCATCTATGAATTGTCTTTCAAAATATTGTTGCCAGTGCCTAAAACAATAGAACCATAGCGTTATGCATAAAACCAGTCCATCATGTAGATTGCATAGCATCTTTTTTTTTTTTGAATCTCATCTAGTTGTTTGGTACTGCAGATTTACAGGTATAAGTGCTAGTAGAGCCATCCTCATTACTAGGGTTGCATGCAAGGCTCCCATCTTTTATAACAAGTAAAATCTAATTTGAAAACCAAAACTTTCATCAGCATCTATATGGTCATGCATCAAGCAAATACATTATCAAACCAAATAATCAGCAAATTCTTGAAGGTACAGTAAAATGATTATTTGATTCATTTTTGCCTTTCCACTAGGTAACCAATACAATGTACAATGAAAATGAATAAAAAACCTTCCATTTGCAACTAGCAGCAGTAATACATACAGGCAATACAAACATATACATGGAACAACATCTACAGTTGTCTTGGTCTGCATATACATGATACCTTCCATTTGCAACTAGCAGCAGTAATACATACAGGTAATACAAACATATACACAAAACATCTACAGGTGTCTTGCTCTGCATATACAAGATATCCTGCCCACTCATATTTGATAAAGAGGAGAATGAACTAGAGCATAAAACCAACCTTGTTTGTGCTTTATTTTCATTTTGTCAACCAATTGTAACATCGTCAATCTCTGATCATTCTCTTGTACATCTTGCAGCAAAGAAACCATAAGTTGTGCATCACCTGGCAAAGGATGCTCATATTGTACATAAAAACCTATAATCAACAATTGTGCTAGACTCGTGTATCAGATACTAAAATAGAAAGGGAATGCAAAATAAAAGATAAAACAAATACAACCAACTCAAAGAATGATGTAAAGAAATTGAGGAAAATCAAGAATGGTTTATTAGATGAAAAACATTATACACCTAATAGAAACTAGGGCGTAGGACAAAAACCTATATATGAACCTTCCAGTAGTTACAGTTGATTATGCTATAGAAAGAATAATGGAAGACTTCAGGAGTGAAACATATCAGAGACTTTAGACCAAGTCAACCTATATATCTTTGTAAAAGCCACAGCACATGCTCTTTAAAACTTTCCTGAGTTTGGGGGGTGGCCAAAATGGGGGTGGTACTCAACCTCAAGAATATCTTAAAACAGTACCAAAATTGATTGAGAATACAAGAATAGTGAAATATGTTTGTTTCAAGAAAAGTCAGTGGAACATACAAGTGACATCCACTTCCTTAACTTCACTTGAGAATGCACAATTGTCACACATCCCTGAAACAATATTAATTAAACTTTACATTATTTGAGAATCAGTACAGCGCAATGGATGAAAAGCAATTCTCAATGACAACAAACACCAAATGGTACCATTGCAATCCTGTAATCGCTCAGCAAAATGTCGGAAAAAGGCATTCCGCCGGCAGTGTCTTTTAGACTGCAATAACAAAGAGAAATTGATTAAGATAGCTTCCACATGCAGATAAACCGTATCTCAGGTAAACAAAATGCACTTCGCGTACAAGGCCAGGAATGTTGAGAAACATTAAAAGCGCTTGTAGGACTGCAGAGACAAGAAAATGCTCGAAGTTATGGTTTGGTCATCTGAGAGGGATGATAAAGGTGAAGGTCCTTGTAGGTAGATTTTGCCATTTACTTATCCACAAAAGGTAATGAATAAAAACCAAAAATTGGTCTAATTTGCATAAAAGACATCAATCAGTTCAATAATCAGTATAGCAGATATGGCTGATTAGAAGTGTTTGCACTTCAACCAGGCTTCATTACTAAACATGAAATCAGAAATGAACTAGAAGCAATCTTATGCTAAATTATTGTTACCAACGCAAGTTATTTATTAAAATACAACAACTTTGGTACTTGAACAATGTAATAGATTTTAAATTTCGTCCATAAACTATAGATTTTTCAATTAGGTCCTTGATGTTTTGAAAACACTTATAAAAAGAAAAAGTTTTGAAAACACTTCAATATTACCTTTGTCCGGTCTTGTTGTCACTATACAAAAGACAACTGCTGATGTCGTAGACTACTTTTCTCACTTGTACTTTTATTATAACATGGCACGTTAGGCTACAGTAGAGCTCACAAGATCAAAGGGAAAGTCACATGACATGCACGCGGTTCACTTAGGGCTAATGGTGATGAAGTATCATGTGCATTTCACATGGCGTCATCCTCAAGACAAAATTGACACAATTCACATTTAAGATACATAATTGAAGGACCAAAATTGTACTTGAACTAAGCTATTTATTAAATACTCTGGCAGCTGTCCTTGTATCGATGAGACAGAGAACTAATAGAACAATACTAGTTTTAGAGAAAACTCTCACATCAATTGAGAAGGGTCTATTGTGAATGGTTGTCCTCTCCACTTCCTGGACCAAGGCTAAAAATTTAAGAGATTGAGGTTTTCTGTCTAGTATTCCAAAGAAATACTGGAATTGTGAATGCTTGCTTTGCACATATGGAGGATGATTCCATTGTGTGTGATGTGGCATCTCAGGCAAGAACGGAATGCACGAAGCTTTGAGGATCATGAGAGTGGCTTGCTCGAGTTGAAGAAGTTGGCGTTACATACTATGTTTTCATGGAGAGTGACTTGGTCTATTTTGCATGTGTATACGTTTTTCTGATTTTTTAGTGTTATGTGCTTTCTTTTCTATTTAGTACAGGTTGTTTTGTATACTTTCTGTGTATATGGATTGCGCCCCTATGTGTGTTTTTTTAATATACATTATTTAAGAAAAAAATTCCAAATAAATATATTTTACCATGAAAAAAACCTAATGCAGAAAGCATCTTCAAAAAGAAAAATTAGAGAAATGGGGAAAATTTTGAGAAGTGTTTTGGGTTTTGGATTCTGGAAAGAGTTTTCAAAAAGGTAAAATTTGAGAATTGATTTGATTGGGGGCCACATTTTAAAATAGTGTTGTATGTAGGGCCCAAAAAAAATATATATATTTGGCAAAGTTTTGAGGGTTGTTTGTGAAAAAATAACTGAGAAATATTTCAACATAATCTGGCAGCCACCACCGCAGGGCTGCCACCACTAGGTAGACGGCCACCATGCCAGCTAGCTGCTGCTTTTTTTTTTTTTTTAATAAAAAAATTAATTAATTATTTTCAATATGTAATAAGGATAGTCCACACCTTAAAAAATGAGTTTGTATAGTTACTTTTTGAGAAATGTCTCTTGTTTTATTTATTGAATAGTGATTTGTGAGAAGTGTTTTGTCTTTTTTAGAAAAGTTTTGTGATTTGTTTTGAAATATGTGTTAATAGTGGGGGCACATTTGAAAATCCGTTTGGTTGACTGTCATAGAGATAATAGAGAACTGACCTGACAATATCGTACTATGTCATAGAGATTCTGCAATCCGGAATTCTCATAGAAGACCATGGAACTCTGCAAGAGAATTTCAAATTCAAGATTACAGAATAGTCTGCAAAAGTATCTTTAAAAACACATCAAAAACACAGAATGTCAAAGCGAATCTTACCTGCCTAGAAACATCAGCAGGCCTGAAGTAGAGTAGGCATTCAGAAGGGAGTCCATCTCGTCCAGCTCGACCACTTTCCTGTAGCAAGAGAGGTTACAGAAAGAATAGCATTTAGGAAGAAGGTGAACATAGTGAGAAAAAAGAGAGGAAAAAACCTGATAGTATGTCTCCATTGATTTACTCAAGCTGTGATGGATGACAAACCTGACTACAAGCAGGTGCTAAGTATTAAATATCAGAACTTATATGTCTAAACAAATGCAAATTTATATCAATGGCATATGAAAGAGGAATATATATATATATATATAGAGAGAGAGAGAGAGAGAGAGAGAGAGAGAAGGAAAACACCACTCTCACTAGCACTTCCTTTTTTTCATATCACAACTTGAACCAAAGCCCTTGAGTGACCCTCTTAACAGATGCAAGAAAGCAACGCACCCATCCACGCCTGAACCGCTCCAAACCACCTACCACATCACCTAAACCACCACAACTAAAGGGAAGTTTCTCGTCTTTCTCTTATCCTCTGTTCCATGGCCACGTCCCACACGTCGTTGTTGATGTGGTGTGATGATCAAAGATCCAAACTGCATTTGGTAGTCTCAAAGCTACCTGTCGATTTTCCAATAGAGCTTAAAGGAACCTTTAAGCCACACTTGATCTTGGGCTTGAACTGCCCAATCTTGATCCAACCCACCTTCGCCCTAATTTGAAGATTGAGCTTTTCATCAATACTGTAGATCCCATCGCTCGCCTCCAAATTAAACTTGCAGAGCTTGCTAGTTCCCAGCAACACCATTTGTTGTCCATCAAATACAGGGCTCAAGACACTCGTGTTTGTATTGGCTTTGGGGATGAAGATTGTGGGTGTTAAGTTTTATAGATTAATGGAGATTTGGGGAAAAGAGATTGAGAGTGAGAGAGAGAGAAGAGGGAGAGGAAGAGGAGATTTGGCAGATTTCATGTGGAAATTTCATCTAGATTTGGGTGAGAAGAAAAATCTGGTTGGGATATGCGTAATGATTGGTGAGCGAGAGTGAGAGATAGAACTCAGAGAAGTGGAAAAAATACCAAAAAAAAGATTAGAAAATAATGAGTAAAACAGATAAACTGTTGGAATTTATATTGAAAAGCTAGTAGCTAAAATAAAAAAGATGCATTTTGAGTAGCTAAAATAGCCACTACTACTGGAGATGCTTTAATATCATGAAAAAATGCCACTTATTTCAAAAGGCTAAACTACCGAGAAATGGTAAATTCAATTATTCAACCATTATGCTACTAGTAGTGATGAAAACGTGATCACCAAAGGTTGAACTATATATATGCCTAATTGACCCTTGATACAGATAGATGCACAAATGAATATTATGGGATAAAAGGCCCTGCTTACTCTATTTTTGCAATGCAACTAATATGCTTGTTCTGTATGTGTGTCCATTCTCAAATTTCAAATAATATCTTTGTGGTGTTTTTTTTAATATTTTGCATTATTGGGAGGTTGAAAAAATAGCAACAATATATTGTTCGAGTCCATGCTACTTTAATTACTGAAAAAAGCGAGAGCCCAACTACTTTGGTTACATGAACTAATTAATCTCATTATTACAGCTGCAATCAGAGAATCTATAGTAGGGTATCTCTAACAAATAGGTACTTCACAATACTAACCATCTGGTTTGTTGATTCCCATACCAAATGCCACCTGGAAATGCAAGTGAAGGTATTACAATCATAACACGACATTAAGCAAATAAAGAATTGGGCATTGACGTCCTACATACCGTACCAACAATAACTTGCAATTTGTTATTGCTCCACCTGTGTCATGAAACATACACAAGCATCATCACATTTTTTATACTCTCAAAGGGTTTACCAATCAGAATAAGTCGACAAAAAAAAAAAAAAACAATAACAGATCTATCTCAGTTTCCATAAAATATAATACTAATTAATGAGGAAAACCTCAAAAAAAGTATCCAACCCATTTAAGGGGGTAATTCAAGTCTAAAGAAAATGCAAGACTACCTTGCACTCAAACAAGCTGCTAAAGGTTATTGTTGGGGGGGGGGTTGGGGTCTTTTATTAGGCTTTTCTTTTTTCTTTGATAAGTAATTGGCCCTAAGGAGATGGGGAGGGAGAGATTCGAACTAGTGACGTTAGCTTTATGAAACTTTTCTATGAGGTGGCACGCTTAACATCTCTTATCAAAAGTTTGTGTGTGAGACCAGATCAACTGCATACAAGGTATTTTGAAGGAAACTAAGAAATGTAAGGTATGGGTGATTTGTGACCACAACTAGGTACAAACCACTTAATACATTGCAATCCACAACTTTTATTTAAAACAATGACTTTACTTTACCGCATATGTACTTTCTGACGAGCATTTACATCCATGTCAGCATGATAATAATCAGCTGAAATTCCTCTCTCCCGTAACTCTTTTGCAACCTGCGACTCTTGACGGTAGAAGAAAAGCATAAGTCTTTTTTAGACCCAAAAAGTAGAAGCTACAATCACATATCCAACACAGCATTTAGTGAAATAATGCAAAGATAGTACATAAGTTACTACATGAACAAAATAAAATAAAATAAAGGGTTAAATACCTCATTAGTACCTAGGTTGTAATGACTTTATTTTTTCCCACCTAAGTTTTAATTTGTATCACAAATGGTACCTTTGTTATCGATAAAGACGAGGTTAGTACTTCTGTCAAGATTCCATCAATGAAACTAACAGATTGCCACATCAACCCAATCAAAACATGATAAGTGTCCTATCTCTCAATAAAAAAAAATTAATTTAATTTTTTTTTTTTAAATGAAGAAAAAAATTAAAAAACTATAAAAATAAAAAAATAAAATAAAATTTGAGGGGTGGTTTGTGCCCCCAATCCACCCACGTTTCTGACAAACAAGTTGGAGCAATCCTAGCTGAACCCAGAAAAGAGATTGTAAGAAATAGTCTGATTTGCAAGGCTTCTCAGAGAATAAATCAGGTCTGGCAAAAACCCAGATAGCTTGTTGTGTGCCAAATTGAGAACCTCAATTTCTTCCAGACAAGATATGGTGTCTATCAAATGATCCATGAAAAGCCCAACTCACTGAGGAATGCAACCTGTTAATTGGTTATTCAGAAACGATATCTCCTTCGGTTTAGAACCCATGAAACCAAAATTAGCAGGGATATTTCCGGTGAACTTATTACTAGCTAAATTTATCACAGACGATGTAGAGTTCCCCAGATTCTGCGGGAGTTCGACTTCAAATTGGTTGCTGTTGAGAAACAATGCATCAAGTTGCTCGTTGAAGAGATCTTCAGGAAGTTGACCTGAGAATTTGTTGAATCTGATGTCCAAGTAAACGAGGTTTGGAATGTATAGAGTAGCTGCAGGGAAAAGACCTGAGAAAAGGTTGTTACTAAGGGTTACCCTTGGGTGTGGCTAGTTTGGCCACCCCCATTGGGCACAAAAGGGTGTCTTCAAGCCACCCCTCAAATTTTATTTTTTTAAATTATTGCTATATTTTTATTCATTTTTAAAAAAAAATATATAATATTTTTTTATTTTTTTATTGGAACATAGGACATGTGTCATGTTTTTTTTTACACGTGTTGGGCTAACGTGGCAATCCGTTAGTTTCATTGACGGAATGTTGACGGAGGTACCAATCCCGTCTTTATTGATAAAAAAGATACCATCTGTGATACAAATGGAAACCTAAGTAGGAAAAAATAAAGTCGTTAAAACCCAGGTACTAAACAGTATTTAACCCTAAAATATAATCTATACTAATTTATCAGAACCTAATGGAGTGGAATGTAGTGCCATTGTGATTCTTTTATGAATAATAATTTATTAGAAAAAGGGGCAGAGCCTCATACACGAAAAGTATACAAAAGAGACAATATGGCATGAAAGAAGGAGCCAGATTTTTGCTCATGTTGAGCAGTCCCTAATGGGTTCAAACTTGTTCTTTTTGATGTTTCTTTTTGCTTGATGCATCTTTATGGAAGCATTCCATCTTCTTGTCAGGATTTTTTGGATTTCTTACATTGCATTTGCAATTATTGGGGAGCAAGGGAGGGGTCCCTAGTGAGGTGAAATGTAAGTAGAGTAAGAACCCTGTTAATTGCCTCCTTCTTCATTGTGAGGTTGCAAGAGATTTATGGAGTTCGTTTTTCCAGTTGTTTGGTGTTGCATGAGTTATGTCTTGAAGGGTTAGAGAGTTGTTGATGAGTTGGAAAGGACAATGAGGACACCGTACTGCTTTGGAAGTGTGGAAGTTGGCTCCTCTGTGTTTAATATAGTGCAATTGTGGAGAAGGAAACACAAGGAGCTTTGAAGATCATGAAACTGTGATGTTATAGTAGAAGTTGTTCCAATCCCTTTCCTCATGGATAGTGGCGGTCAATAACTTGCCCATTGACCGAACCAAGCTCATTGAGATTGCCTAGCATTTTATTAAGAAGAAATTGTGTGCGGGCTTAATCAGCACACCACAAGTGAAGACAGAAGAACAATACATATATTTTGACAAAGGATGTTTCAAGTAAAGTCTTCCACACAATCTTAAACAAGCTAGGCATGCAGGATATATGCGCCTCAGCTTGTAGGGGAATGTTGATGTGCTACATTTATTTGTAAATTATTATTATATTTGATGGTATTTATGTAGTTGTATTATTTGACACCAAAATAAACAAAACGTTTGTATAGTAGGAACCCCAATTTTGTGTCCTGTCTTTTATGACAATCTCTCTCTTTTATCCTCCCATTCTTCTCTTCTATATTCTTCAACTCTATGCACTTTATTTGTCCCTTCTTATTTCTTTTTAGTGAATTAGCATGTTTTTTAATGTGTTTTGGGGGTGGTGTTTGTTTTTAGTTTGAAAAGCATTATGATGTGACATAAAAGTAAATAGTGTTTATGTGTTTCGAGTATTTTGGGTTTTGAATTATTTGTTAATGTTTTTAGTTTGAGAAAAAAAAAAAAAAAAAAAAAGACAGAAAACAAAGATTTTAGCCTCAATCATTTCAAGATTTTAACAATTATCTACTTTTACCATTATTTTGGTGATTTTGGTAACATCTTATATGAGCCTCTTCAAGCACAAATGCTATCTAAAACACTACGACATCATTAGAATTGGATAGATATCCAAGCATCTCCTAATCTAACATAAAATAAAATTGCATGATAATTCAATCAATAAACAATTTCTAATCAAGCTAAAACATTTACTTATCAAAAAAAAAAAATAACAGCTAATGAAACAAAGACAAGAAGGACAAAAAACTAGAAGACACAGACCTGTTCACATTCCTTTCTAGAAAAACAATAAACTATCCCAGATTCATTATTTCGATAAGATTCGTGAATGAATCCAGCAATTTCATCAATAACCACCTTAGCAACTGATGACTTCTCTCGCACCTGCAGTTTAAGAAAATATAATATTAGCTCATAAATTATTAAGCCAGAAAATATTGAAAGTAAACAAATTATACCAAAAACATACCATATAAAAGAGATTTGGCCTGTTGACTGTGCTCACAAATTTAACACATTTTGGGATGTGCAGCATCTCCATCAGATCAGTCTGGACCTTCTGTGTTGCAGTGGCCTAACAAAGAATGGCATTGTCATCAACTTGCCCCAAAAATGGCATATCAGAAATAAGAAATTACAGAGCATGGTTTTTTTTTCCTAACCAAAATTGGGAAAGGATTACAGGACTCAAAACACAGAAAGGTTGGCTCCCCAACAATAGACCCAAAATAGAAATTACAATGCAGAAAATGCAACCAAACAGTAGGAAATTGGTCAAAAAATGACCCTAGTTCTCTCAAAAGGGGCCACATAAAGCGGTACAGACACCAAAACATAAGGCGCAGGCAGAGGCATGACCGTTGTGAGACCCTTCACCCTACCCAAATTCCCAATGCAAGGGGACGCAAACAGGGGCATGACCCTCAAAACCCTTCAATCCTACCTAAACCCTTGCTTGGCAACAGCAACAATCACCGCAAGGAAGCTAAAGCGGAGAGACACTAGCTAAAACGGATTTGGATCCGAAGAAGAGGTAACACAAGTCTCCAGTACAAAATCTAACCAAAGTGGCACCGGGAGACTACAACCCACAAAACCCGACAAAAACAAGGGAAAATACAGAAAAACAAAGGAATAACAGAAGCACAAACACAGCAACCCAACAACAATAGCAAAAGCGGAGGAGTACGGCATTGGGAAGGAACAAGGAAAACACGCGTCGGCGAGTGAGAAACACACGCCGGCGCGTGGGAGACATTCGCCAGCCTGCGGTCTTATAGCGGCATGGAGCAGATTGATAGAGAGAGGAGTAGTCGCTGAAGACGGAGGTGGGGCGTGTTGGTGGATAGGATTGGCAAAGAATGACAGATCTAGCTTTGAAATTGTAGACCATGGTTGTTATGCTTTAGTTAAGACAAAAAACAAAATAAAGAATGAAGACATACAGTCAAAGCAACCACAGGAACATTAGGGAACTGAGTCTTGAGGATGCCAAGATTCTTGTAGTCAGGTCGAAAGTCATGACCCCACTGACTACAACAATGTGCCTCCTGCAAAGTAAATCAAATAACAGACAATAAAGAGTGTTAAAGATATGCAGCTGATATGATATGATTTCCTTTCCATGCATGCTCTCATTTATTGTAATTCCGTATTAGTGTGTGTTGCTTTTCTATATAATCCAACGTAGATGTATCATTGAGGTATAGAGAAATAATAACAATCCTTCCTTCTTATCTTTCATCATGGTATCAAAGCATAGAGTATAATCTTTTCCTGATATTGTTTCGTTCTTTTCCTGCATCCCTTTGTTTCTTTCTTTTATTTTTATTCTTTTCTTCTCTTTTCTTTCAACCAATTTGCCATTGCTGCTGATTGAAGGTTTTTGAGGCTCTGGGCTTACTTCCCATGTTAGGAGAGCGATGGCATCGAGACCATCGTCATAAGTGGTGTGATGTCGCAATCCCTACCATTGTTGGTTCCGTTAACGATAGTAGAACTGTGATTGTGGCTGCTAGTTTTTGAGGTGTTTCCCTATTTTTAAAATAATGAATCAGGATGGTTAGTTTGCATATTCGGTCATTTCTGTGGTGGTTGGTGACTTTTCTGGCAGCCAAAATCGCACGTAGTGGCGGTTTCGTAATGTCAATCACAATTGTAGTGGATTTTGTGTGAATTTAAGCATCATTTGGCTTTTTCCTTCAATGTCACCAAGGTTGTTGGCACTATCTTAGTGTCATCAGAAAATTTCCGACGAGCTCCGAAGGTGAAGAATACAGTTCGGTTGCAGGTGCTACTATTCCTTATTCAGGATAAGGATATCAATAACTAATTCAAGTCGTTTGTAATAAAGGGATATGATATCCCCGACTTGCTCTGATTCAACCCATGTTATCGGTTCTCTAAGTTCAAGCCAGTGTGATTTTTTGACCGGTTCAGGCTGGATTCAGTTATTTTTAGGTCAATTCAAGTTAATTTTTGTACAGTTCATGAGTATTAATGCCGCTTATGGTTCGATTTGGCATATTTCAGCTGGTTCAGGTTAGATTTCTAGTTGTTTCCCCAGTTCTGTTCATTTATGCAATTACTTGGTTGTTTTGATTGTGTTTGGAGCTGTTTCTTGTGATTTTTGGCATAAATTGGTACCGTCAAATGGGTTTTGCAGCTAGTATTTTTGCAATTCTTTGCTGCTTGCCTTTGTTTTCTTGATGGACTCAAGATGTTGGAAACGAGTCAAACCTTAGAAACTCACAAAACACAAAATGAGGATCGAGAGTTAGGTCTTATAGTGAGAATTCAACTCTCCACACACGAGACTCAACATGTCAGGGGCCTTGTTGGAGATTTCGTGGCCATCCTACAAGAGGTTGAGGGGGTTATTCAGGAGGTGGACCCAGGCCTCGAGCTAATCATACTTTTGTGGTAGAGAAGAAATTTTCTATTGATATTGGCATTTTTAGCATAGAAGAGGTAGCAACACTTCATTGGCTTAGGTCACAATTGGAAACATTTGTTGGTGCTTTTAGCAAGGAAGAGGTAGACACACTTTGTCGGTTTATGTCTCGACTTGAAACATTTATTATTGCATCCTCCTTCCTTGCCCATACAAATAATTTGACCACTACTCTATATGCATCTGCTACTCCATCTGATGATTCTTGCGGATCATTGACTTCTCGGGGCCTCCGATCACATAACTGGTATATCTTCCTTGTTTTCTTCCTATAATCTTTGTTCAAACAAGGAAAATGTTAGAATGCAAATGGCTCTCTATCATCAATGTCTAGTAAAGTTTCCATTTATGTCTCACCTTTTATGTCATTGTCATATGTTCATACACCAAATTTTGCAACCAATTTATTGTCCATTGCTCATATTACCCGTGAGTTAAATTGAAGAGTTATCCTCTATTTTGATTAATGTTTATTTTAGGACCTATTAAAGAGGAGGATAGTCGGTAGTGGTAGCCTGAGAGATGGTACGTACTATCTAAATTCTCAGCCCACACAAGTTTACCACACTGTTCAGGCATAGTAATAATTTGGCTTTGGCATCAGTGGTTAGGGTATCCTTTTTTGTTATTGCAATGAAAGCTTCCCTCCTTATTTTTACATTATTTTGTTTCTAAGTTTCAGTGTGAAACTTGTGAACTTGCTAAACTTCATCGGGTGTCATTCTCTACTAGTATAACCAAGAGCAATGCGCCTTTTGTTCTGGTTCACGCTAATGTTTGGGGTCCTTCAAGGGTGGTCTCTTTATCTGGTCGTTGGTAGCTTGTATCTTTTATTGATGATTTCTCTCGAACCACTTGCATCTATTTGTTAAAAGATAAAAGTGAGGTGCCCCCTGTATTTCACCATATGATTCAAACCCAATTTACTGCCTCTATCAAAAATGTTTGTTCCAATAATGAGGGTGAGTATCTCTCTAGTAGTCTTGGTACCCTTTTTCATGAACATGGTATTATTCATCAAACCACTTGTGTTGATACTTCCCAGCAGAATGGAGTTGCTGAGCGAAAAAATCGACATCTTCTTTAAGGTAACTCGGTCCATAATGATTGATATGCATGTCCCTAACTCTTTCTTCTCGCTCTTGTATTCGTCTTCGATCCGGGGGGAAGGGGAGGACCGAATGTGGTGGATTCCTTCAAGTAAAGGGAAGTTCGAGGTACGTACTTTCTACAGGAGGCTTGCCTTTAAGGAGCCTAACTATTTCTCGTGGAGAAGGATTTGGCGCACTAAGGCTCCTTTGCGAGTGGCGTTTTTTGCATGGTCGGCCGCCCTTGGGAAATCTCTCACGCTGGATAATGTTCGGAAGAGAGGTATTGTTGTGATTAATCGTTGTTGTATGTGTGAGGCGGATGGGGAGTCCGTGGATCATCTCTTCCTTCATTGTGGGGTCGCGCGCAAGTTGTGGGAGGTCATCTTCTCTCGCTTTAACTTGAGTTGGGTTATGCCTAGAAGCGTCATGGAGATGTTTGCCAGTTGATGGGCGGGAGGTAGAACTAGTAGTGCTGTGGTTTGGAAGATGGCTCCCCTTTGTCTCCTATGGTGTCTTTGGAAGGAAAGGAATGCGAGATGCTTCAAGGATTTGTCGAGGAACCTCGAAGATCTTATTCACTTCTTTTTGTACACCTTATTCACATGGACAGCTGGCTGGCTTGCTCCTTTAGTGATCAATTTTTCTGATTTTCTCTTTATGTTCTCTTCTACTTTCTCCCCTACTTAGTCGCTCTCTTGTTTACTTCATGTGTACTTGGGTTGCGCCCCTCTGCGCTCTTAATGCATTATTACTTATAAAAAAAAAAACATATCTTATCAATAGAATGCCCTCACGTGTTTTAGATTTTAAAACACCTCTTGAAGTATTGTCTCCACCTTTATCTACTTCCAAAGGTGTTTGGTTGTGTCAGTTTTGTTCACATTCATGGTCCGACACGGGATAAATTAGATCCCCATGCTCTCAAATGTATTTTCATGGGTATTCCCCTACTCATAAGGGGTATAAATGTTACCATCCTCCTTCTCAAAAGCATTTTGTTTCGATTGATGTTACCTTTTTTAAGTCACAATCATATTTTTCATCTGCCCAAACTTCTCTTTAAAGGGAGAACTCGAGTGAAGAGAAGTTAGCTGAGAGTAGTCATTTACCTATCCCTACTCTTATGCCAGAGCATGACAAACAACATCCACTTGCTAATAAGTCGTGTGAGCCACTGCTAGTGACGGAGCTAAGAGTTTACTCCAGACACCAAAAAAGTAAGGCTATTTCAAATGCTACTTGTCGAACATCTGATCTAGACTCAGGTAATAGTACTCCTTATTTAAATTCAATACATGTTGTTGATGATATGAATGTGCCTATTGTTCAGCGTAAAGGGTTCAGATCTTGCACTCAACACCCTTTATCTAGCTTCATACCCTATCAAAACCTTTCACCCTCATATCATTCCTTTGTATCCAAATTGTCTTCTATGTCTATTCCTCAAAATTTACAGGAAGCATTTAATGATCCAAAGTGGAAGGAATCGATGCAGGAAGAGATGAGAGCTCTACACGAAAATAACACAACAGTGCTAGTTGAGTTTCCTAGTGGGAAAAAAGTGGACGGATGCAAATGGGTGTTTACAGTGAAGCATAAAGCCAATGGGTCAATGGAAAGTATAAGGCCAAATTGGTTGCTAAAGGCTTCACTTAGACATATGTGATAGACTACGAGGAGAACTTTGCTCTGGTAGCAAAGATGAATTCTATTCGAGTCCTCCTTTCTCTAGCACGAAATTAGATTGGCCACTTCAGCAACTTGATGTGAAAAATGCATTTCTTCATGGAGACTTAAGAGGAATAAGGCTACATGGAACTCCCTCTTGATTCCCATCTTCTCAGCCAGAGGTAAAGTGTGTAAATTGAAGAACGCCCTATACGGGTTGAAAGTCTCCAAGGGCTTGGTTTGAGAGATTCTCCAGAGCCATGCAAAGATTTGGCTATAACCAATGTCATGCCGATCATACATTATTCATCAAACATTCTATACAGCGAAAGGTAACTGCCTTGATTGTTTATGTAAATGATATCGTGTTGACTAGTAATGATAATGAAGAGATATAGAGGTTGAAAAAATATATCGCCAATGAATTTGAGATAAAAGACTTAGCCAATTTGAACTACTTTCGGGGTATTGAAGTAGCAAGATCAAGATATGGTATCTTCCTCTCCTAGTGAAAATATATTCTTGATCTACTCAAAGAAATGGGGATGCCCGGTTGTAAGGCTGTTAACAACCCGATAGAGCAGAATAAAAAGTTAGAAGAAAGTGATGGGAGTTCTCTGATGAATAAAGGTAGATACCAGTGATTGGTTAGCAGGTTAATAATTTTGTCACACGCTCGTTTAGACATTGCCTATGCAGTAAGTGTAGAGAGCTAGTTTATGCATTTACCCTGGGAGTCTCATATGGAAGCAGTTTACAGAATACTTCGATATTTGAAGTCTGCACTAGGGAAAGGATTGTTGTTTGCCTGACATTGTCGTCAAAAAGTAGAAGGTTATACAGATGCAGATTAGGCTAAGTCAGTCACAAATCAAAGATCTACTTAGGGATACTATCCGCTTGCCGGAGGAAATCTAGTTACTTAGTGTAGTAAGAAAAGCCAGTGGTTGCTAGATCTAGTGCAAAAGTTTAACTCTGAGCCGTGGTCCATGGGATATGTGAATTGGTTGAAGATTCTATTGAAAGAACTTGGATATGATTGCGAACCTATGAGCCTATACTGCGACAATAATGTCGCGATTAATATTGCTCATAATCCAGTTCAGCATGATTAAACTAAACACATTGAAATTGATAGACATTTTATCAAGGAACAATTGCGTGAAGGGTTGATTTGTATACCTTCTGTGAAGTCAGGGGAGCAACTTGCGGATATTTTAACGAGGGGATGGCCAATAATGTTCTTCATTCAGGCATTGCTTGGCATGCGAAAATTCTTCACCTCAGCTTGAGGGGGAGTATTGAAGATATGCAGCTGATATGATTTGATTTATTTTCCATACATGTTCTCATTTATTGTAATTCCATATTAATGTGTGTTGCTTCACTATATAAACAAGTGTAGATAAATCATTGAGGTATTGAGAAATAATAAGAATTCTTCCTTCTTATCTTTCATCAAAAAGAGTCACGTCATTTATCATATAAATGACTTGAAAGCACCACGGTTAAGGGTTAATATAAAACAAGAGTTTGATTATCTCGTAGTAAATTGTCAAATTATGAGTCTTGGTATCATAGATCACCATTACAACACATTGTACATGAGAATAATAAGAAAATGCATCATATGACGCACAATTAAATGAACGAAAATAGTGGCTCTTATTTACTTTCTTTCAATTACTTCATAATGAAATATATATCTGACTTCTCCCATTATAGTGCTCATCTAAAATACATGTCTGTATATATACAAAGAAACATACAAATATATCTGTACATTACATACTTTGTAGCACAAGGAGTACTTTGCTATTATGTTTTCTTTCGTCTATGTTTTATCCCCCAAACTAAGAACGATTAATTTTCTAAAAAATAGTACTGCCTCTCATATAAGTTATTGGGTACATACAGAACATGCAAAGGAAGGTAGGGCAAGTATTCATTTAACACATTTGAATCAGAACCACCAAACCAACAACTATTGACAGCCAAGAGAAAGACAGAACCAAGATGCTTAGTCTGACTTCGGAATCAAGAATGAAGATTATTATTTTTTTAAGAAAAATACATACGTCTATTGAAATTAGAGAGAGACAACCAGCGCGATGACACTTCTCAAGTTTTGACATAAATCTCTTGCTCTTTGATATCTTTTCTGGTGTGACATACAACAATTTGAGATCTCCTTCACCCTTTTCAAGAGCCCTGTATATGAACTTCTCGTCTTCCTTGCTAGTAGTTGATGTCAACATATGCACTGGAATGCCTAAAGCAGTCAAACCCATTACCTGAAGTAACAGTTGCAAAAGAAGCTATCATATATAGGGGTTCCATGTAGCACATTTGTTAGAAAGCAGAATAGTATAAAATAAAGGGCACCTGATCCTGAATTAAGGAAAGCAAAGGACTAACAACAAGAGCAACTCCATCACGAAGAATAGCTGGAAGCTGGTAACACAGGCTTTTGCCACCACCTGCAGCCATAATCACTAGAACATCTCTTCCGCTCATGATTGCATTAACAATCTGGCATCCATTGATTACTGATTAGTAAAAATCTATGTATAGGGTAGGGAAAAAAAGTTTTCAAGCTACAAACACCACGTAAACAAGAGGCCTCAACATGCACCAATACTCTTTACTTCAGAAACTAATTATAATCCATGGTACTCTTACAAAGAAATAAATAATTCAAACTCTATCAAAATTATGAAGAAAATAATAATCATAATTATGAAATTAGCATATACCTAACAACTCTAGGAATCGAGAGTAATAGCTAGCAGTGACAATTAAAAGAGAACAGTGATAGCATCATACCAATATTAAGAAAACTGTCCATATGGGGGGAAATGACAACTTTGCGCTTTCGAAACTTTTTTTTTTTTTTTCAATGAATGGATTACATAAGAATGTTTATGCACAGAATCCACAATGGAAAAAATAATAGCCTATCAATAAGAAGAGATATGACAACTTTTTGTGCTCTTGAATTTTTTTTTTTTTTAATCCATGAATGGATTAACAACATAAGAATGTTTATGCAAGAATCCAGCAAGGCTTGTAATTAAAGCCAGGGCATCACACTAGTAAATGCACTACCAATGGTACCACAAGAGGGATTGGCTTAGTGGCAAAGCTTACTCCCATGAGGTTTGGTGTGGAGAAGACAAGCGCTCAAGTCTCTGTGAAGGTGATGCTAAGAGGGCAAGACTCATGCCCATTAATGCTTCCCCATGGACTTCCTACCACTAAGCCCTTTCTGGGGCTGAGGTCAAGCTATGCCCAACCCTTCTTGAGGAAGTACCTGTGGATCCCCCATGTCACAGGTTCGTCTAGCCCCTCCCGACTGGTGTCCCAATGGGTAAGGTGTTACTATGATTACAACCAAATAAAGAATTCCAACCTTTGGGCACCCCCTACCCTTTTTGCTTAGAAAAATGCACCACCAATGGAATTTCAAAGCCCAAATGAATATTCAAATTAACATTAAGGGGTTGTATCCATAGCTGTAAAACAATATCACTAAACTAAGCTTTTTCTTGCATAAATCCCAAATCATATCCTTTTGCTATAACTTTTAAATCCCTAAAACCAAAGAGTTTTCTTAACCTTTGTCCCATATGAAACACTAATTTAAACTTCCTTAAAACCCTAATTAGTCGTTTCCTCGGAAAAAGCTGTGAACTTAATGCTTTCAATCTATAAAGAGCTTAGATACAGAATTCATCTAAACACTTTTCCCATCCATAATATTAAACCAGCCTTCTTTATCAAAAACATAAAATTAAAGCCTTGAGCTCACCTATAGTAATTGTAGGTAACCCCAACTCTTTGAATTAGATGGCCATCCTACATCACATGGCCATGAATTCTCCCACTTCTAATAATGTTTCTAGTGTACACCTCTAGATCTTCATTTCAATTTTTTCTTCTTTTGTTTCTTTTGTCAAATGCCATACAGTTCTAGTGCACTTGGGTAATCAGGAGGTTCCTTTCAAATTCCATTCAAACTCAAAAAGCTTTCATCCAAAAGAGGAGAGATGTGAGGAAGTACTCAGGAGGTTATATACCATCCACTTCTCCAGAAAAATAAATAAATAAATCAGAATATGATAAGTGACACTAAAAAAGAAGGCTGAAATAGGATTAACTTTTTTTTTTGGCTGAAAAACTATATAGGATCAGACTATAGAAGCAGCAGTGCACGAATTAGCTAATGTTCAAAAAAAATTAAAAAAATCTGCCCTAGAGAGAACTTACTTCTCTTTGATTTGCACGGTATGTGGATATGCCAAAAACATTGAACCGAACATCATCAGCTTCAGAATCCCACTCAAATTGCCCAGACCAGTTTTCAACAGTAGTTGAAGCATCATCTGTAACTGGGTCTCCTGATCCTTTACATGCTTCCAACAGGGTCTTCAGTTCAAACTGTCTTTCATGCAACTTCTCTTGCTGTTCAAGCAACATCTGTATTTGGACTAGACAATGACACAGTGGAAACTCAGAACGCAACATGAAGAAACAAGAAAAAATCATGTCTACATTTTAAAGAGTAGATAATGATTGCAAAACAGAAATTCAATGATCAGATTTTCCTTAGAGGTAGTAGCACAACCACTGATCGTTATTGCCTATACATGGATACCAAGATCTGCCACATACTGCATAAATGAATACAATATCAAAACTAATGGAGAACTAACTTGAGCTAAGTCAGCCTAGTTTTTTCCTTTCAAAAAAAAAAACTAGGCTGACTTAGCTCAAGTTGGTTCTCCATGAGCTTGAGATCCCTGGGCATCTCAATAAAAGACATCTAAGTACGCCTATGGGTTACATCAATCTTTCACACCTACAAGATCTACATCAACATCTATGTAATCCACAATTACATAGGCAGATTAATGGGTCCACAGTCTCAATAAGTATAAAAATCATTGACCTTGTATTATAAGCCTTCTTTTTAGAAAATATTTCTACCATATGTTTATAATAACATCTATATTAGGGTTTTCCAAAAAAAGAGTTTTATCACATAAACTCATATTTGATCAAATAAGCATTGTAGAGTTGTTTAATAAATATATAAAATACCTTTTATCTTTTCTTCGGTATCGTTTTTACTACGTATAACCTCTGCTATACACATATATACACATTCTATGTCCCATAACAGCAAAACATATACATATGTGTATATCTAAAGCAATAAAGTAATTCATCAAATTATATCAATTAGGGATAAATGCAAAATTAGTCCATGTGGTTGGCCTAAATTACAAATCGCTCCATCTCGTATCAAAATGAATTCAAAAGTCCTTGGGGTATGCCAAAAAAAAATTTCGTCTTTGGAGTCAAATTCTGTTAAAACATTTGACAGATTATGTTAGGTGCCACATTGCCAATAAAATGACGATGTGTGTCACTCTTAATAAAAAATACAAATATGCTAAATTTATATACTAAAAAAATAATTTCTTTTTTACCAAAAAAAAAAAAAAAAAAAAAGGAGTGGCCTACGAGCTAACCCCGACATTGAAGCCTCACGGAATCGTGTGGATGCCTTGAAAACACTTATCCGTCACACTGGATGGGGTGAAGTATATGATGGCCGAGATTGACACCGACGGTGACAGCTTCATTTCATTCCAAGAGTTCACCCATTTTGCTCGTGCTAATCATGGTGTATAAAAGGATGTTGCCAAGATGTTCTAATGTCTCCGTCTGTCTCTTCTTTTTTTGTTTTAATCATATTTTCATGTCATCTCCATGTTCAATTGTTTAAAGCTATTACATGAGTGGGTTTTCCAAGTACTAAGAATTATGCGCTGGAGTTGTATTACAACAAGATTTTGCAGATGCCGGTTGGGTCGAAGATTGATTTCTGCAAATTTTGTGTGGTTTGGTCCGAACACGTGTACGAGGAGAGCGACAGTGAAGAGATGAAGAGGATGGGAAAGGAGGGGAGGATTCCTTTGCCACGGGAGTTGTTGACATCAGTGCTAAGAATTCTGGGTCACTGCACTATGGAGGTGACAAAGAAGAAGGAGGTGTTAGATGCGGCGTGGGCAGCATGTAGGAGTCTATATGCCTACAGGCGGCGTGTAGGAGTCTGTATGATGTATTTAAAAATCTAAATGATTAAATAAATAAAACTAGAGTTAGAACTTATACCAAGCAATTCCTCTTTAAAATGCTCCAAAGCTGTGAGACCAAAAGCCTCTTCTTTCTCCCAATATTTCTATCGCTTTTTCTATACTCTCACATACCTTATGAGTGTTAAAAGAAGGAAATTTGAATGTGCATTTTCTGAATTCAGCTATTATAGGCAAAAATATCGAGCTCCGTTTGAACTGAGGACCTCATAATTCGAACAACACCTTATAAAAAGTGGCGTCACAAATTTCCTAAAGTCTCATGAAACTTCCTCAGTTCAAACTGGCTACCCAGCAGTTCAAACTGCTACCTTAGTCACTAAGTTTTTGGCGCAGCAATTTCTCCTTCTGAAAGGTGAACGTTCGAACTAAAATTCTTCTTTGTTTGAATTGATAATAGCTTAAGTTTTTGGCGCTGCAATTTCTCCTTCTGACAGGTGAACGTTCGAACTAAAATTCTTCTTTGTTTGAATTGATAATAGCTTAAGTTTTTGGCGCTGCAATTTCTCCTTCTGACAGGTGAACATTCGAACTAAAATTCTTCTTTGTTCGAATTGATAATAGCTTAATCGCTAAGTTTTCTTCATTGTGGTTTGAACTACTATCTTCCTAATTCGAACTGCACTTAGCTGAAATCATGAACAACCCATTCAAGTGGTGACAACTGGCAAAATTGTACAAGGGGAGAATGGCCTACGATTGAAAGGAGAGAAGACCAAAAAGGAAGTTAAGCCACTCACCCCATTCATTGCTACAAAAATTCTATTAGATACTCGATCACTTCTCTCCTAAAAGAGAAACCTTTCTTCAGTAGAATCAACTTATTGACTTAGGCATCAAAGGTATTTCCGCCGGCTCACACCAGCATGCCTCTGAATTAATTTGTTTGGTGGTTTCAGGTTTTCCTTGTTGTGGACTTGGTAGTGTGGATTTCAGCATCATCCATATTCATTTTAAAAAACTCATCAATGGTACTTGTTTTTCTTTCAAAATAAATTAAGAACGAATAGATATTATTGATCACTCAAAGTTATTGTCAACAACTTGTTAATTTTATGAAAACCAAGTGAGATTCATGGGCTTAACCCACACTTTCTCCTTTCTTCAGCAATTTTCCCATCATCAAGTAGTAGGAATAACTAAACAGTAAGCAAGAGAAGAGATACTTCCAAACGCGCTTCAGCCGAATGAACCTTGCCCAAAAATTTGTATTATTGAGCAAAGAAACAAATAGATTTTTGTCTTGTGGAGCTTTCATTATTGTGGTCTATGGATTCTGGGATTATTACTCTTATCACTTCTTCTTTTTTCTCATTTTCTGTAAATAAATATAAGTGCTTAATATTTTAAAACAAACAAATGTTGTCTTGACAAATCGTTAAATCAAATAATGTCTGTGATTTAATGATCACATACATTCTTTATATATATAAAAGAACGATCATTGTCATGAAATTTCTTTTATTTCTATTTTTATGTTTGAACTCAAGCAAAACAGTGACTGTGTTATCTTCCTCAATCAGTCTTTTGTTTTATACCTAAGACCCCCAAAGACTTTAATTTTTTAAACAGAAAACTGAATTTTCAGAAACAAATTAAGAAGCAACAAGAAAACATTAAGAACAAAAGTGAAAAGCAGCTGTAAAAACGAAATTTAACGTAAGGCAAAATAAATCAATAAATAATATGTAAAATCCAAGACAGAGAGAGAGGAAAGGAACCTTGGACATCTTCAATCTCAACCTCTACGCGATGCAGCTCCTCTAAGATCACCTGGTCTTGGGCGTCCATTCCCCGGTAGAATGCGATTACGATTGCATGAAAGCAAAGGGTCGGTCTTTTCGAAATTCGCCTTTTTTTTCTGTTCTTTTTTTTGTTTTGTTTTATAAAGAGAAAGGATGGATTTGGATTTCATCGCTCAAACATACAAACGGTCCTTAAAATATAAAAACTATTTTTTAAAAATATAACTACTTTTAAAAACTAAAAAACGGGAATATACCTCAAAACACATTAATAAACGTACTAAGATTTCTTATGTTATTTTAAAAATTAGGAAAAAGTTCACCTACTTTTTTTAAATTACTACTTAATTGATAATATTTTTCTAAACTTTCAATTATAAGAATGTTACTCCTAAATTACCTAAACATTGTTAATACCTCCAAGGTTATGAAAAGATAAAAATGCACCAATAAATTTTTTAATAAGACAAAAATACCCTTATAAATTTGAAAAATAAAAAATAAAAAAAATTAATGTTTTTTAAAAATGAAAATTTTAATAAAAAAACTATTTTTATTTTTATTTTTTAAAACAAACGATTTTTTTTTTTAATTATGTTTTAAAAAACGAAAATTAAATTAAAAAAAAAAAAAAAAAAAAAAAAAAAAACAAGAAAAACAAAAATTTTAAAAAAAAATTTATAATAAAAATGAATTTTTTTTTATTTTTAAATTTGGCCACCCTTTGATTTTTTTTTTTTAAGGTTTTTTCTATAAGTTTTAGTATTTTTTTGTTTTTATTTTACTAAGGGTAGTTTCTTCATTGGAGGACATTGACAATGTTTTGATAGTTTTGGGGGGGACATTGACAATATTTTGCTAGTTTTTGAGACAATGTTCTAATTGAAAGTTTAGGGAGAACATTGTCAATTGAGTAGTAGTTTAAGAGAGTACGTATATTTTACCCTAAAAATTACTACATGATATTTAACACAATTAAAAATCTCTACCTTGTCTTACAAAAAAAAAAAAAAAATCTCTAACTTGTTTATAATTTGAATAATTAATTCCAAAATATACCTCAAAACACATTAACAAACCTATTAAGATATTTTTTCTATTATTTAAATAATAAATAAAAGGGTTAATAACCTTTTTGGTACCTGAGTTTTAGGCATCGTTTGGCAAAAGCCATGGCCCAGACACTGAACGCCCAGACACTGTTCAGTGTCTGGGCCATTGACCGGCTTTCCCTCTCAATATTTGGCATATTTTTTACCATATTACCCCTCTCTCTGAAAATTTTCCAGAGACATAAATCCCATGCTTTGTGTTTAGAGAGCTGCTTCTACGCGGTCCTGACAAAAAAGGCATATTTTATGCCTTCTATTAAAATGCTGACACCTCTCCTAATACACTTTAAGAAAATAAAATCAAAACACCGGATAACAACCAAAAAGAGAACAAGCAGAGGTATAGGCCGGAAAGAGAGAAATTACCGGTGGAGGAGAACCATTTTCCGCCGGAACCAGAAAAACCCACCAACAGACACAACTCAAGAATTCACAAAGAAACTATGTCAAGAATTATCGCAAACGTGGGTCGCGGGTCACGGCCCAACGTCGGTGACCGACGTGACTCAGCCGTGGGTCGACCGTGACCCAGTGACCCGCGTGGGTCTGGTGACCCACGGCGGGTCTTAGGCCGAGACCCAGCCGTGGGTCTGCTCTGGTCTCTCTCCTTCTCTCTCTCACCGTAGACCCAGCAGTGGGATTTTCTCAGGAAATTCAAATTCTGTGCGGATTGGGTCATCCAGAAGAGCAGTTGCCTGGCCTGTTGTTTCAAAGAAGCCAAGCAAGAAGACATTGAACAGTGTCTGGGAGCTGGAGGAAAAGAGTACAACTGGAAATTTTTGGAAAAACAAATAAAGGGTAATACTGTAATTTCACATAAGGGGAAAAAACTTAAACAGTATCTAGGCTGGCCATGCCTTTTGCCAAACACCACCTTGAAGACGATTCTGCACCGTTGGTATGACCCTTTAATGTTATACTAACGTGGATTTACCATTTAGTTTTTTTTTTTTTTTTAAGATGGACACGTGTCGCGATATTACGTGATTATGTGGCGATGACGTGGACTTCCGTTAGTGGCGGAATGACGGAAATTAACAGAGGTGGTGATTCAGTATTTTCCAAAATCGGAGGTACTAGATTTGTCATATTTTAAAACCTATGGGGAAAAAAATAAAAACATCTTCAGCCGAAAAGCTTCAGATTTGCGCACCTCCTCCAAGGAGGTGTAGAGCGGTTTCAGCAGAGAAGGATTTGATTCTTTGGGTTCTTCGGAGGATTCTCTTCCCATCAACTAATTATTCTTTCTTTTTCTTTTTTTTTTTCAACTTTTGGGTACAAGCTTTTTGTTTTTGATATTTGGTGATTGAGAAAAAAGTTTGATTCTTTTTTTTTTTTTTTAATTATTTGCCTGATCCGTTGAAATAATCGAAGGGAATCTGTAATACAAAGAAAGAAAAGAAGAAGAATACGTGATTTTATAGTTTTGATTTTTGGAATTAATTATTGTTTTTCTAAAATGGGTTTTGTTAATTGGTATACAGGACGGGATTATTGAGCCATTTTAGTGGGAAATCAAAGTCGTTTGCGAATCTATCAGACGCTTGCACAATGAAGGATCTGGAGAAATCTGAGAACCCATTCAACAAGAGGAGGAGAATTTTGTTGTCGTCAAGGAGATCTTCCCTCTACAGCTCCTTCAACTCTAAATCCATGCCACTGTTGGCTCTCAGGAAGATGAAGATGAAGAAGATCATCATCAACATCAACAAGGAGATCAAAGTCATTTGCGAATCTATCAGACGCTTGCACAGTGAAGGATCTGGAGAAATCTGAGAACCCATTCAACAAGAGGAGGAGAATTTTGTTGTCATCAAGGAGATCTTCCTTCTACAGCTCCTTTAACCCTAAATCCATGCCTCTGTTGGCTCTTGAGGAAGATGAAGATGAAGAAGATCATCATCAACATCGACAAGGATATCAATTGTCATCATCATCGCCTTCCTCATCATCATTGGGGAAAAAGGAACAGGAAAAAAGAGGTGCGCGATTTCTCTGGTTGTCGGAGTAGTCAGCAGGCAACAGAGATTGGCATGCATGGAGAAAAGGGTGCCGATCAGCATCTAGGGGTTGCCGAAGATTTCTGCCAGTGGAAAATTGTGACCCACTTAGAAAAGATAATGTCGGTCAAGGTATTGGGGCTGGAAGTAATACCTGCTATGAAGTCTTGCTTTTAGAAAACGTTGTGGCCAGTGTTTCGAAGTCCCCGGAGATGATTCTGCACCGGGGAAAAATGGCATAAAGGAGGAAAAATGTCGCGATATTCTGTACTGATGACCGTTTAGGTTTTTTTTTTAGTGGACACGTGTCATGATATTACGTGATTACGTGGCGATGACGTGGATTTCTGTTAATGGGGGATTGATGGAAATTAACGGAAGTGGTTATTCGATCTTTACCAAAATCTAGGATACTAGATTTGTCATGTTTTAAAACTTAGGAGAAAAAAAAATAAAAACATTAAAACCCAGGTACCAAAAATGTTATTAACCCTAAATAAAAAGAGGCGATTTAACCCATGCACCTAGCATCAGCCCAAACCAATCCTAGCCCTTCAAGATGAAGCCTAACCCATATACCTAACCTCAACCCAACCCAACACTAGCCCTTAAAAGACGCAGCTAACCTACATAATAGCCTCAGCTTAACTCGCGCACCTAACCTCAGCTCAACCCAACACTAGCTCTTAAAAGACACGGCTAACCTATACAACTAGCCTCGGCCTAACTTGCGCGCCTAACCTCAGCCTAAGACAAGGCTAGCTCTTGAAGACGCAAGCCAACACTCGAATAGAGGTTAAGGAGGGAAAGAAGAGGTTAAAGGTGTTTTTGGATTTTTTTTATTTTTTTATTTTTTTTTATTGTTTTCTGTGTTAGTTTTATATATTTTGCTCAAGTAGAGATTTTTGGCTCCCCACAATCAACTCAGCATCCACCAACACTAGCATGGCAAAGGCCACGTCAGAATTTTTTTAAAAAATAATAATTTGTTAGGTTAGAAAAATCTCTCTTCCCCATTTCGTTGCCGCCTCCCCTGTTAGAAAGCATCTCTGTTTTCTTCTCTTCCCTCACACAAATCTCTCCCCCTCTCTCTTTCTCCTCTTTCCTCTTCATTCTCCCCTCACCGACGGCCGGCTTCCAGAGACCACGAAGGAGAGCCACCCACATCTCCGGCGATGA